>NW_021620584.1:898178-914857 GCF_004785775.1 Grammomys surdaster
AGAGAGAGAGAGAGAGAGAGAGAGAGAGAGAGAGAGAGAGAGAGAGCTGATATGGGGGAAGGGGGAGGCGGGAGGTATCTGGGAGCAGTAGGGGAGTGGAAACTGTGATCAGAATGTATTGTATAAGAGGAGACTGTATTTCCAAATAAGTAGACACCAAATGCTTATGCTACATAGGATTAGATGTGCAACATATTCATTAAGGACACACAGATGAGAAAAACAATGGAAAAGTCCAAGGACACTTGGAGAGCCATATCTGTGATTAAAGAAGTGAAGAAAGGAAAGATGTAAACAGGTAAGGGAAAAAACACAATGACAGACTTCAGAGTATGGTAGCTAAGCCATCGGTCTAGTTTCCCCACAACAGAACATCTGATAAAATTTTTCAACCTACACAACCTTCCTTTGGATTTCAATGTCTAGAATCATCCTTTGTTTAATGTTTTCCCCACAATGGGTTTTTTGGTTTTGGGGTTTTGGTGGGGGTTTTTTTTAATCAGAAAAGTGAAGCCCTTGCTAATACTCTAAGCCAATATTAAGCAATGCCACACCTGCATAAATGTGTACTCCCTTCTGCCTGCTCTACCACTAAATATCATTGTTAAACAATAACACACTTACACAAGAGACCAAAGAGGAACCTGATCATCAATTATATTCAACACAATGATGCTCTAAGTAGCCACTCTTGGTCCAGCAGACTTTTTATAGAAGCTACTTACCATCATGATTTAAAAGCAGCTCAAGAATTGTCCCACCTCAAGTCACATCTTTCTGCCTATCTATGTCCATGAATCTAGTTCTTTGCACCAGGTGATCTTGATCATTTTTGTTCATTCTGTTTCCTAGATGAATTCTTATCCCCATACAATGATACTTTCCTTTTCAAGGGTCTTCATTCTTACGATTCTCTCAAATATTCTGACTTGAATTTTAAAACAAATTTTTATATTTTCAACAAAGTAAAATAGGTGGGACAAATAAATTTAATCTAACTGAAGTGGCATAAAACATAGTCACTTTTGTTGAGGTGGCATTCCGATTTAGATGACTCAAGACCATTGATATACTATTATTTCCAAAACTAATAATAAGTAAGTGAAAGAAAATATAATAAAGTATTATGCTTAGTGTCTTTTATACTAGATTGAATGTTCACTATAGGTCGTCCATTGATGTTGATCCATGTTAATTATCATAGTTATTCAAACTTAGAAACATATAATGAGTACTATTTTAAGAACACTCACCTCATGATTTAGAGAAAAACAAATTACCTGCTGCTTCATTTTAGTGCCTTTGACAGGGACCAGAAGTTCAATAGTTTTGTCACTAGTGAAATGACCAAAGCTGAACATCTTTTAACAGTGTAGTACTATTTGCTACCAGGAATGACTTCTCAGTCCTAATGTAGAGATGCACACCAGTAATTTCAGAAAAATTCTTAGAGTTAAACATGTACTTCTTTCATCTGAACTTTCAGAATCTTTCAAAATAAACTATCAATAGATTAAATTATCTGGAAGATTATCAAGAAGATATTTCTCAAGAACAGTTTTCTTAAATCTCTTCATTTTAAATTCCTCATGTCCTTCATAAAATGAAAGTAAATTCCTCATGCCTAAAGGGATATAAATGGATGTCATCTACAGTAATGAATTGGGAGTAAAACCTGGTTTCAGGTAAATAGAGTTGCTTGCAAAGAAATTATTGTCAAAAAGAAATGAAATGTTGAACATTTCCATTGTGTTGTATAATCAAACTGTTACTATAAGTGAATACCAAAATATTACATCTCCCAATAGTGATTATATAAAAATGAAAGAACAGTATGCAAGAGGACAATTTCAAACCTAGAAAAGGAAAAAGTCTTTTAGCCTTTTAAGTGTATCAAATCACTATTTTACCACCCAAAGCAGAAAATCTAAAGCAAAACTATTGGCTCTATAAAACACATTGTCTGAGAAAAACAGGTGCCTAAAATATTATGTTTCTCATGTTGTGATACATGTTTTCTCAGATGTTGTCAGTTATTTTTATATGATTTTTATTTTAGTACATTGATTTGAACAGAAAGAAATTGCATCTACATCATTCCTTTCAACTATATCTTTGTATCTAATACATGACATTTGTTTTAAGATAAGTCAGCTTCGTAGTATATCATCTGCTATGGGTTCTCCTTCACTTCTTCTCCCATTTAAATTGGTCTATGTAGGTCCCAGTGTCATAGCTAGCTCTTCATTTTCCCCAGTCCTTAGTGTAAGCTACAAATACCTAGAAATATATTCTACCACTCTACCTGAGACCTCCAGTGGCCACACCTCGTAGGATCTCAGAAGCACTCGCTACCAGGCAAGCTACAGCCACCACCACACTCTCCTAAGAACCAGAGAGGACAACAGACACCAATGAACAGAACACCCAACAAAGACAAGACCAGCACCTAATATTACAATCATCTCAAACCCAATGTCTAGATGCAAGAAATAATAGACAATACATCTCAACAGAAAAACACATTCTGAACAGAACATTGTTAATACAGGCACTATAATCAATAAGTAATAAATGGGACTTAATAAAACTGAAAAGCTTCCATACGACAAAGAACAATATCATTCAAAAAAGGAAAAGATTTTTACTAACTACATATCTCATAGAGGACTAATATGTAAATATATATAAAGAACTCAAAAAACTAGATATCAAGAAAACAAATAACCCAATCAAAAAATAGAATATAGTTCTAAACAGAGAATTCTCAAAAGAGAAAACACAAATAGCTGGGAAACACTTAAAGAAATATTCAACATTCTTAGTTATCATGGAAATGCAACTCAAAACAACTTTGAGATTTCATCTTACACCTGTCATAATGGCCAAGATCAATAACACAAATGACAGCTCATTGCTGGTGAAGATGTGGTGTAACAAAAAACTTGTACAGTGACCAAGGAAAGCACTGTAGCTGTTGCTCTGGGAGCTGAAAATCAATCAACCTCAAGGTCCATCTTTACCACTCTTGAGCAAAGTGCTAGCTAATCCTATGTCAACTTGACAGACAAACTAGTTATGTGAAAGAAGGAAACCTCATTTGAGAAGATGTCTCCTTTAGATCTGTCTATAAGGTATTTTCTTTGTTAGTGACTGATGGAGGAGGGCTCCATTGTGTTCCATACCTGGGCTAATAGTCATAGGCTCTATAAAAAAGCAGATTGAGCAAGCCAAGTGGAACAAGCCAGTAAGCAGCACCCCTCCATAGCCTCTGCATGAGGATCTACCATCAGGTTTCTGCCCTGTTTAAGTTCCTGACCTCACTTCCTTCAGTGACAAACAGCAATATGAAAGTGGAAGCCAAATAAACAATTTTCTCCCCAACTTCCTTTTTGGCCACAATGTTTCATCACAGCAGTTGAAAACTTAACTCAGAAAGGCATATAATGAAAGAATATATCATCTTACCACAGAGATACATGTTCAACCATGTTGTCACTGCTCTGTATTCATAATAGCCAGAAATTGCAAACAACCTAAATGTCTCTCAACAGATGAATGAATAAAGAAAAATATGGTCACTTTTGGTCTGGGCCAGAGCATAGAGCAGATCCCAGGCAGCAGCTCTGTACCCAACCTCATGAAACCAAGTGGAAGAGGGCCTCCAAGGAGCTTTAACTCTGGCAGCTTCTCAGGTAAGAAGACAGCTACACCCACCCCAAACAGGGGGTAACTTGGACCCACTGGGACCCAGGAATTCACTCCTGGCCCAGAGCACTGGTTCCTTCTGGTCTGGGCCTGAGCACTCAGCAGATTCTGGGAGACAGCTCTGCATCCAATCTCACAGAACCCAGAAGTGGGGCTCCCAGGAGCTCTAACTTAAGCAGTAGAGCAGTATCTTAGACAAGGAGGCAAAAACACATGCCCCAAACAGGGAGTAACCAGGACCCACTGGGACCTAGGAATTCACTCCTGGCCTGGAGCACGGGTTCCTTCCAGTCTGGGCCCGAGTGCTCAGCAGATCCCAGGAGACAGCTCTGCACCCAATCTCACAGAACCCAGAGGAAGCGGGGCTCCCAGGAGCTCTAACCCAAGCAGTATCCTAGGCAAGGAGGAAGCAACCCTTGCCACAAACAGGGAGTAACTGAGTTGCACTGGGACGCAGGAATTCTCTCCTGGCCCAGAGCGCGGTTCCTTCCAGTCTCCACCTGAGCACTGAGAAAATCTTGGGCCTCAGCTCTAACCCAAGCAGCAAAACCCATCCCAAACAGTTCTGACACAACCTAGATAATAGGAAAGACAGGCTCCAGTCACAGACAGCGCAGATAGCACAAAGGAGATCCAGATGGCGAAAGGCAAACTCAAGAACATAAACATCAGCAACCCAAGGTATTGCCATCATCAGAACCTAGTTCTCCCACTTTAGAAAGTCCTGAACTCTCCATATCACCAGGAAAGCAAGATCCAGATCTAAAATCATTTGTAATGATGATGATAGTGGACTTTAAGAAGGACATAAATAACACCCTCAAAGAAATTGAGGAGAACACAGGTAAACAGGTAGAAGCCCTTAAAGAGGAAACACAAAAATCCCTTAAAGAATTACAAGAAAACACAAACAAACAGGTGAAGGAATTGAACAAAACCATCCAGGACATAAAAATGGAAGTAGAAACAATAAAGAAATCGCAAAGGGAGACTACCCTGAAGATAGAAAACCTAAGAAAGAAATCAGGAGTCAGAGATGCAAGCATCACCAACAGAATACAAGAGATAGAAGAAAGTGAAGACCCCCGCAAAGGGGAGACCCTCACACAAGTCTCGGGAAGTCGCAGTCACCCACAAACTCTCAAGGCACAGAATCTGGATGCAATCAGCAGAGGCTTTTATTCGGGAGAGTTGGCCGGGCTAACGGTCAAGTCAATTCGTTTGCTCACGCAGGAGCTGAATTGACAAAGACCAGCTGGCTGAGGGGCTTTTTATAGGGAAAAACCACAAACCAGGGGAATAAGGGGTATTGCTGGGAAATTCTAGCAGAAAGTACCAGTGGAAAGTACCTGCCCATTATGACAGGGTTTAAGAATCGGTCGTGTGGGAAACATCCTGTATAGATCTTTCACAAGAGCCCAATCTTATTCAACCATCTACTTTGTGGTCAGCCTGTTCCTGGAACACAGAGCCCATGAGCTAGCTAACCTGCACTTTGCGGCTTCGTTCTGTCTGCAGTCTGCTAGGGGAAAATGTTTTCCATTCTTTCTTGTTCCAGAGAAAATTTCCCATGCCCTTTAGAGAAAAACCTAAAGAAAAACCTATGTATATTCTGTAAAATGATTTCTGTAATTTTTCATTCTTCAAAAGAATCTCAGGTGCAGAAGATACCATAGAAAATACTGACACAACTGTCAAAGAAAATGCAAAATGCAAAAAATTCTTAACACAAAACATCCAGGAAATCCAGGATACAATGAGAAGACCAAGCCTAAGGACAATGGCTATAGAAGAGAGGGAAGATTCCCAACTTAAAGGGCCAATAAATATCTTCAACAAAATTATAGAAGAAAACTTCCCTAACCAAAGGTATGAGATACCCATAATCATACAAGAAGCCTACAGAACACCAAATAGACCAGACCAGAAAAGAAATACCTCCAATCACATAATAATCAAAACACCAAATCCACAAAACAAAGAAAATTTTAAAAGCAGTAAGGGAAAAAGGCCAAGTAGCATATAAAGGCAGACCTATCAGAATTACACCTGACTTCTCACCAGATACTGTAAAAGCCAGAAGATCCTGGAAAGATGCCATACAGACCCTAAGAGAACATAAATGCCAGCCTAGGCTACTATACCCAGCAAAACTCTCAATTACCATAGATGGAAAAACCAAGATATTCCACAACAAAACCAAATTTACACAGTATCTTTCCACAACCCAGCACTACAAAGGATAATAGCAGGAAAGCTCCAATACAAGGAGGGCAATTATACCCTACAAAGAGCAAGAAAATAATCCCCTTCCAACAAACCCAAAAGAAGATAACCACACAAAAAATGCTTTCACTATTAGCAAAAATGACAGGAAGCAACAATGAACTCTCCTTAATATCTCTTAACATCAATGTACTCAGTTCCCCAATAAAGAGGCATAGGCTAATGGACTGGATACGCAAACAGGACCCAGCTTTTTGCTGCATACAGGAAACACACCTCAGTGACAAAGACAGATACTACCTTAGAGTAAAAGGTTAGAAAACAATTTTTCAAGCAAATGGCCCTAAGAAACAAGCTGGAGTAGCCATTCTAATATCAAATAAAATTGACTTTCAACTTAAAGCTATCAAAAAGGATAAGGAAGGATATTTCATACTTGTCAAAGGAAAAGTCAACCAACATGAACTCTCAATTCTGAGTATCTATGCGCCAAATACAAGAGCATTGACTTTCATAAAAGAAACCTTACTAAAGCTCAAAACACACATTGCACCTCACACAATAATAGTGGGAGACTTCAACACCCCACTCTCAGCAATGGATAGATCATGGAAACAGAAACTAAATAGAGATACAGTGAAACTAACAGAAGTTATGAACCAAATGGTCTTAACAGATATCTATAGAACATTTCACCCTAAAGCAAAAGAATATACCTTTTTTCAGCACCTCATGGTACCTTCTCCAAAATTGACCATATAATTGGGCACAAGACAGGCCTCAACAGATATAAAAAAAATTGACATAATTCCCTGCATCCTATCAGATCACCATGGTCTAAGGCTGGTCTTCAAAAATGACAAAGACAATGGAAAGCCCACATTCACATGAAAACTGAACAACACCCTACTCCTTGATAATCAGGTAAGGGAATAAATAAAGAAAGAAATTAAAACTTTTTAGAATTTAATGAAAATGATGATACATCATACCAAAATCTATGGGATACAATGAAAGCGGTGCTAAGAGGAAAATTGATAGCTCTAAGTGCCTACAAAAAGAAACTGGAGGGACCATACACTAGCAGCTTGACAATGCACCTGAAAGACCTAGAACAAAAAGAAGCTAATACACTCAAGAGGAGTAGAAGGCAGGAAATAATCAAACTCAGGGCTGAAATCAACCTAATAGAAACAAAAAGAACTATCCATAGAATCAATAAAACCAGGAACTGGTTCTTTGAGAAAATCAACAAGATAGATAAACCCTTAGCTAGACTAATCAGAGGGTAGAGAGACAGTATCTGAATTAATAAAATCAGAACTGAAAAGGGTGACATAACAACAGAAACTGAGGAAATTCAAAAAATCATCAGATCCTACTACAAAAGCCTATACTCAACAAAATTGGAAAATTTGGATGAAATGGACAATTTTCTAGACAAATACCAGTTACCAATGTTAAATCATGACCACATGAACCATCTAAACAGTCCCATAACCCCAAAAGAAATAGAAGCAGTCATTAAAATTCTCCCTACAAAGAAAAGCCCGGGACCAGACGGTTTTAGTGGAGAATTCTATTAGACCTTCAAGGAAGACCTAATTGCAATTCTTTTCAAACTATTCCAGAAAATAGAAACAGAAGGTACACTACCCAATTCATGATATGAAGCCACAATTACACTCATACCTAAACCACACAAAGACCCAACAAAGAAAGAGAACTTCAGACCAATCTCCCTTATGAACATTGATGCAAAATTACTCAATAAAATTCTAGCGAACTGAATCCAAGAACACATCAAAACAATTATCCATCACGACCAAGTAGGCTTTATCCCAGGAATGCAGGGTTGGTTCAATATTTGGAAATCCATCAATGTAATCCATTATATAAACAAACTCAAAGAAAAAAACCACATGATCATATCACTAGATGCTGAGAAAGCATTTGACAAAATTCAACACCCCTTCATGATAAAACTCTTGGAAAGGTCAGGAATTCAAGGTCCATACCTAAACATAGTAAAAGCAATATACAGCAAACCAGTAGCCAGCATCAAACTAAATGGAGCGAAACTTGAAGCTATCCCACTAAAATCAGGGACTAGGCAAGGCTGCCCACTCTCCCCCTACTTATTTGATATAGTACTGGAAGTCCTAGCCAGAGCAATTAGGCAATACAAGGAGGTCAAAGGGGTACAAATTGGAAAGGAAGAAGTCAAAATCTCACTATTTGCAGATGATATGATAGTATACTTAAGTGACCCCAAAACTTCCACCAGAGAACTCCTAAACCTGATAAACAACTTTAGCAAAGTGGCTGGATATAAAATTAACTCAAGCAAATCAGTAGCCTTCCTCTACTCAAAAGATAAACTGGCTGAGAAAGAAATTAGGGAAATGACACCCTTCACAACAGTCACAGATAATATAAAATACCTTGGTGTGAACCTAACCAAGCAAGTAAAAGACCTATATGATGAGAACTTCATGCCCCTGAAGAAAGAAATCGAAGCAGATCTCAGAAGATGGAAAGATCTCCCATGCTCATGGATTGGAAGGATTAATATAGTAAAAATGGCTATTTTTCCAAAAGCCATCTGCAGTTTTAATGCAATCCCCATCAAAATTCCCACTCAATTCTTCACAGAGATAGAAAGAGTAATCTTAAAATTCATTTGGAATAACAAAAAACCCAGGATTGCAAAAAATACTCTCAGCAATAAAAGAACTTCTGGAGGAATCATCATCCCCGACTTCAAGCTGTACTACAAGCAATAGTGATAAAAACTGCCTGGTTATTATAACAGGGACAGGTAGGAGGATCAATGGAATAGAATAGAACACCCAGAAATGAACACCCATACCTAAGGTCACTTGATCTTTGACAAAGGGGCTAAAACCATCGAGTGGAAAAAAGATAGCATTTTCAACAAATGGTGCTGGTCCAACTGGAGGTCAGCATGTAGAAAAATGCAAATTGATCCATGCTTATCTCCTTGTACAAAGCTCAATTCCAAGTGGATTAAGGACCTTCACCTAAAACCAGGCACACTGAAACTAATAGAAGAGAAACTGGGGAAAAGCCTGGAACACAGGGCACAGGAGAAAAGCTCCTGAACAGAACACCAATGGCCTGTGCTCTAAGACCAAGAATTGACAAATGAGATCTCATAAAGCTGCAAAGCTTCTGTAAAGCAAAGGACACAGTCAATAGGACAAAGCAGCAACCAACAGATTGAGAAATGATCTTTACCAACCCTACATCTGATAAAGGGCTAATATCCAAGGTATACAAAGAACTGAAGAAATTAGACTCCAAACAATCAAAGAACCCTATTAAAAAATGGAGCACAGAGCTGAACAAAGAATTCTCAACTGAGGAAGCTCCAATGGTTGAGAAGCACCTAAAGAAGTGTTCAGCATCCCTAGTCATCAGGGAAATGCAAATGAAAACAACACTGAGATTCCACCCCACACCAGTCAGAATGGCTAAGATAAAAAACACAGGTGACAGCACATGTTGGCGAGGATGTGGAGAAAGAGGAACACTCCTCCACTGTTGGTGGGATTGTAAACTGGTACAACCACTGTGGAAAGCAGTCTGGCGGTATCTCAGAAAATTGAACATAGCGTTACCTGAGGACCCAGCTATACCACTCCTGGTCATATACCCAAAAGACGTTTCAACATACAACAGGGACACATGCTCCACCATGTTCATAGCAGCCTTATTTATAATAGCCAGAAGTTGGAAAGAACTCAGATGCCCTTCAACATAAGAATGGATACAGAAACTGTGGTACATTTATATAATGGAGTACTACTCAGCTATTAAAAACAATGAGTTCACAAAATTCCTAGGCAAATGGATGGAGCTGGAAAATATCATCTTGAGTGAAGTGACCCAATCTCAAAAGAACATGCATGGTATGCACTCACTGATAAGTGGATATTAGCCCAAAAGCTCACAATTTCTAAGAAGCTACGTATAGACCACATAAAGCTCACATAGAAGAAGGAAGACCAAAGTGTGGATGCTTTGGTCCTTTCTAGAAGGAGTATCAAAAGTTTCAACCAGAGCTCTAAAGTCTAAACCGCCAGCCAGAGAGAACAAAGGGAGGGACTCATGCACCTGTATAGGGAATTGAGGGTGACCTTGTTAGACTTCAGTGAAAGTGGAGGGCCATGGTCCCCGAAAGTTTGGATCCCCTACTGTGTGGGAATTCGATAGCAGGGAGATGGGACTGGGAGGATGTTTGAAGCACACCCTCATAAAAGTAGGAGGAGAGGGTATGGGATAAGGGGTTTTGGGGAAGAATGGGAGAGGAGATAACATTGAAAGGTAAATATGGCCTTCTGCCCCTGCCTGGTCCTCTGGGCTGGAACAGACACAGGGTCGGTCTGCTCTCGTCCTGTTGAGAAACTGAATCCTGAGTCATCCAGGAGCCACTGCACTCAGAGCAGCTGGCCCAGAGATACATCGGGGAGCCAGGGACATCCAGGGCACAGCAGCTACCCAAACCCCGCCCCTCCGGAATTCCACTTCCCTTCCGCCCCTGCCTGGTCCTCTGGCTGGAGCAGACACAGAGTTGGTCTGCTCCTGTCCTGTGGAGAAACTGAATCCTGAGTCATCCAGGAGCCACTGCACTCAGAGCAGCTGGTAAGAACTTCATCTCACTCCCTAAACCCCAGAGATACATAGGAGAGCCAGGGACATCCAGGGCACAGCAGCTACCCAAACCCCGCCCCTCCGGAATTTCACTTCCCTTCTGCCCCTGCCTGGTCCTCTGGGCTGGAGCAGACACAGAGTCGGTCTGCTCCTGTCCTGTTGAGAAACTGAATCCTAAGTCATCCAGGAGCCACTGCACTCAGAGCAGCTGAAACTGAATCCTGAGTCATCGAGGACCCACTGCACTCAGAGCAGAAGGATTTCCAGATCCAAGAGGTGGCCTGAGTCCCAGGAGTTCTTCCACCCAGGAGATTAGGAGCATAAGACCACAGAGACCTCTGGACTCTGAGGAGCTCTGCAATAAGCAAGATAACTGGAAATATAGACTCCAGTCCTAAACAGTGAGGGCAGGTACCACTAGAGTTAACCAGATGGCGAAAGGCAAGCGCAAGAACATAAGCAACGGAAACCAAAGTTTCTTGGCATCATCAGTGCCCAGTTCTCCCAATATAGCAAGCCCTGAACACCCCATCACACCTGAAAAGCAGGATTCAGAATTAAAATCACTTCTCATGATGATGATAGAGGATTATAAGAAGGAATTAAGTAACTCCCTTAAAGAAATACAGGAGAGTACAAGTAAACAGATAGAAGCCCTTAAAGAGGAATCACAGAAATCCCTTAAAGAAATGCAAGAAAACACAAAGAAGGAATTAAACAAAAACATTCAGGATCTGAAACTAGAAATAGAAACAATAAAGAAAGTTCAAAGGGAGACAACCATGGAGATAGAAAACCTAAGAAAGAGATCAGGAGTCACAGACGCAAGCATCACCAACCGAATACAAGAGATAGAAGAGAGAATCTCAAATGCAGAAGATACGATGGAAAATATTGACACAGTTGTCAAAGAAAATGCAAAATGCAAAAAACTCCTAACTCAAAACATCCAGGAAATCCAGGACACAATGAGAAGACCAAACCTAAGGATAATAGGTATAGATGAGAATGAAGATTCCCAACTTAAAGGGCCAGTAAATATCTTCAACAAAATTATTGAGGAAAACTTCCCTAACCTAAAGAACAAGATGCCCATAAACATACAAGAAGCCTACAGAACACCAAATAGACTAGACCAGAAAAGAAATACCTCCCGTCACATAATAATCAAAACATCAGATGCACAAAACAAAGAAAAAATACTAAAAGCAGTAAGGGAAAAAGGTCAAGTATAAAGGCAGACCTCTAAGAATTACACCAGACTTCTCACCAGAGACTATAAAAGCCAGAAGAGCCTGGACTGACATCATACAGACACTAAGAGAACTAAGAGAACACAATTGCCAGCCCAGATTACTATACCCAGCAAAACTCTCAATCACTATAGATGGTGAAACCAAGATATTCCATGACAAAACCAAATTTGCACAATATCTTCCCACAAACCCAGCACTTCAAAGGATAATTGATGGAAAATGCCAACACAAGGAGGGAAACTACAACCTAGAAAAAGCAAGTAAGTAATCTTCCAACAACCCCAAAAGAAGATACAAACATAACTTTACCTCTAATAACAAAAATAACAGGAAGCAACAATCATTTTTCCTTAATATCTCTTAACATCAATGGTCTCAATTCCCCAATAAAAAGACGCAGACTATCAGACTGGATACACAAACAAGACCCAGAATTTTGCTGCATACAAGAAATGCACCTCAGTGACAAAGACAGACACTACCTCAGAATAAAAAGGTGGAAAACAATTTTTCAAGCCAATGGTCCCAAGAAACAAGCTGGAGTAGCCATTCTAATATCAAATAAAATCGACTTTCATCCAAAATTAATCAAAAAAGATAAGGAAGGACACTTCATACTCATCAAAGGAAAAATCTACCAAGGTGAACTCTCAATTCTGAACATCTATGCTCCAAATGCAAGGGCACCTACATACATAAAAGAAACTTTACTAAAGCTCAAAACACACATTACACCTCACACAAAAATAGTGGGGGATTTCAACACCCCACTGTCAGCAATGGACAGATCATGGAAACAGAAACTAAACAGAGACACTTTGACATTAACAGAAGTTATGAACCAAATGGACTTAACAGACATCTATAGAACATTTCATCCTAAAACAAAAGAATATACCTTTTTCTCACACCTCATGGTACCTTCTCCAAAATAGACCATATAATTGGTCACAAAACAACCCTCTACGGATACAAAAAGATTGAAATAATCCCTTGCATCTTATCAGATCACCACGGACTAAGACTGGTCTTTAATAATGACAAAACCAATGGAAAACCCACGTACACATGGAAACTGAACAACTCTCTACTCAATGATGACTTGGTCAAGGAAGAAATAAAGAAAGAAATAAAAGACTTTTTAGAACTCAATGAAAATGAGGACACATCATACCAAAACTTGTGGGACTCCATGAAGGCAGTGCTAAGAGGAAAGCTCATAGCTCTAAGTGCCTACAAAAAGAAACTGGAAAGAGCACACACTAACAAGTTGACTGCACAACTAAAAGCTCTAGAACAAAAAGAAGCAAATACACCCAGGATGAGTAGAAGGCAGGAAATAATCAAACTCAGGGCTGAAATCAACCAAATAGAAACTGAAAGAACAATACAAAATATCAATAAAACCAGGAGTTGGTTCTTTGAGAAAATCAACAAGATAGATAAACCGTTAGCCAGATTAACCAGAGGGCACAGAGACAGTATCCAAATTAATAAAATCAGAACTGAAAAGGGAGACATAACAACAGAAACTGAAGAAATTCAAAAAATCATCAGATCCTACTACAAAGGCCTATACTCAACAAAACTGGAAAACCTGGATGAAATGGACAATTTCCTAGAAAGATACCAGGTACCGAAGTTAAACCAGGAGCAGATAAACCATCTAAATAGTCCCATAACCCCTCAGGAAATAGCAGCAGTCATCAAAAGCCTCCCCACTAAAAAAAGCCCAGGACCAGATGGTTTTAGTGCTGAATTCTATCAGACCTTCAAGGAAGACCTAATACCAATTCTCTTCAAACTATTCCACAAAATAGAGACAGAAGGAACACTACCCAATTCGTTCTATGAAGCTACAATTACACTCATACCCAAACCCCACAAGGACCCGACAAAGAAACAGAACTTCAGACCAATCTCCCTTATGAACATCGATGCAAAAATACTCAATAAAATTCTAGAAAACCGAATCCAAGAACACATCAAAACAATCATCCATCATGATCAAGTAGGTTTTATCCCAGGAATGCAGGGATGGTTCAATATTCGGAAATCCATCAATGTAATCCACTATATAAACAAACTTAAAGAAAAAAACCACATGATCATCTCACTAGATGCTGAGAAAGCATTTGACAAAATTCAACATCCCTTCATGATAAAAGTCTTGGAAAGATCAGGAATTCAAGGCCCCTACCTAAACATAGTAAAAGCAATTTACAGCAAACCAGTAGCCAACATCAAGCTAAACGGAGAGAAACTTGAAGCAATCCCACTAAGATCAGGGACTAGACAAGGTTGCCCACTCTCCCCCTACCTATTCAATATAGTACTGGAAGTCTTAGCCAGAGCAATTAGACAGCAAAAAGAAGTCAAAGGGATACAAATAGGAAAGGAAGAAGTCAAAATATCGCTCTTTGCAGATGATATGATAGTATACTTAAATGACCCCCAAACTACCACCAGAGAACTCCTAAACCTGATAAACAACTTCAGCAAAGTGGCTGGTTATAAAATCAACTCAAACAAATCAGTAGCCTTCCTCTACATGAAAGATAAACAGACTGAAAAAGAAATTAGGGAAATGACACCCTTCACAATAGTTGCAAATAATATAAAATACCTTGGTGTGAATCTAACCAAGCAAGTGAAAGACCTGTATGACAAGAACTTCAAGTCTCTGAAGAAAGAAATTGAAGAAGATCTCAGAAGATGGAAAGATCTCCCATGCTCATGGATTGGCAGGATTAATATAATAAAAATGGCCTTCTTGCCAAAAGCAATCTATAGATTCAATGCAATCCCAATTAAAATCCCAACTCAATTCTTCACAGAGTTAGAAAAGGAAATTCTCAAATTCATATGGAATAACAAAAAACCCAGGATAGCGAAAACTATTCTCAACAATAAAAGAACTTCTGGAGGAATCACCATCCCTGACCTCAAGCTGTACTACAGAGCAATAGTGATAAAAACTACCTGGTATTGGTACAGAGACAGGCAGGAAGATCAATGGAATAGAATTGAAGACCCAGGAATGAACCCACACTCCTATGGTCACTTGATCTTTGACAAAGGAGCTAAAACTGTCCAGTGGAAAAAGGACAGCATTTTCAACAAATGGTGCTGGTTCAACTGGAAGACAACATGTAGAAGAATGAAAATTGATCCATTCTTATCCCCTTGTACAAAGCTCAAGTCTAAGTGGATAAAGGACCTCCACATAAAACCAGATACACTGAAACTAATAGAAGAGAAGGTGGGCAAAAGCCTCGAATACTTGGGCACAGGGGAAAAGTTCCTGAACAGAACTCCAATGGCATATGCTCTAAGATCGAGAACTGACAAATGGGACTTCATAAAATTGCAAAGTTTCTGTAAGGCAAAGGACACTGTCAATAGGACAAAATGACAACCAACAAATTGGGAAAAGATCTTTACCAATCCTTCATCTGATAGAGGGCTAATATCCAATATATACAAAGAACTCAAGAAATTAGACTCCAGACAACCAAATTACCCTATTAAAAAATGGGGTATAGAGCTTAACAAAGAATTTTCAACGGAAGAAACTCGAATGGCCGAGAAGCATCTAAAGAAATGTCGTCAGGGAAATGCAAATCAAAACAACCCTGAGATTCCATCTCACACCAGTCAGAATGGCTAAGATTAAAAACTCAGGTGCTGACGAGGGTGTGGAGAAAGAGGAACACTCCTCCATTGTTGGTGGGACTGCAAGATGGGCAACCACTTTGGAAATCAGTCTGGCGGTTCCTCAGAAAATTGGACATAGCATTACCTGAGGATCCAGCTATACCACTCCTAGGCATATACCCAGAAGATGCTCGAACATATAACAAGGACATATGATCAACTATGTTCATAGCAGCCTTATTTATAATAGCCAGGAGCTGGAAAGAACCCAGATGTCCTTCAACTGAGGAATGGATTCAAAAAATGTGGTATATTTACACAATGGAGTATTACTCAGCTATTAAAAACAATGAATTCGAGAGGTTCCTAGGTAAATGGATGGAACTAGAAATTATCATCCTGAGTGAGGTAAGCCAATCACAAAAGAACACACATGGTAATCACTCACTGATTATTGGATATTAGCCTAGAACCTTGAAATGCCTAAGAAGCAACTCACAGGCCACATGAAGCTCATAAAGAAGGAAGATCAAGTGGGGGTGATTCGGTCCTTCTTAGAAGGAGCAACAAAATACTCAAGGGAGCAAATATGGAGACAAAGTGAGGGACAGAAACTGAAGGATGGGCCATCTGAAGACCACTCCACCTGAGTATCTATCCCATGTGCAGTCACCAAAAGTAGATGCTGATCAGGAAGTGCATGCTGATAAGAGCCTGATATGGATATCTCCTCAGAGGTCTTCAAGAGTCTGACATATTCAGAGGTTGTTGCTCACAACTAGCCTTTGAACTGATCATGGGGTTCCCAATGGAGGAGTTAAAGTGATGACTGAAGGAGCTGAAAGGATTTGAGGCACCATGAGGAGAGCAACAATACCAACCAACCACAGCTCCCAGGGTCTAAACCACCAGCCTGGGAGCACTTAGGGAGGGATCCAGGGCTTTAGCTGAATATGTAAAAGTGGAGGGCCCTGCTGGGCATAGGTGGAAGAAGAGAACCTTGACCTCATGAAGACTGGATGCCCCAGGGTGTGGGAATTTTGAGGATGGGGAAGTGGGAGTTGGGGGGGTAGATAGAGGTTACATCCACAGAGAAGAAGGAAGAGGGGTGAGGGGATTGGGGGTTCTTGGGTGGGTGGGGGATGGGGTAAGGGG
>NW_021620584.1:914957-927975 GCF_004785775.1 Grammomys surdaster
TGGGTGGGTGGGGGATGGGGTAAGGGTACAACATATGAAATGTAAATAAAACATCCAATAAAAAAAAAAAGAAGTTCTAATCCAGATGCTGGCCTCTGAACTTACACTACTCAGACCTTTGAAGGGCCACTGACAAGAACATCAAACAGCTAGAGATTGACATCACTAATCTGAAGAAATCCCTTGTTTCGCCGTCTGAAGAGACCTCCTAAAATCGCAAAGATCCTTACTGGACTTGATTTACTCTACTACAGTAGAAAAGGCTGTATACAGCTCTTGACTGTGTACAACCCTCAAAGAAGAAGATTGCCTTTACATAGACAAGACAAGGAGGGTTAAAGAGAGCATGAAACAAGTAGTGAAGGCCCTAAGAAAAATCAGAGAGAGAAAGAGACAGATGAATGCTGGTACAAGAATTGGTTTGCAGCCTCTCCAAGGTTGTCAACCCTATTTCCTTCCATCTTGGGACCATTATTTGGGTTCTTTTTGCTTTTTTCTGTTTGTCCCTGTCCTTCAAATAGGCAGTCTAACTCTGTGATACAACAGATAAATAATTTTGTAGCAAGACCTACTCAGATACATTATCATAAGTTAGCTATGGAGGACCACGAGACTCAAGATGAGGTTGTTACTTTATACAGGGTGTTTCCAAAACCCATCTCCACCCAACCTAAAAGGGAGGACGTCTGCCCCTAGACCAAGCAGAGAGGGGCCACCCAGAACCCCCTCTGACAGGCGATCTGAATTCTTGCTTAGGCTGCGAGGCTAAGCACTGCAAGGAAATATAAATAAAAGATAAAAATATCTATCTGGGTTCCCTGAGGGACAAGCCTGACTGCATAGGGGTTGATGTCAAAAGTATCCCCTCTCCAGGAAAAAGACATCAGGACGGGTATGGCCCTCATGCCTCACTGGACAACGACAGGGGGGCTGAAGCCATTACAAGGTCCCCTTCAAATACTGGAGGTCAGGCCTCTATCCCCGCCTTTGCAAGTTTAGAATCGCCACAGCCCTTCTATACTTAGAGAAGGGAGGAGATGTCAGGGGCAGCCCTGCTTACACACTGTAGGCCTAAAATCAGCCATAGGCCTAAAATCAGCAATAGGCCTGTCATACATGTATACTAACACCAAGTCTTGGGTCTCAGTGGAAAAACATTGAAACAGATGGCTATAAGCTAATGTCAACAGGCAGCTTTTGTGGAAATTTACAAGCCTGAGTAGTCATAGACCTTGTAAATAAGTAGCCTTGGCAGACAATACCAACTCAGATAAGGACAAGTGAGTCATAGGCAGAGTCATAGTGAATTTTCCCCTGAACCTTCACCTAGCCGATACCCAGTTCTGAAGATATCTGTATTCCCCCTGAACACCTATGCTCCTGTGTCATCCCCTTCCCCACATCCTGCCTTTCTGTGTTTATAACCCCTGTGTGAATTAATTACGATTTGAGAAAAAAATAAAAAAATAATAAAAATTTAAAAAAATTGAAAATGAAGAAGTCAAAGTATCACCATTTATACTTAGATGTGATAGTGTACATACGTGACTTCAAAAAATTCTACCAGGGAACTCATACAGCTGATAAACAGCTTCAGCAAAGTAGCTGAATACCAAGTTAACTCAAAAAACAGCCTTCCTATATACAAATGATAAACAAACTGAGAAAGAAACAACACACTTCACAATAACTACAAATAATATAAAATATCTTAGTGTAACTCTAACCAAGCAAGTGAAAGGCCTATATGAGAAGAAGTTCAAGTCTTTACGGAAAGAAATTGAAAAAGGAATCAGAAATGGAAAGATCTTGCATGCTCATAGATCTGTAGGATTAACACAGTAAAAATGGCCATCCTACCAAAAGCAGTCCACAGATTCAATGCAATTGCCGTCAAAATTCCAACCTTGAAGAAACAATACTCTACTTCACATTGAAAAACAAAAAACCCACAATATCTAAGAAAAAAAATCCTATACAATAAAAAGAACTTCTGGATGTATAACCATCCTTCATCTCAAGCTATAATACAGAGCACTAGTAATAAAAACCACATGATATTGGCATAAAAACAACGAAGTGATTGGTGATATCAAATCAAAGACCCAGAAGTAAATCCACACACATAAACACCTGACTTTTTTACAAAGAAGCCCAAACTATACAATAAGAAATAAAGCATTTTCAACAAATGACACTGGTCTAACCAGATGTTGGCATGTAAAAGATTGCAAATATATTCATATCTATTATCCTGCACAAAACTCAAGTTCAAGTGGATCAAAGACCTCAACATAAAACCAGATACACTAAATCTGCAAGAAGAGAAAGTAGAGAAAAGCCTTGAATGCATTAGCACAGGAGACAACTTCTTGAACAGAACACTTTAGGCTTAGAATTTTTCGAAATCTACTATAATAAGGTTTCTTAAATGCTTCAACACCCCTTCTAGTCCACCTACCAGAGGTAGGGGGACAGAAAGGTTAATAGGAAATGGGGGATGTGGACCTGTTTAGAAGTAGTTCTTTGGGGCAGGTCCAATCTTCATTGTCAGGATATCAGCAGTCCAGTCCAAAACACCAAACACAAATCAGTATCAACCGCTCAATCCAGAAGAAATTGAGAGGCTCTGCTGAATTGGCATGAGTCAGCTGAAGTGGCAAGAAGCAGCCGGAAGATCACAAAAAGTTCTCTGGCAAGTTTCTTTCTACAAAGTGACGACAAGCAAACAAAGATCAGCAAAGACCAGCAAAGCATTGCAAGGTGAACCAATGCAAGAGTATCCTCCCACTCTCCATGGGGTTATACTTATATTCTTTCTAAACATTATACATCCTCTCAAGTGTCCACTCCAGCAAAACATACCCTATCATTGGACAGCTTCCAGAAAAACATCCCATGGCACAACTGAGTCTCCAAATAAACCAGGAATTTCCACTTCAGAACACCAATAGCTCAGGCTATATTCATTTATTTATATATTTATTTATTTATTTATTTATTTATTTATGGGATCTAATGAAACTGAAAAGCTTCTGTATGGTTTATGCTGGCAGTGAGCCTATATTGGGACATGTGCCCAAGGTCGTCCATAGCTATCTGCTTTAATAGTCTCCTGTCTTTTTAGTATCAAGAGCCTCACCTGCTTATACTCATTTCCTTTTATGGGCTATAGGTTGAGGAATTCTCTCATTCTACCAAAACTTCCCAGGCTATGAACCCTATGAAATGTCTAATGTTCTAACTAGGGTGACTGTTGTCTTTGAGTTTGTTAGAAACTGAGGAAGTCACAACAGAACTAAGATGGGTAAAGGTGGAAGACTTCTCTTTGTATTTTCTGACCAGCAAAAGTGTTGATAGCCCTGCCACATTAAAGGAATGCAGATGTGGTTGTCAAGTATTCACAGATGCTAGACTAATGAACAGTCAAAAATGGTTTTAAAGGTTGTCTCATCTACTCACTTCAAGCTCAAGGGCTATTCTCAACTGACAAGGTCTGATATCAGTCACTGAGTATGGATGTACTTCACTACATCAACTGAGCTTCCTGCCACCAGCAAATTTTGGCTTGTCAGTGTTTAGTACTTTCTTCATAAAATGTCTCCCAGGTTATCTCTCACTTTTGGACCATGACAGGTTAAACCCAGATTCCAAAGTTAGCTCAAATTTCTTGAGAGGAAACTGGCTACTGCAATCTGAGTCATCCAAAGTGACAAAATTTGATTATTATTTGCTACTGAACTGTCTCTCAGAGGAATTACTGTTTATCTCACAAAATCTGTAATTAGTCTTGAGCCTGCTAAAGGCTTGTACTGGGGGTAAGCCAGATAGTCATTTTTCACTAGGGTTTCCTGGTTTGCCTTTTGGATGAGGCTTATGTCACCCTCATCTTACTGGGGAGCTGTGCTCTGGAGCTATATCCAGCTTGGTTTATATTCCAGTGGGCTGCCCATCTTTTTCCTTATACTATCAGGTTGTTCTTTCTTTGTTTTTAGGATTTGTTGAAGCTTTTTATTCTGTCTTTTTGTGATAGTCTATATTTTCTCATTCTGACTCTTCTTTACTGGGTCACAGTAAAGAGCATCTAGCCTGTCATTTTACCTGGAAGTCTCTTTCTCATGGAATTAATACAAACTGTTTAATGAATTAGTTACTCAGTCAATCAGTCTGGTTTTTTATCTTCTATTTATCATTTACTTATTAATTATCTTCTATGATCTACCTATGCATCTTACATTAGAGTTTCTATTGTTATAATGAAACACCATAACCAAAAAGCAAGGTGGAGAGGAAAGGGTTTATTCAGCTTACGCTTCCACATTGCGGTTCATTACTAAAGGAATCAGGAGAAAACCCAAACAGGTAGGGACCTGGAGGCAGGATCTGATGCAGAAGCCATAAAGGAGTGCTTTTTACTAACTTGCTTCCCCTGGTTTGCTCAACCTGCTTTCTTATAGAACCTCAGATCACTAGCCCAGAGATGGCCTCACCCACCATGGGCTGGGCCCTCCTATGTTAATCACTAATTGAGAAAATGCCCTATAGCTGAATCTCATGGAGGCATTTTCTCAACTGAGGCTACTTCCTCTCTAATGACTCTAGCTTGTGTCAAGTTGACACAAAATTAGCCAGTACTGTATCTTTATCTCCAAATAATGAACATTGTGGGCATAAAATAAGTTGTCAACTGGATTGAAACAAAGCTTCCCACACAGAATTTGGGATTTTCTCTGCCCAGAGTTATATTTGCACCTAACATTATAATCCTTGCTGCTTTTCCTTCTATCATATTATTCTGTGATTCAAGAAGTTCTTTTGAAACTTGGGTTAGGAAATAGCTTTTTTAGATTTGATACCAAACAACTTACAACAAAAAAGAAAACATTGATTATCTGTATATTAACAAGATTACATCTTTTTTGCTTACAAGGACATGACAAAGAAAGTAAAAAGTCAACAGCAAACTATTTTATTTTGCAAATCATGTGTCTGCTCAGGGACTTGTATATAAAAATAAAACAATATAAATATAGAAAATATATAAAAACTTACTATACACTTTTAAAAATAAGCAAAAGATCTAAGGTTTTTAAAACATACAAATGGTCAATAAATACATAAAAATATACTCAATGTTAGTCATTATTTCAGCAAAAACCATAGAACATCAATAAGCTATGTTCCAAATAAAATCTATAATGAAATACTACTTTATATTCAATCATCAAGAAAAATAGCTTTAACAAAAAGGCATAATAGCAAATGTTGTCAATGTAACAAAACCGGACTCCTAATGCACTGCTCATGACAATGAAAAATAATGCAGCTGCTTTGAAAATAGTTTGGCAATTCCCCAAATGTTTAAATGAAAGTATAATATGACCCACCAATTCCAATGCTAGCTATACACTCATGACAAATATGTCCATAACACCAGTTGCACACTAATGTTCATAGCAACATTATTCACAATAGACCCAAAGTGAAAAACCCCACAAATCTCTATAAACCATTAATAGATAAAAGTTGACTCACAATGTTACATTGCCTAGATGTACCACATTGGCAACAAAAAGAAACTGAAGTACTGCTTTATACTACAGAACAGAGTTAAAAACATCATGCTAAATGAGAAATGCTGGTCACAAAACACTAAACATTGATCATGATTATACGAAGTCTTTAAAACAAGCAAGTCAGTAAAGAAAACAGTGTTTGCCTAGGGGGTGAGGGAGGTGAGATGTCTAGGAGAATGACGGATAAAAATACAGGGTTTTGTTTGGAAGTATAAAAATGGTTTAAAAATTATGCTGAGATTGACAGGTTTGTTAATATACATAAAGCTATTGAATTGTATAAAGGATGAAGTGTGTGGTATACAAATATATACCGATAAAGTTGTTACACACATGCACATACACATGCAAGGAAAATAAAGGGAAACAAATTGCACTGTATTCAGCTTTTCTCCATCATCCAAAGTATTTCCTTGTAATGAATGCTGTGATGTGCTGCTTAGATGCAGCCATTTATGACTGGAGGATTTACGTGTGCAGTTGCCAAAGATGTTATATATTGGTGGCTCATAGCTAAGGCTCTTTCCAGAAATTGCCTTCAGTTAATGAAATTTTCTGAGGATACAACTCATCCTAACCAATGCCCACACTGAATTGCTGTTTAATGTGAGCAAGAATTTGTTTGTTCCCTGTGTCTTTGACCATTTGTGAATGGCTGTCTTAGCTCTGCAGCTCTCCAGGAGATCGTGTGCAAATGTATCATACTTTAACGTTTCCCTCACACTTCTGTAGGTGTTTTTAATAGCTCTTCCAAATAAACCTTCACCCCAGAGTCCCTAGTTTCCCAGGGACCTCAACTAAAACATTCTGCATTGAACACATCTGAGTGGTCCTTACACGTTTACTGCAAGTGGTCTTCAACAGCAAAAGCTAAATGAAACTGTTAAATGAATTGAATTCTCCTTTGGAGAATTGTTTCATGCACGGCCAAAGCTTTCGTTTTCTATTGATACTCGAAGCATTTATTTCTAGGCTCAACCCTCTGACTATCTTGTTTTATAATTTAGGCAAACTCAAGTCTTTCCACAACTTCAGTTACCAAATAAATCTTTCTGCTGATTAATGTCAAATCCTCACCAGGATGCTAGGCACTGTGGACTCCTGATTAAGATTGAATGCTACTTAGTGCTCTGCCTGTGAGTTGGCCAAATTGAAAGCATGAAAGCTTAGGGCAAAACATTCTATGATATGTATATACATTATATTTAAAGGACAGAGAGAATAAAAGTAAAAATGGGAAAATATCTGGTAACTTGTAGGAAGAAAATTGAGGGGACGATGAAATAAAGATCTGCTTAATCAGGAATGGCTTTGCAACTCAGGATTCAGAGCTAGGCACACCCTAATCAAAGCTATTAGAAACGGTGGCTGAAAGCTGGAGTTGTCTATGAATCCAGAAGTAATTATCACTGAAAACACTGAATGAAAATGAGAAGTTGGTGGCTTCCAGGTATGGTTGAGGAGAAGGGTTTTAACGTAGATATAAGAGAAAGAACAGCCAGAAGCGTATGAAAGAGTCCAGAATGAACTAGGCCATGAGGGGAGGAAGAGTCATGGTAAGAGAGAAGAAGAGAAAAGAGGAAAAGAGAGAGAAAACAAACCAAGAGACGAGTCATGGACCAAGAGGCCAAGAGAGAGCCAATCAGAAGACAAGAGATGACATGGCCGCAATGACTGGGTTATACAGAGATCAGGCTGGGGAAGGAGAAGTGAAGCCCCCCCCCCTAGCCAGAAGAGGTTTAGGGTAGGAGGTTGGGCAAGAAGTGCTGGGAAGAGCCACAAGTACCCTGAATGAGACTTGTCCCAGTGTTTTTGGAACCTAACAAACAACAGCTTGGTAAATGAGTTGTTATTATAACCCCTGACTTAATCTAAAACAAATTGCCATCTCTAATTTCAACCAGATCTCCTCAAACACCCTTTTATCAATCACTGGTCTCACTCCTGTTCTGGTTATTCATCTTGAAATCATCAAGAAACTTTTGACTAGTCCATAAACATTGCCCCTCATATATAAAAAAGAAAAAGAAAAAAATCTCACTATCCATGAATCTCATTCTTTCTCCAAATACATAGAATTGTGTTAAAAAAAATATTGTCTTACTGTGGAGTACTATTCAGTGTGTGTGTGTGTGTGTGTGTGTGTGTGTGTGTGTGTGTGTGAATATATATGTATCTGCACATACTATGGAGGCCAGAGTGTAACCTCAGGTGTCACTCGTTAGGGTTACTGACCTTTTACTTGAGACAGGATTTCCCATGAGGAGCACTAAGTTACACGTGCGAACCACCGTATCCAGCCTTTACCTGAGGTTCTGGGAATTCAACTCAGACTCACATGTCATATGACTTTAAAGTGACTGAGCAATGTACCCAGAATTACACAATTTTTTGTTTTATATTAAGGAGATAATATTTAACTAGAAATATCAGTTAGCAAGATCATGATTATTTTAAAAAGAGTTCAGTAACAACAATAAAATATGAAGTCTAACTGCACAGAGAGTTTGGCCACTATTATAATCACCAGAGGCACAAGAGCCAGTAGCATAAAGTAACATGAAAGTAACTGTAATAAAAAATACACACACACATACCTCACTCCTTGTGACACTTGAAAAAAGTTTCCCCACTTTCTCTTCTATTAGTCTTAGTGTATCTGGTTTTATGTGGAGGTCCTTTATTCATTTGGTCTTGAGCTTTGTACAAGGAAATAAGAATGGATCAATTAGCATTCTTCTACATGCTGACTTCCAGTTGACCAGCACCATTTATTGAAAATGCTGTCTTTATTCCACTGGATGATTTTAGTTCCTTGTCAAAGATTAAGAGACCATAGGAGTGTGGGTTCATTTCTGGGTCTGCAATTCTATTCCACTGATCTACCTGCCTGTCTCTGTATCAATACCACACAGTTTTTATTACTATTGCCCAGAAGTTCTTTTGTTTTTGAGAATATTTTTTGCTATTCTGGATTTTTGTGTTATTCAAAATGAATTTGAGAATTGCTCTTTATAATTATATGAAGAATTGAGTTAAAATTTTGATGGGGATTGCATTGAATCTGCATATTGCTTTCAGCAAGATGGCCATTTTTACTATATTAATCCTGCCAATCCATAAGCATGGAAGATCTTTCCATCTTCTGAGGTCTTCTTTGATTTCTTTCTTCAGAGACTTGAAGTTCTTGTCATACAGATTTTTCACTGGCTTGGTCAATACCAAGGTATTTTATATGATTTGTGACTATTGTGAAAGGTGTTACTTCCCTAATTTCTTTCTCAGCCTGTTATCCTTTGAGTATAGAAAGGCTACTGATTTTTCTGAGTCAGTTTTATTTCCAGCCACTTTGCTGAAATTGTTTATCAGGCTTAGGAGTTCTCTGGTGGAAGTTTTGGGGTCACTTAAATATACTATCATATCATCTGCAAATAGTGAGATTTTGACTTCTTCTTTTACAATTTGTATCCTTTGACCTCCTTTTGTTGTCTAATTGCTCTGGCTAAGACTTCAAGTACTATATTGAATAGGTAGGGAGAGAGTGGGCAGCCTTGTCTAGTCTCTGATTTTAGTGGGATTGCTTCAAGTTTCTCTCCACTTAGCTTGATGTTGGCTACTGATTTGCCATATATTGCTTTTACTATGTTTAGGTATGGGCCTTGAATTCCTGATCTTTCCAAGACATTTACCATGAAGTGGTGTTGAAATTTGTCAAATGCTTTTTCAGCATCCAATGAGATGATCATGTGGTTTTTCTCTTTGAGTTTGTTTATATAGTAGATTACATTGATGGATTTGAATATATTGAACCATCCCTGCATCTCTGGGTTCAAGTCTACTTAATAATGATAGATATCATTTTGATGTGTTCTTGAATTTATTTTGCGAGAATTTCATTAAATATTTTTGCATTGATATTCATAAGGGAGATTGGTCTGAAGTTCTCTTTCTTTGTTGGGTTTTTGTGTGGTGTAGCATAATTGATAATTGTGGCTTCATAGAATGAATTGGGTAGTGTTCCTTCTTTTTCTATTTTGTGGAATAGTTTGAAGAGTATTAGGTCTTCTTTGAAGGTCTGATAGAATTCCTCACTAAAACCATCTGGTCCTGGGCATTTTTTGGTTGATAGACTTTTAATGATTAGTGCTATATCTTTAGGGTTATGGGACTGTTTAGATGGTTTATCTGATCCTGATTTGACTTTGATACCTGGCATCTGTCAAGAAAACTGCTCAGTTCAACCAGATTTTCCAGTTTTGTTGAATATAGGCTTTTGTAGTGGGATCTGATGATGTTTTGAATTGCCTCAGTTTCTGTTGTTATGTCTCCCTTTTCACTTCTGATTTTGTTAATTTGGATGCTGTCTCTGTGCCCTTTGGCTAGCCTGCCTAAGGATTTATCTATCTTGTTGATTTTCTCAAAGACCCAGCTCCTGGTTTTGTTTACCCTTTTTATAGTTCATTGTTGTTGTTG
The DNA here is from genome assembly GCF_004785775.1 of Grammomys surdaster. Classification (NCBI taxonomy): domain Eukaryota; kingdom Metazoa; phylum Chordata; class Mammalia; order Rodentia; family Muridae; genus Grammomys; species Grammomys surdaster. Next base: position 925,007 of record NW_021620584.1, read on the forward strand.
TTGTTGTTGTTTTTCTTGTTCTTGTTCTTGTTTCTACTTGTTTGTTTTTAGCCCTGAGTTTGATTGTTTCCTGCAGTCTACTCCTCTTGGTTGTATTTGCTTCTTTTTGCTCTAGAGCTTTCAAGTGTTCTGTCAAGCTGCTAGTGTATGCTCTCTCCAGCTTCTTTTTAGAGGCACTCAGAGCTATGCATTTTCTTGCTTTCCTTGTGTCCCATGAGTTTGGGTGTGTTGTGCCTTCATTTTCATTAAGTTCTTGAATGTCTTTAATTTCTTTCTTTATTTCTTCTTTGACAAAGTTATCATTGAGTAGACAGTTATTCAGCTTCCATATGTATGTGGGCTTTCTATTGCTTTTGTTGTTATTGAAGACCAGACTTAGTCCATAGTGTTCTGATAGGATGCATAAGATTATTTCAAATTTTTGTATTTGTTGAGGCCTGTTTTGTGACCAATTATATGGTCAATTTTGGAGAAGGTACCATGAGGGGGTAATTGAGAGTTTTGTTGCATATAATGGCCTAGGCTGGCATTTGTGTTCTCTTAGGGTCTGTATGACATCTTCCTAGGATCTTCTGGCTTTTAGAGTCTCTGATGAGAAGTCTGGTACAATTCTAATAGGTCTGTGGTTATACATTACTTGACCTTTTTCCCTTACTGCTTTTAATATTCTTTGCCTTGTACATTTGGCGTTTTGATTATTATGTGACAGAAGGAGTTTCTTTTCTGATCCAGTCTATTTGGAATTCTGTAGATTTCTTGTATGTTCGTGGACATCTCTTTCTTTAGGAAAGAGAAATTTTCTTCTATAATTTTGTTGAAGGTATTTCTTCACTCTATTTTATGCCTGTTATCCTTAAGTTTAGTCTTCTCATTGTGTCTTGGATTTCCTAGATGCTTTGGGTTAGGAGCTTTTTGCATTTTTGCATTTTCTTTAACTGTTGTATAAATGTTTTCTATGATATCTTCTGCACCTTAGATTCTCTCTTCTATCTCTTGTATTCTGTTGGTGATGCTTGTATCTATGACTCCTGATCTTTTTCCTGGGTTTTCTATCTTCAGGGTTATCTCCCTTTGTGATTTCTTTATTGTTTCTATTTACATATTTAGATCCTGGATGGTTTTGTTCAATTCCTTCACCTGTTTGGTTGCGTTTTCTTGTAGGTATTTAAAGAAATTTTGTGTTTCCTCTTTAAGGGCTTCTACCTGTTTACCTGTGTTCTCCTGTATTTCTTTAAGGGAGTTATTTATGTCCTTCTTAAAGTCCTTTATCATCATCATGAGAAGTGATTTTAAATCTGAATCTTACTTTTCCAGTGTGATGGGCTATCCAGGACTAGCTATGGTGGGGGAACTGGGTTCTGATGATGCCAAGTAGCCTTGGTTTCTGTTGCTTATGTTCTTGTGCTTGCCTCCTGCCATCTGGTTATCTCTAGTGCTACCTGACCTTGCTGTTTCTGACAAAACCTCAACAGATAATGTACAAAGTATTTCTGATGTGCCAAAACTGCATATCATTCCATTAAACCCTATTCTTCCACTTTAATCTTTATAGTGATTTGGCAAAATATCAATCATGCATGTATCTGTCTTAAAACACTTGCCATTAATACTAAGGTTTTCTTTATCTTAATTTCAAAGAATGATGATTCAAAGTCTTTACATGGATTGGGTGTCAGTGGTAATATGCAAAATTGATCTCATTTTCAAGGTTAAATGGTAGACTAACTTTGCATTTGGTGTCCAGCTGTGTACCCTAATATTTATATTTGATATTCTCAATAAATATAGCTATCTGAGTCAGCTGCTGAGTGGAGCCTTTCAGAGGGCAGCCATGTTATACTCCTATCTGCAAGCACAACAGAGTATTATTAATGGTGTCATGGATTGGTGCTTGTCCATCAGATGGGTCTCAAGTTGGGCTGGTTATTGGTTGGCTGTTCCCTCAGTCTCTGTTCCATCCCCCATCCCTACTTTTTTTGTACACAGGATAAATTTTCGGTTGAAATTTTTGTGGGTGGGTTGGCGTCCTTATCACTCCATTTGGGTTCCTGCCAGGGTACAGGAGGTGGCCTCTTCAGGTTCCATATCCCCAATGCTGTTAGTCACAGCTAAGGATACCTCCATTGATTCCAGAGCACCTCCTTTATCTCAGGACTCTGTCTCATCCTGGAGATGTTCCCCACCTCCCAACCCTGACCAGTTGCAGATTTTCACTCATTCTCATGCCCATCTATTTCTCCTGTCTTTCCCACACCTGATCCAGAACACACCCCAACTTTCCTCCCCATTTTCTCTCACACCCAGTTCCCTTCCTCCATCTGCCTCTTAAGACAGATGCAGACATCTATAGCCAAACTGTAGATAGAGCTTAGGGACTCTTATGGAAAAATAGGAGGAAGGATAATGGGTCCTGGAGGGCATAGGTACTACACAGGGAGACCAACAGAATCAACTAACCTAGACCCTTGGGGCTCTCAGAGACTGAACTATGAACCAAAGAACATACATGCTGAACCTAGGCCTCCCACGCATATGTAGTAGATGTGCATCTTGGTCTTGATATGGGTCCCGAACAACTGGAAAAGAGGGTTATCCAAAAAGCTGTTGCCTGTCCATGGGATATACTCTTCTAGCTGAGCTGCCTTGTCTGGCCTCAGTGGGAGAGGATATTCATAACCTTGCACAGACTTGGTGTATCAAGGTAGAGGGGACACCCAGGGAGACTCAGAGGAGAATGGAGGTGGAGATGGGGGCAAGAATTGTGGGAAAGGGTGACTAGGAGGAAGGCAGTGAGCAGGATGTAAAGTGAATAAGTAAAAATAAATAAATAAATTTTTAAAAAATAAAACCCTATTTGAGGACTGCAAAAATCATAATGTTGATATCAACTCTTATTCCATATTGCTTGTAAAAAATAAATGACTGTTGGGAGCCGACTCTTAGCCGAAAGTGGCTATCATCTTTACAGC
>NW_021620584.1:927985-957862 GCF_004785775.1 Grammomys surdaster
TTCCTCCGTCCCCACTTTCTCTCTTGCTAGACCCTGACCTGCCGACCGGAGCAGCAGAACCGGCCGGCCTTTACAAAGTAGCAGAACCCGACGGCCGTTACAAAAGAAACGGCGGTTACAAATGACAAGATTTCCATTTTTCAAAAAAATAAGTAAAAATAAATAAATTTAACTATATTTCATTAGCCCTGAGATATCAGGTAACTTGCTACTGATTGCTCACTTTTAATGTATATTAGACTCCAGTCCTAACTCCATTTAAGTATTTTAAATTATTCACACTAGTTGTAACTAACTCAGTGATAAAATGTATTTCTTGTATAGCTAAAACTACTAATAAGGTCTTTATGTATTTTACTTTGTCAAAAGAAACTATTAAAATTTATGTCTATAATTCTGTCACCAATAAGTGCTTTGCTTTTAGTTAGCGCTACATTAAAGTCCAGACACTTTTCATTTCTTTCTTCTGTTCTTTAAATGTAAACACTAGTTTCCCAAGTGTACAGTTGACAAAAGAAACTTAATACTTCGACACCATGTTGAGAGCTGTCTTGTCTGGCAGGAAATATGCAGAGCACACCTTCACTAGAATCCATGGAATGAGTATACTGTCTGAGTCTTACACTATTGCTCACAGACCTAACTGTTTTTCTTTAACAAGGAATTGGGTTATCAGATTTACTTCCACTTCAAGTGTAAATGCAAGAAACTCAACTTTTGAAAAATGGATTTACCAGTTCTTAGGAAAACTAAATAGGTTAGTCATAGCTGGTATTTTAACATTGATCATGATCAAAATTAATTTCTATTAAATATTATATACAATTCAGTGAAATAAAGAAATTAAAATAAACTGGAAAGATATTAGCTAATTCATATAGTTTTTCGATGTTTATTCTTGCATCTTTTTGTTCACATATTTGTGTTTTCTAGTTTAAGGATAATGTTATTACATAAATTTCTCTGTGGGTCCAAAATGCTAGTGAAAGGTTTGTCAGTGGATATTTCTGCATTTAACTTTGGGCTACTGTTTACATATTTAAATGATGCTATATGGAATATGAGATAATCTGCCAAGTCTTTATTTATGTTTTAGAGTTTTGCTTACATCATCCCATTTCTTACTGATAGTTTTGAAGCATGTTTCCCACCTGTCATCTAGCACATTAATAAGTAATTATTTCTCCTTTTAGAAAGAATACACTCACAAAGTTAAGTTAATGGCTTTAGCCAAACATATTTAGTTGGTTACAGGACAACTGTGATGTCAAAAACACTACTGATGCAATTCATGGCATAGTTCCCCCATCTTACAGTACAGATTTCATCATATGTAGTGTCTCCAAGACATAAGATAGCCATGTGAAACTTACATGCATTCTGCTGTAGAGAACCACGGTGAGCGGTGACAGTATTCTCCATTATAAGACGGCGCTGGCATCCGGTGCTCTCCCAAGTTTACAGATGAACTGCGCATTGCGCAAGTGGTGAACTTGCGCCAAATCACGGCCCATCCCGGAGCGTAATATGCGTTCCTGAGCAAGCAGTCAACCAGAAATGAACACGCTGCTCCAGGGATATATAAGCAGTGCCTTTTCGGGGCCCGGGGTCTTCCTTTTCACATCGCAATAAACGCTTGCTGCAGAAGGATCCTGTTGTCCGAGTGCGTTCTTGCTGGCGAGACAATTGCGCGGGTCACAGCTGGTGCCGAAACCCGGGAGACTCACCATCGCCGGTGCCGAGAAGACCCCCCCCCCCGTTCACGGGGAGGATTCAGAACTGCAGGACAAAGGTAAGCTCTGAGAGGTATGTTTGATCTTGATCTATCTCATCTCTCTCCCCAATTACAAGGTGCCGTAGAGGCTCTCATTCTGGTTGTGGCAGCGCTCATTCTCTTCCTTTTGGTTTTGTTTTGTTTCCACCGATTCTCTTGTTAAATTCCGCCACCATTGGGCACGGTTAGCCGGACGTAGATAAGCCGCGGTGCCCCTCCCTGTGTGTCAGATTCTCTCGTAGATAAGAGAGCAGCATGGGAGCTTCACATTCGGTGATCACGGCGCTTCAGTCGCTCTTGCGACAGCATGAATTAAAAGTCTCTACAAAAACGTTAGAGGTGTTTGTGAAGGAGGTCGTTTGCTTGGTGCCCTGGTATATATGCTTGGGGTCGCTGACGCTCGCCTCCTGGGACAAATTGGAGGGCGATTTAATTAGGGAACAACAGAATGGAAAATTGAAGCCTGGGACTCAGCCGCTGTGGAGGCTAGTAAGATCGTGCCTACAAGATGAGAAATGCAGCCCAACTATCGTGGCGGGTCAGGGAGTGCTAGAGGAGTTACAAGACAGCATGTCAGAAACAGAGCGGGGTAAGTGCTTAGGAGCTCAGAGAGAAAAGGGAGCTCAGAAAGAAAAAAGAAAAGGCATGCCTAAGAAAAAAGACCATTCCAAAGATGCTCAGTCCGCGGAAGTGCGAGATAAGGGAAAGGACGCCCTGGGAGAGAAATGCAGAAAGGGAGAAGAGGCCTCAGAAAGAAAATCTCTTTATCTGGTAAAGGAACTGGAGGCCTTGGGGCTTGATAGCTCTGAGTCAGAGAAACTAAGTCCCTCCGAGGAAGAGGACTTAGATGAAGAAGCAGCCCGCTATGAGGAGGAAAGATACCATCCAGATGGGTGGCCGCCACCTCCGAATCGAAAGCAAAAGAAGGCGGGGAATAGGAACTGCACGGCTCCCCAGCCCGCGGTGATCTCCCAGGCAGCACTTCCTGCCGTAGTCCCCAGTGCAGCTCCACCCTACGCAGACGGGTGCTGTTCGGACTCCTTCCTTTCAAAGGAAGATAAAAGAAAGATGTTACAAGCCTTTCCAGTGTTTGAAGCTGCAGAGGGAGGTCACGTCCACACACTGGTAGAATATACCCCTATTAAAGAACTTGCTGAATCAGTTCAGAAGTATGGGTTTGATGCCAATTTCACAGTGATGCAGCTCGAGAGACTTGCCGCTATGGCAATGACTCCGAATGATTGGCAAAATACAGTAAAATCTGCCCTCCCTAACATGGGACAATATATGGAGTGGAAAGCCTTGTGGCATGATGCTTCTCAAACACAGGCAAAAGCCAACGCTAAGGCGGAAGGCAATCAACGGCAATGGATATTTGACCTGCTAACAGGGCAGGGACGCTTTGTTAATGGTCAGACAAACTACGATTGGGGAGCATACAGCCAGATCTCCGCTGCTGCTATTAAAGCATGGAAAGCCCTCTCTAAGAAGGGGGAGGCTGGGGGAAACTTAACGAAAATATTGGAAGCCCCCCAAGAGCCATTCTCAGACTTTGTGGCTAGAATGACAGAAGCAGCAGGCAGAATTTTTGGAGACCCGGAGCGAGTTAAACCACTGATAGAACAACTGGTGTATGAAAATGCTTCGCCAGAATGCAAGGCAGTAATTACCCCTAGAAGAAGCAAAGGGTTGACAGATTGGATAAAGGTCTGCCGAGGACTTGGAGGCCCACTGACCAATGCTGGCCTCGAAGCAGCTATTTTGCAAAGCCAAAACCGCTCAAGTCCTGGAGGCCATAAAGCATGCTATTACTGTGGCAAACCAGGTCATTTGAAACAAGAGTGTCGTGCTTCCACGCAAAAAAGAACCCCAGGGCTTTGTACCAAATGCAGGAAAGGTTATCACTGGGCTAATGAGTGTCGCTCAGTCAGAGATATTCAAGGAAAGCTTATTCAACATGATTCCCCACCATCGGGAAGAGATGAAGGTACTCAAAAAAACGGGTTTCCGGGCCCCAGACCCCAGGGCCCCAAAAAATATGGGACACAAGCCTGCAACCGGGGGACACCTCTAGCTGCAGAGCTACAAGAGGCTCCGCAGGATTGGACCTCCGTTACACCTCCCAATTCTTACTAATGCCACATGTGGGAGCACAGCTTGTCTCAGTTGATTTCAAAGGTCCCCTGCCTGAGGGAAGTATTGGCCTTATTCTAGGTCGCTCCTCTCTAACATTGAAGGGGCTCGTGGTTCACTCTGGAGTGATAGACCAAGATTATACAGGGGAACTTCAGGTTCTCTGTTCTTGTCCACAAGGCATATTTTCTATTTCCCCTGGGGATAGGATTGCTCAATTGGTTATTCTCCCAAGTTTGCATGATTGTTTCCCATCAACCGGGGTGCCTAGAGGCGCCAATGGGTTTGGTTCTTCAGGAACTGACTTCGCTCACTTGGTGGTTGATCTTAAAACTAGACCCACTTTACAATTAATGATAGAGGAGAAGAATTTTGTAGGAATTTTAGACACAGGAGCTGATAAAAGTATTATTTCCTCCAACTGGTGGCCTAAGGCGTGGCCTGTTACACAACCATCCCACTCCTTACAAGGGTTGGGATATGAGGCCAGCCCTGCAGTCAGTTCGCACTCCTTGACTTGGCAGACACCAGAGGGTCAGACAGGAAACTTTATACCTTATGTGCTTCCTCTCCCCGTTAACCTCTGGGGAAGAGACATTTTGCAAGACTTGGGACTGACATTGACTAATGAGTATTCACAACAAGCCATAGAAATTATGAAAAGAATGGGATATAAGGAAGGAAAAGGCCTTGGCAGAAAAGAACAAGGAAGATTGAACCCAATCTCACAAGAAGGTAATACAGGAAGACAAGGTCTGGGTTTTCCCTAGTTGCAATTGAAGGCTCTATGCCCATACCCTGGCTTACAGAGGAGGCCGTGTGGGTTCCTCAATGGCCCTTATCCTCTGAGAAATTGGAGGCCGCTACCAAATTAATTGAAGAACAAGTTAAAAATGGCCATTTAGAACCTTCTACTTCCCCTTGGAATACGCCTATTTTTGTCATAAAAAAGAAATCAGGAAAATGGAGACTTCTCCATGATTTAAGAGCCATTAATGCACAGATGCAATTGTTTGGTTCGGTGCAAAGAGGTTTACCCTTGCTTTCTGCCTTACCCAGACAATGGAGGATAATAATTATAGATGTTAAAGACTGCTTCTTCTCCATTCCCCTACACCCACAAGACAGACAGAGATTTGCATTTACATTACCTGCTATTAATCACCTTGAACCTGATAAGAGATATCATTGGAAAGTTTTGCCTCAAGGCATGGCCAATAGTCCTACTATGTGTCAACTGTATATACAAATGGCCCTTGAACCCATTAGGAAACAATTTCCCTCCCTGCTCTTGATTCATTATATGGATGATATTCTTATGTGCCATAAAGAGCTGACCATTTTGCAGAACTCGTACCCTTTATTAATTGCTACATTAGGACAGCGGGGTCTGCATATTGCCACAGAGAAGGTTCAAATTTCAGAAATTGGTTCCTTTTTAGGGACAGTTATTTACCCTGAGAAAATAGTTCCTCAAAAATTAGAAATTTGCAGAGATCATTTACATACCTTAAATGATTTTCAAAAATTATTAGGTGATATAAATTGGTTAAGACCATTTTTGAAAATTCCCTCTGCTGAATTGAAACCTTTGTTTGACATTTTGGAAGGAGATTCTCACATTTCCTCGCCAAGGGCACTAACACCAGCTGCAAGCTGTACCCTGCGAATGGTAGAGGATGCCTTGCAGGAGGCCCAGCTAAAACGCATTGATGAGACCAAAACTTTTAATTTATATGTCTTTAAAAACAGACATTTACCAACTGCTGTGTTAAGGCAGGACGGGCCCTTATTATGGATCCATCCTAATGCATCCCCTGCAAAGATTATTGAATGGTAACCAGATGCAGTCACTCAGCTTGCCCTTTGGGGATTAAAAGCAGCTATTACCCATTTTGGGAGGGAGCCTAAGGTTCTGATAGTACCTTACACTGCACATCAGGTTCAAATATTAACTGCTACCTCCGATATTTGGGCGGTATTAGTCAACTCCTTTAATGGCCAAATAGATAATCATTATCCTAAACATCCTATTTTACAATTTGCCTTGAGTCAGGCTGTTGTCTTCCCATGTATTTTATCTCAAGAACCACTCCCAGATGGGGTAGTGGTATATACAGATGGGTCAAAAACAGGAGTAGGCGCTTATGTGGTTGATGATAGAGTTACATCTAAACAATATAATGAAGCTTCACCTCAAATTGTGGAATGCTTAGTGGTACTGGAAGTCTTAGAAACCTTTCCAGGCCCCTTAAATATTGTATCTGATTCCCTTTATGTGGTAAATGCAGTTAAAGTCTTGGAAGTTGCTGGATTAATCAGGCCCTCTAGCAGGCTTGTAGAAGTTTTTCAAAAGATTCAATCTACCTTGGTCAATAGAAGATATCCTGTTTTTATTACACATATTAGGGCTCACTCAGGTCTACCAGGTCCAATGTCTCATGGAAATGACCTGGCGGATCGAGCCACAAAGTTGGTTGCTATCGCCCTATCCTCAAAACTGGATTTGGCCAAAGATTTTCATAAAAAATTTCATGTGACAGCAGAGACGTTACGTCGTCGATTTGATATAACTAGAAAAGAAGCTAGAGATATAGTTACTCAATGTCAGAATTGCTGTCAATTTTTACCCGTGCCTCATGTGGGAATTAATCCACGAGGAATTCGGCCATTGCAGATTTGGCAAATGGATGTTACCCATATTCCATCCTTTGGGAGACTTCAGTATTTACATGTTTCTATTGACACCTGTTCTGGAATCATTTTTGCCTCCCCCTTATCAGGAGAAAAGGCAGCACATGTTATCCAACATTGCCTTGAGGCCTGGAGTGCCTGGGGAAAGCCTAAAATTCTCAAAACTGATAATGGACCAGCTTATACTTCTTAAAAGTTTGGACAATTTTGTCACCAAATGGAGGTGACCCACCTGACGGGCCTTCCATACAATTCTCAAGGACAAGGCATCATAGAACGGGCTCATCGCACTCTAAAATCTTATCTAATAAAACAAAAAGGGGGAGTCGAGGAGGCTCTACCCTTAGTGCCACGAGTAACCATTTCTATAGCACTCTTTACTCTTAATTTTTTAAATTTGGACAGTCAGGGCCATTCGGCTGCTGACCGTCATTGCTTGGAGCCTGATAGGCCAAAGGAGATGGTCAAGTGGAAGGATGTCTTGACTGGCCAATGGAAAGGCCCGGATCCTATTTTCATAAGATCCAGGGGAGCTGTTTGTGTTTTTCTGCAGGAAGAAGACAATCCATTTTGGCTACCAGAGTGACTGACGTGAAGGCTTGTGGCAACTGAAGATGACCCCCCGAAGGATTCATCTGCAGATGTTTCCAGTCCTAATTTGGATCCTCCAGATTTGGGTTCCTAGTATATGGGGGGAACAACGATGGGCTATATTATCTGCTTTTCCTAAACCCATACCTGTTACACATGATGCCGTGGTGTTTCGAAGATTTCTTACAACCAACAAAACCATGGGGCTGCCCTATCTTCCCTATGATAAAACCCACTCCCCCCTGGGGGAAAATCGCTCCTTACCTGAACGGGGCTCTTTCTGCTTTCAGATTACTGAGACAGGAAACTGTATAACTCTCTTGAAGAGAGCCTTGGGGTGGTTTTATGACAAGAGAAGCTGGGTTAAATTAACAACTAAAAAGGATAATAATAAAAAGGATAATAATTATGTCACTGAGTTCTCACAGTCCTTTTTGCAACCGGCCATTTGGATAAATGGAACATTTTTACCACCCGACTTTACTGATGGGGAGCATCCCCGTCAACCTAAGGTCTCCCCCTTTTGTAGTCAAGAAGATGAGGGAGTTGTTCTGCCCTGGTCTGATTGTCAATCCAGAGTAACATGATGGTCAGATACCAATGAAACCTTTTCCTTTTCACCCAATATGTTGGTGGATCCGGGAGCTGACTCGGTGATGAGAGAGAGCCCTTTTCTACAGGGCCTTGATATGAATCCCTTCCTCAAATGGCTACTTTGTGGGATTAATGGCAGTTGTACCGACCTCAACCCCCTAGTCTTTCTCCAGGGTGGAGTGGCAGGAAGGACATCCTTTACAGGAATTATTAATGGAACTATGGTGAAACAGGGTTCAGATCAGGCCCCTCTGTAGACAAATGCTACTCAGTTAATTACTGGAGTTAGCAAGACTATTGTAAATCAAACAAGTTATTTACCTACCCCGATGTGTGTTTATCCCCCCTTCCTGTTTATTCTTTCAAATTCCTCATTTGAAAACTGCACCAATGATTCATGCATGATGTCTCAGTGTTGGGCTGTTGGGCAAGCTAAGCGTGCCATGGTTTCCAGGGTGCCACGATGGGTCCCTGTTCCTGTTGAAACCCCTTCTACCCTATCATTATTCAGACAAAAAAGAGATTTTGGGATAACTGTGGCTATTGTAACGGCAATTTCCATTAGCGCAGTTGCAGCTACGGCTGCTGGGATTGCTATGGCAACCTCAGTCCAGACAGGTACAGCCTTGAATCAGCTATCCGCTACAGTGGCAGAGGCGGTCAACCTCCATACTTCTACAAGTGCTCAATTGAAAGGCAGATTGATGATTGTTAATCAGCGCCTAGACTTGGTAGAAGAAAGGTTAGATATTCTCTTTCAACTGGCACAATTGGGATATGAAAGAAAACTGGGAGCCCTCTGTATTACTAGTGTTCAATATGAAAACTTTACTCGAGCATCTAATTTGTCCAGACAATTTTCTCATTACCTAGCAGGAGAATGGTCAGAAGGATTTGATGAACTTCTCGAGAAGTTGCGAGCAGCGGTGGTGGCCATCAACTCAATGCGCATGGACCTTTCACTGACTGAAGGACTCTCCTCCTGGATTTCTTCGGCCTTCTCCTCCTTTAAAGAGTGGGTGGGAGTAGGCCTGTTTGGTGCAGCCCTATGTTGCGGATTAGTGTTCATGCTCTGGTTGGTTTGCAAGCTCAGAGCTCAACAGGAACGTGACAAGGTCGTTATTGCCCAAGCACTTGTGGCCTTAGAGCAAGGCTCATCTCCCGATATTTGGTTATCCACGCTAAAGAATTAGCTGAGAATGGGTGTTTGCATCTCTTTCTGCTTCCACTAGCCCTCGCACCCAGAGGACTTGTGTCCATTGCACCTGGTAGGGTTGGGAAGACTGTGCTGACAGATGCTACTACGCCTCCAGGCCAGCTGCCATTGGTCCCAATGACGGGAATAGGTTGGCACCATAAGTCAGAAGCACATCAGCTGTGAGTCTATCTTATGACGGGCATTATGAGAGGCCACAACCTGAGGCGCACATTCTCTTGCCTCAAGAATGACAGGTATGGGAGCACAACCCTCGTAGCCTAAGACAGGGAGCTCACTCCTCCTTGATGCTGATTACGGAAGCACGTCAACTAGCCTAAGACATGGGACACTGGCCAGGCCTATCACTCATCTTAATAAAACAAAAAGGGAGAGATGTAGAGAGCCACGGTGAGCGGTGACAGTATTCGCCATTATAAGATGGTGCTGGCATCCGGTGCTCTCCCAAGTTTACAGATGAACTGCGCATTGTGCAAGTGGTGAACGTGCGCCAAATCACGGCCCATCCCGGAGTGTAATATGCGTTCCTGAGCAAGCAGCCAACCAGAAATGAACACGCTGCTCCAGGGTATATATAAGCAGTGCCTTTTCGGGGCCCGGGGTCTTCCTCTTCACATCGCAATAAATGCTTGCTGCAGAAGGATCCTGTTGTCCTCGTGCGTTCTTGCTGGCGAGACGATTGCGCAGATCACATTCTGCTAGACCACTGCACAGGTCACAATCTATTTATAGGCTTTACCCAATTTAACCAAATGATTTAGAGATTGCCCTACTCTGTTTGTGGTCCACTGGTTGATGTTGTTCTGACTAGAGCCCTCACCTAAGACTTCGTCTTTTTAACTTTATCACATGTTTCATCAGCATTGAAACCGACCTCGTCACAGGGATGGTAGTACTTCTCCATGGTGGCTTTGGCTACAGAACTTTTTAAAAAAGTCTTATCATGTGCCAAGAAATATGCTTTGTGCTGGTATTCCAATGAATGATACTGTACATGGCCTTCTAATTATGTTCTAGAGAAGGAGATAGGTGTTGATAAAACATTGCATAAATCAATGCAAAACTGCAACTTTGACAAAGAGGTAAAAAGTTACCATTGTTATAATAGGCAATTTTGATCTTGTCAGGCATGGTATAAGTATAAGCAGTCTGTAAGCTAGGGAAGGAATGAAGATTCTTTTCAACAGAATGGTAGTTTGTTAAAGACTTTTGTTGGGAAAGGACATGGAAAAATGAGGGCATTAAACAGAGAAGCTAGATTACAGGAAGTATAAGATATCATATAAATTGGGTTAGATACTTTCTCTTCATTTCAAGAGAACCATTGATGTTTCTAGTAATAACATTCAGTATGATGACTGTTTAATGATGAATGTGCAGGACTAGGGGTAATTATTTTATTTACAAGCCGAAAGTTTATATTGGAAGGTTTGGAGCTATTCTAACCTATTTCCCAGCTGTAAAGCCCCTTGTTACTTGCTGTTTCTCCTGGACTGTTGCTCATAATCCTTCTCCTCTTGTGGTAGCCTCCTCTACCTCCATCTCTGCTCTTCCTCCTCTTGTTCTACCTGCAAGCCCTTCACTCCATCCTCAATTCTCACCTTTCTCCATCCACTGCCCAATCACAGGCTCTAGCCTTTTATTAACCAGTTAGATTAGGAAGCAAGGTTTACATAGCAAAGAAAGAAAAAGAGAAAGAGAGAGAGAGAGAGAGAGAGAGAGAGAGAGAATCATGTCACATTCTTGAAAACCTGTGTCTTTATAATAAGAAAATGAGTTCTGTAGGTAAGACTCAGAAAACACAATTCAATTCTCTGTGTTAGCAAGAGTAGTTTAGAAATCAGAGCCTCAGGTCTGATCTTCATGGGAGCAAGGGTTGGGGATCAGTGACATATAAAATAGCTGGCTTTTCACAGGAAAGAAGTAGAAACACAGCCACCAAGGCACAGTACAGAGACTCAAAGATTATCAACTGGGTTTATAAGGGCTTCTGTGAGTCCCCAGAACTTTAAAACTAATGAAAACTAGAACTCAGTTCTAATCCTCATTCTTTAATGCTGAGCCTGCTGGTTAACATCTGGCTAGCAAATCCATGTAAGATGTAGAACAATTTTAGGATACATGTGGGGGCTCTGAACAAACATATCTACAAGGACTAGAACATAGACAAGGATACAACTTAGAGGCACTAATAGCTCAAGGTGAGATGTGTGCTTGGTTCTGTCTATATTCTGAAGAGTTTTCAAAAGCAAGCCAGCATGGTAACTGACTCGTGTGTTTAAGAGGCTATGGTATCTTAATCCTAAAGGCAGTGTGGTATTTTGGTGATATTATAGAAAGAGTGTCCAACAAATTTTGAGTTTTACTCCACGATTTCATTTTATAATGATTCATTTAAATATTAAAGTGATTGTACCATATCAATGGACTCCAAATCTGTGAACCATGCATGTGCTCCACCCTATTGAGACTGTTTTACATTTCTACAGAAGTATAGTGGCCCACTTAATTCAGGAGAAATCATTCTGGCCCCAAGCCAAAAATGGGGTTTTTATTATTAAAAAAAAACAACAAAACAAAACAAAAAAACTTATTGGGTCAAAACTATAATACTAGAGAATTCTGTAAATTCAAGATGTTCATTGTGACAAGATATCTTTGCTGCAGATGGTTATACTTTGCATAGGGCAATGTAATAGGAAATTTGAAAAGGTCAATAATTATGGCCACTGATCAATATTTTTTAATTGGGTATTTTATTTATATTTCAGATGTTATCCCCTTACCTCATTCACCCACCCCTACCTAGGAACCCCCTATCCCATCCCCACTCATCCTGCTTCTATGAGGATGTGCCCCCACCAACCACCCCCCCATTCCCACCTCCCCACCCTCGAATTCCCCCACACACAGCGTCCAGCCTTCATGGGACCAAGGATCTCCTCTTCCACCTATTCCTGACAGGGTCATCCTCCCTTACATATACAGCTGGAGCCATGGGTCCCTCCCTAAGTGCTCCCAGGCTGGTTGTTTAGACCCTGGGAGCTCTGGTTGATTGGTATTGTTGCTCTCCTCATGGGGCCACAAACCCTTTCAGCTCCTTCAGTCTTCACTCTACCTCCTCCATTTGGAACCCCTTGATCAGTTCAATGGTTAGCTGTGAGCATCTGTCTCTGAATATGTCAAGCTCTGGCAGACCTCTAAGGACACAGCTAGTATTTTTTTTAAATACCTGTCACAGTATGTCTTTTAAGAAGCCAAAAGAACTTTACCACTCACATTAGCAATGGTGAAATTTCTGTCTAAACAGAGAGAATTCTAAAATTAACTCATCTCCTACGCGTCTTCACTGTCTCAGCAGATAATACTACCTTTTTATTTCTGCAGAGCAATATAAATACCTAGAAACCATCTTTGCCAACTTACCGTTACTGTCATTCCACACAAAATCATCAAGAACTTCACTCTTAAAAAAACATATATCTGATAAGTTTCTAATCACCTCAGTCTAAGTTCTACCATCTCTCCATATTGTTTTTGAAATAGCTTTTAAACTTGACCCTTTAAACTTACTCATTCCTTTCTACTATGATAAACATTGCCAGGTGTCAATAATTATTTCTTCATAATAAACTCCCAATTTTATCTAGTGACTCACCTTCAGTCCTGTTTGTGGAGCCTAGAGGTAGCCATTTAACTCAGTCCTTTTCAAAGAAAATTCAGGATACACTCAAATGAGATTTCCAGAAGAACTCCTCAAAGGTACAGATTTAACCTCATGCTTTTTAGTCCTTTGCCCTTTTTCTTCTGTCTTTCTGTAATATGACTATGCTATCCAAAAGGTTAACATCCTTATTGCACCAAGAGATAAAAGCTACAGGCTAAGGATAAAACATGGAAAACAAAAAGTGATTTCACAATACCACTGAGCCATTGCATCAGATGTAGGCTATCCAGGTAACAGACAACAGAAGCTTAGCATAGAATGCCTTACCATCAAGCTCAAAAGAGATAAAAAGGAAAAAGGAATTCCCTTTATCTTGAAAAGTCCTGCACGTCATGTCTTGTCTATTTATTAAGCTCATCTTCTGTTCCCTTCTAACTTGACAAACTAATATTTATGTTAGTAAAAAAAAAAAAGTAACTTTCCTCTGTTTTCCAAAGGAAGATGTCCTGTACACGTCGTTCTCATGTCTTCAGTCTTTAGCTTACTGCCAGCCTTCCCCTCCTTATGACGATGATGGAGACCCAACAATAGCAGAGGAACATTTTAAGAGAAAGTGTTTTTCACCATCTAATCTTCTTGGCCTTTCACTTCTACCCTTTCTCTCTACCTCTAGAGATGACTCACCCTAAATATATACCTATATCTGATAAATTGTTTATTCAAATTTGAAGCTTCTAATCTTAAAATTCATTTAAAGAAAACATAAATTTATATCCAGATAACTCTCAAATATTTGGAGAATTGTCTTTATCAGCATGCCAAGATTACTTATAACAGTTATATCTCTGAGTTCTGTTGATTGCACTGATGAAAACTGTTCCTTCAGTATTAATATGGTTTACCAGTAATTTTATACAACTTTAAAATAAAATCGAATGTCCATTATATTACCAGGTGAGTTGTAAAAACTTTATACTATGTAGCACTCACTATATTCTGATCAGATATTATCAAATTGTTTGATTCAAACTATAAGCAAAGCCTTTAAGTCTTTGAAACAATATTGACTGATCTTATTCTTCAGTATTCTTCCCAAATAATCATTTTGCAAACAGGGCTTCTTAAATTGAAATTGAAAAGCTTATTTGGACTACAGCGACCTTTCTAGAACACTAGTTCTCAACCTTTCTAATGCCTTTAACACAATTCCTCATATTGTGGTAACCTGTAACCATGAAATTATTTTTGTTGCTACTTCATAACTTTAATTTTGCTACTGCTATCAATCATAGTGCAAATATTTTGGGAGACAGAGATTTGCCAAAAGGGTCATGACCCACAGATTGAGAACTACTATCATGGAGAGTGGCCACACTCTCTTTTTTCTCTGTACAGCTCTGCTCAACAATATAGCACCCAAGGATGTATTACTGACAACCAAGAAAACAATAAAGCCGTCTTCAATGTTCTTCTAATGGAGTAACAAACATACTCAGTGACCCAACTATGAATTAGAACAAGTACAAGAGGAAGAAATGAACAGGTATGCAAGTAGAACACAAGAATAGGCTTCCATGGTCTATTCAGGGGTCAACTTATGTTTTAGTTTCCTTCTAAAAATATATTACTGTTGAAAATCTGTAATCTAGGCAATAAGAACACTTATACACTAAATGTAATTTTTAACACCAGTAAAATAGTAAATTAAATTTGCTGCTTTTTTTCATTTTAATCAAATACCAGACTTTATGTTTTTTCACCTCATAGATATATACTAACTTCTTTTAAATATAGAACTGGTATTCTGGCCCTATCCATTTTATTATTGTCTGGTCTATATACCAACAAACTAACCATTTTAATTGAACAATTAGATATGAGTTGACAAATGTACACAGTGATGTTACCACCACAAGGATGTTATTAATTTTCAGTACCTTCCTAAGTTCCCATCTGTCCCACCTTCTGACCTCTGGCCTTCACCAACCACTAGACTGTTTTCTTATCATTACTGAATCATCTTTTCTAGAATTATACAGTTTGTAATATTGTGTGCCTAACTTCTTTCACATACCAGAACGCTTGTGACTCTCATGTATGTTATATACATGTTACCTCTCATGTACTCAGAGGTATTTCTTGCCTGGATATATCACTATCAGTCTATTCATTCTTTGGTTGGAGCTATTTGAATAAGGTGCATATGAGTATTTGAGTATGTCTATGTAGACATGGGTTTTCACTTTCACTGGGTAAGCAGATATTCTTTCTAAAAATTCTTGGCTTCATATATGTATATTTATTAAGTTTTTCCCTGCGATATTATAGGTATGTCTGCAATTTTCCAAAACCAGATGAATTAATTAAGATAGAGAAGAGTGATAGAATTGTACTGAGATCACTTGAGTACTGATTATACAGCTTGGTTACTTTTATCTTTAATGTTTATGTTTTACCATTATTTCTGGTTTTTTGGATGGGGATAGCGAGAGTTTAAGATGTAGCTAAAAGTGTCTCCTGGCTTATATGACAATTCCACCAGGATTCACATCCAGAGGATTTAGATTTAATATGGCTTACAAGATTAGGGTTCAGGTTGTTTCAGCCAGCGATTGAGTTACCACTGTTTCTGAACTAAGTTTGTGTGGTGTTTTCCTTCAAGCTATAGTTCAACTGGGTTCAAGAGAGAAAGGTACAGCAGCAAAGTGTGGGATTACCTGTTGTGCACCACAAAGGCTGTGGGGGTTTTGAAGCATGGGTCTGGCATGGTAGTTACCAGCCAGTGGGAACCTAGCAAGCTGGGTGGAGAGATTTCTGGAGCTCCAGGCCAGAAAGTCTGCCAAGATGACAACACCCCACTGGTGCCATGTGTCCCTCTGGTGCTGGGCATAGCATGGGAACATGCAAATCTTTTTAATATTTCCCACAACAGGTGGCAAGCCAGTGTATTGGGCAATAATCCACTGCAAATTTAACATTATTAGCCTGAGAGCTAGAGTTGTTTTGTTCTGGTTTGGTTTGGGCTTTTTTGTTTTTTTAAGTGAGTAGCTGGGTAGTGCTGAGACAGTCATGTGGACTCAAGCTCATAAACTGAAACAAAGCAGGCTCTGAAGTCCCCTGCTGTGAGGAGTTGCAGGCTGATCTGAATCAGGAGAAAGAGGATGGAAGTTGCCTACTTCTTAGGGCAGAGATGGATTGAACTGTGATTTTATAATATTGGGATTATTTGCTTTTTGGATAGGTTTATATATAGATTTTGTCTGAATCACCTGGGGAATTTAGCCCATGGTTTGGGAGTAGGATAAAGAAAACTCGTCACTGACTCCAAGTAGAGAGGGCAGTGAACAGATATTGATTAATAATGTCTGTGGCTCCAGGCAGAGAGCCGAACTGATAGAGGGTATTACAAGATGGCCACTCTAGGAAGATAGCCAAACAAGAAGATGGTATATAGATATATCACTCTAATACATCTTCCAAGATACTCAAATTCTGTCTAACATGGACTCCACAGGAATTCTGAGTTTAAATCCTGCTTTTACTAGCTGCCTGCATATAAGCAAGTATAGATAGAAGTGTGAGTCAATTGTTTTAAAGATGGTATAAAGATATATTGCTCTAATATATCTCACAGAATACTCAATATCTAACGTGGAATCCAAGAGGAATTTTGGGTTTTTATCCTTCTTGGCAAAATAGAAAAGGCCTAAGAATAGGCACATACAGTATTTTAGTTTACTTCATTTGTTTTGGATTGTTTTAACTTTCAAAATGGATGTGATTTTGAGTTTTGTGGTTCCACTATTCCTCTGGGAGAGAGGTCAATATAAAGTTTTTTCTGGTTACTGGCTCAGAATATGCTGATTTGGGAGAAAGGTTTTGTCTTTGCATTTTTAGAAAAGGCAATTAGTGTCTATACACCTTCCAGAGTAATATGGATCAGATTTGATAGAGGGAGACCCCCTGAGAAATAGATTCCAGAGAATCAAACAAAAAAGTTATTTTGATGATGCTAAAATTTTGTTTTGAGGTTTGTATATTACAGAATATTCAATATTGGTGAGACTCATCGTCAGACATGCGGAACTGACCTGATTGAACTCCTGATGTCTTGGACTTTCACCCGGATCCAGTCAGGGCACAGGCATCAGAAACTAAATCAATCATTCTTAAAGCCAACAAACTCCCTTATTTTTCCTACCCTTCCCTCTCCCTTCAAAAATATCTCAACGGCCATATTCAGCTTGAAGAAGTTATAAAGAGCCATTGCCCCAGTTCCCTGGGCTTTGGGACTGGACATGGTTATTATAGGTTGTCTTTCTAGGGAATATAGAAGTGGTAGTAATTGGAACGGGGAGAAGTAGCTAGAATTGATTGTATAGCCATAATCTCAATTGGTAAAAATCTTTAAAATTGTTACTAAGTTGAAGTCATAATTTCTTATTTTGGTACAGAATTTATTTTGATGCCAAATCTAGGTTTTCATTGGTATAACTTTCTTCTATTAATACAAAAAATTTAAAGTACAGGGCTTAGACCCAGTCCTTCTATAACTGTTTTTATAAACTGATCTGAGATTTTTAAGCCTGTGAGTTAAGGGCCAAATAGCAAATTCATGGCTCTTAGTTTATTGTTAGGATGTTTTCAGATATTTAATTAGAAATAGTTGAGAGTAGTTAACAGAGAATATTCCAGATTACTTTACACAGATAGTTAGTTTTCAAAAACATCCGAAATCCATAATATGTGACATTTAATGTTATTTATTCACTTGTTGTTGAGACATATCTGCTCCTAACAGCTTCCCATTCATTAATTCAAAGAAGCACCTGAGCATCTTACCTCCAGTTGAGGCTGTACATTGTGGCTAGGACGCCACTGGGCAGAAAATTGACAATCTTTCCTGAAGACCTATACTGTTCTTGAAAGGACACAATTTACAGGCTAGGACCACTTAGATCTGCCGAGACAGAATAGACTAGTCCTTAACATTCCTGTTACTCAAAGGTCTGTCAGATGATCCTGGACCAGAAAGCTGAAGACAGATGCTCCAACTTCCTGATTTACTAGGGCTATACAGGTAGGCATCTGTCTCTACAACTTGTCTGTCCTGGAAGCTGTGTTAGGCTTCCTGTATCTTCAGATAATGTTGGTCATTCTCTGATTTCTGATGGGGTTGAAAGACTACTCATAGCCAACTCAGACTATTTAAAATTGAGAGAACAGATTTGAGAGGATGTTTTTCAGATGGCATACAATCTAAAGCCAGGACATAAGTCAGGTGTAGAATTGTAAGTCTTTTAAGTTAGGATAGATGACAGTGTTCTATTTTATTGACAAAAATGATGGAATGGGTGTTAGGTCTATTTTGTACTTTATAAATTACAAAATGGTAATAGTTGAGCTCAATTTATATCTGAGATAAAAATCTTTTAAGTGAACAAAATGGGAAAGTCTTCTGGATGGCTCTATCCTGCCTGCATTTTGATGTTAAATTCCACTCTCCTCAGAGGGGCTGCAGACAAGGAGTGAGTCACATACTCAGGTAGCCACCCCATGTGCAGTCACCAAAGGCAGACACTGATGTGGATGCCGGGAAGTACATGCTGACAGCAGCCTGATATAGCTGTCTCCTTAGAGGTCTTCAAGAGCCTGAAATACAGAGGAGGACACTCACAGCTAACCATTGAACTAATCAAGGGGTTCCTATGGAGAAGTTAGAGGGAAGACTGAAGGAGCTTAAAGGGTTTGTGGACCCATGGGGAGAGCAACAATACCAACCAACCAGAGCTCCCAGGGTCTAAACCACCAGCCTGAGAGCACATAGGGAGGGACCCATGGCTCCAGTTGCATGTGTAGGGGAGGAAGTCCTTGATGGGCACAGGTGGGAGAGGAGGTCCTTGGTCCCATGCCACAGTGTGGAGAGGTGGGGGTGGGTGAGTGGGTAGGGGTACATCCTCATAGAAGCAGGAAGAGGGAGATGGGATAGGAAGTTTCTGGTTGGGGGAAAATGGGGAAAGGGGCTAACATCTGAAATGTAAATAAAATATCCAATAAAAAATTAATTTCAAAAAAAAAGAACAATAAGAAAGAAAGCATATGTTCTAGTGAAATATAATTTTAATTTGTTAATGTTTTGTAAATTTTTTAATGAAGGTTATTATGGGGAGAAAGGTCAAAACATTGTCCGTCAGAAATACTACTAATGTTGTTAAAACCTAAAAAGATTTTCCAAGGTACAACTTTGCAAAGCCTGGGTTAGAGTTCCAGAGTTAGCCGTATGAACAATAAACCTTATGTCAACACCAAATGGACGTTTACTATAACTCATTCTTTCAGCTAAAGATATTCTTACCTCTGTTTCTTAAGTTACAGAATTATGATAGTATCAGCTTGAGCCACCTCAATATCTTCATATAATTTTATAAGATATAATATATTCTTCAGCTATGTTGAGAAACTATCTGAATATTCTTGATCCTCTACAGAACTCCACCCAGTTGACCTCTCTCTTGTTATTTTCTCATCACAGTGACCAAATAACAAATAATCAGAGAAGAGAGGTTTGGTTTGGTTCCTGACTGCACAGATGCCATTCCATGATAGCAGGGAGGATTTAGTAGGACAGAGGAGTTCACGATATGACAGATGAGGAAGAAAAAAAAAAGACACAAGAAAGTGCCGAAGTAGAACACAGCCATCCACACATGCTTCCATTGAACTCCTTCTTCCAAGGGCCCACTTTGACCACCTCCCAGGAGTGCTGTATCAAGGAGTGGATCACTGAAGTCCAAGTCCTCGTGATCTAGATATCAGTGGGAAAATCCATGAATGATACACCCAGAAGTGTGTCTCACTCTCTTAGTTCAGTCAAGTTAACAATCAAAATTAACTATCACAACTTTTTAGCCGAATTATTTTTCTAGTTTTTTCAACCTAGACCTAAATAAGTAAGATTCTTTCTTTTTGCCAGCATTATCCTTTGCCCATACTATAATGGCCGCTGCATCCAACATCAGTGAAATGAACAGCATGAAGTTATATCCAGAGGTTGATTTACTGTATCAATAAATTTGCTATCTCTAGGGAACTCCTGACTACAAAATCATTAACTAATTAAATTAAAGGGTAAAGGAACAAAAGACTTCCTAATTTAGGTCACAGCAAACCCAGCAGTGGTAACAAAAGTGGCAGTTTGTTAAATATTTCAACAGAAAAAAAAATTCTTAGATCCTTGGTTGTGCAGATTAAATAGCATTGGACCCTTTAATTATGTGAGCTTGTGTTTCTTTACTATAAAATATTTATTTCCAAAAGCAACTCATCAAAATGTAAATAATTAAAATTTTATATGAAAGATTTATTTTAAAATAGTTCCATTGCTTATCAAGTAAAAAGGCACTTCCTCATTTAGAAAATTCTGAAGACCATGTTTTTAAAATGTTAATTCAGAAACAAAATCAAATCTCTTAAGTATTTGCATCAATTTGTGTATATTACAATCTCTGGGCATAAATTATGTGAATAAAAAAGCTTTGTTCATGATTCAATACATCATAAGATCTTAGAGAGACAACATATATCATCTGATAAAAATTATAACACAGTTTTCATGAGAAAAATCCATAAAAATCTAATCACATATTCACAATCGAGAGATAAAACATAAAGTAAACTAATATATTTAAAGGGTAGACTTGAAACTATAATTACTTTATAATTTAATACAAAGTGAGTCAATTCCTTAAGAATGTTTTTATTAAAACAGCTGGTATGTTCTGACAAAACAGAACGTTACACAGCTAGGGGAACTGCAGCCCTACTGTGAACACTGTGTGGATTTGTATTTTCTCATACTAACAGAGGTCAAGAAAAATCTTTTCAATATATATCAATATGATTAATAGCTTCCTTGCTAGAAGCTGTCAAACAAATTTTTCTGTTTTTTAGTTTTCAAAATATTCTAGTGATGTTAGTGAAGAAAGTTTTTAAAAAACAAACATATCTCAGAATTACTTATGCTGTATCATTGTAGCCCATATAAATAAAAAAGAAAGAACAGAATAAATGTGCAGATGTGTTAAAATAACCTTACAATACAGTTCCTCATGAGCATAATCTACAACAGTCACCTAGAACATCTGTGTTTTCAGGAAACATCCTTTTAAAAGCATGTAAGCATTTTTAGGGTCAAATAAAGGCCTGTCTGATTTACTAGCTCTGCCTATTTGTGATTTGAAAGGAACTTAGGCCTGTTTCAAAAACAATGAAGAAATTTCATGTGCTTTTGGAGGGATTTGCATGGTAATAATTTTGTACATCTTTAATAAAGAAAATTTATTTCTTCCAACTATCTTCCTCAGTTATAATCCAAAACCATCACAAGAGGCA
Source organism: Grammomys surdaster (assembly GCF_004785775.1). NCBI lineage: Eukaryota > Metazoa > Chordata > Mammalia > Rodentia > Muridae > Grammomys > Grammomys surdaster. The sequence goes on from NW_021620584.1 coordinate 949,046, forward strand.
TTAGTCTGGCGGGTACCAAAAGAGGTGCTCAGTGAACATAATCTCCTTCCTATCTCTGTCTAGCTCTACATCTTTCTGACCTGTGCCTTACTGTGATTTCCTTGTGGTGACTCCTGACTCTGAGCCCTGCCATGGAGGGGTAGGCTGTGGTAGGTCAGGCTAAGCTGTTGCTTAACACATTTGTATTACCAACTGACTGTGTCAGAATCAGGGGCTTTAATTGCAGTAGAAAAAAAAAAAAGAAGAAGACAATCTCATTAAATTTCTATGCTCAGTTTTCTCCTGAGTGAGCTCAGGTTCTACTATAGCCTCTAACGTCTCTTATACCATAAGGTCAGGATGTTTGTTTCAAGTTCTTCATCTCCATTATCCCTAGGACCCAGAGAGTCACCATGTCCTGTGAATCCTAAGTGCTTCTCCTCTCTGTTCTCTCACAGCTTCCAACATGGAATCATGTTAGCCTCCTGAGAACAGGAGCCAGGGCAGCATTTTCTAAATTACGAATAAACATCTGGGAGTGTAACTCAGTTGACAATGCTTGTTTAGAATACACAAGGCCTTCAGTTCAATCCCAGGGACCACATAAACCAGGAATGATGCTGGATGCCAGTAATTCCAACACTTAGGAGGCAGAGCCAACAGAAACAGAAGTTCATGATCACCACTGACTCCATAATTTGAGGCCAACCTGAGCTATATGAGACTCTATCCAATAGACACACCTGGAGGGTGGGGGATGAGAATGAATTCAATTACAAATAAGATTGTTGTTTCTTATGTAAATATTTCAAAGTCTTCCATCATCTCACCAAGGACAAGAGAATATAAGAAGTTCTATTATCTACACACTCGTCTTTTTGTCTCATCTTCATTTAGATCTAGCTTGTGATATCAACCAAAGTCCAGATTGTGCCATAGTCTCTCAGAGATGTATATTGTTCCTCTGATTGGAATGATCTTTCTTCCACTTTAGTTTGAGAGTTCATCTGAAGGATCATACTCTATGCTATATGTTTACACTATGGGTGTCCTGATACATACGTGCAAGTTTCTATAACAGTGCACTGTAGCAAGCCAGATACAATGCTGGAGACCTCTAGCCAGCATCTATGTCACCTCCATTAGTAGTAAGCTTATACCAACTGAGACATCAGGCCTTAGATAAATTTCTCTAGTTTTGCCTTTTAAAGCACCTCTCTGCCTGAATCTCTTTGAATACACACACACAGTTCACTGTGGTGCACATGTTATCTATCATTGCAGGGCTATACTAGTCTCAGATAAACTTTATCTTTGGAAAATACTTCTCTGTGCACCAGTCAGGTTAACAATACCTAAACTGCTTCATAGCTTTTTCTGCAGTGGGAAGATGAGAGCTTGAAACCTACAGAACAGGCAAACAATAATAAAGACTTAGAGGGATGACAATGGGAAAGAAAGAGTGAGGAAGAAGACACTACTCAGGAAGACAAGAAAGATTTGTTAGCTGACTAATCACAAGGAGAAAGAGGGCGCAAGAAGTAACCATGACTCAGAACTTTCCAGGTTAAGTTAACTGGAAATTTCCTATAGTAGACAACAGAAAAGACCCTGGGAAGCCTGCTTTTTTTTTTCAGGAAAGTAGGGGTGATCAGGGAAGGAGTTGATCTATGGAAGAGGTAAGGGAAGGCAGAACTGGGAGGAGTGGAGGAAAGGGAAGATGCAAGCAGGATATATTAAATGAAAGAAGAATAAAGAAAAAGAAAAATGATAGAAGAAATTGACCTTAAAATAGAAAGGTAGCCATATCCAGCACCAAGAATTATATTAGTAATATTATTAATAGTATATTGTATGATTTACAATTGTGTCTATTAATAATTTTGGCGATCATTATTGCTGTTCTACTTTCTACAGAAGAATATAAAGGTCATGGGGAAAGGTCAACAAAGTGAGATGATGTAATACTTAAAAGGGATGGGTTCAAGGAAATGCTTTCCAGAGTCATCCATGAGCTCCATGAGGTCTTTCTGAAGTAGATGTGGGATCCAACCAGAAACTGACAATATAGGCAGTTGGTGAGAAATGCAGATCAGTATTAACAAGTGTGACTGAGAAGGAAGAGTCTGTGAGGGAAAATGGTGGATAAAAATTAATTTCTACCTGGGTTATGAACCTTGTAAAGTTTGCAACATTTAAAAAGAGAGAGAAAGAGTCATTCACAAAGCCGGAGAAGCTGTCTCCAATGCTGTTGCTTCCTTTACAAATGAGTCACAATACAATAACATTACATGTTCCCATAAATAAGAAAATACAGGGAAACATAACCTGGTGTGGCACAGGCCTTCACTGGTGGACTCAATTCTAAATATCTATTTCTCAGCCATAAGCTTTGAAGGGAAAAGAAAGGATATTGCAAAATATATACCACCTTACTGAAGATCATAAATGTTACAGATCTACCACATTTTATGATAATGTCTTCCTTTATATTTAATATTTTAACATCTTTTTAAAGAAAATTAAAACTATAGATGTAGCTTAGTAAAGAAGCCTAGCATGCACAAGGTCCTTGGCTACATTCCTTAGAACCTCAAAACAGTGACATATTTAATAAAATCTTTAGATATGACACCCATCAAATCATCTATATTAAATAGTGTCCAATTATAAAAAGGCCAGATGACATGCAACAGACCTGATATTCAGCATTTGCCAACTTAGCTCCTAAAAGAATTCACACTCTTAAATTTAGCACAATTCCAAGTGAAATTAGAACAAAGAGTAGCAATCTGAGACACATGCAGCTTACTGATGGCCCACACCAGTTCACAAACAGGGAGAGCTTGAAACCTGCCCTTCAGTTCATAATAATAGCCTGTCAAGGGCTTCTAAAGCATGAAGGAAAGAATGGGGGAGTGAACGTGTGATCTGGGGAGGAGATACTGCATATTTGGAAAATTCCATTTAAATAACCCAGTTGTAACAAATCCCCTTCCCAGATCTCTATTCTAGAAGACTGAAAAGCAGTAATTACAATGGGTGGGCTGAAAAGCCAACTAAACACAGATTGGCAGATAAGCCTACCAGAAGAGGCATCCCCTGTACCGCATTATTCCAACAATAATGTCTTTATTTACATAGCAGAGTGGTTATATTATGCTCGCAACACTTTTCAGTAAGTAGAAACATACTGCTAAAAGAATAGCCCACCACCACAAAGAACTGCTAATTTGAAGACACAAAACCAGTGACAATTATTTCTATAATCCCCCACAGAAAACAGTGCAGTAGCTTTCTACACAAGCCTTCTAAATCAAAACCATAGCAACTTAACATGTGCCATCCCATATGGGCAGGCTGATTCTCAGAAAGAGGCCAGGGACTTAGGAATCATAACTCTAGCATAAGAAATAAGAAAAAGGAGATGAAATAGCTTTGAATCAAAGTAAATTTTCAAAAATTCTAAAATCAATCTCAGGAATAATCTTATAAATGCCTGTGTCTTTTTGTAACATGGGCATTCTTGAAATTTTTCTGCTGTTTTATATTCCCCAAATGATCAAAGAGACTTGCTGGTTAAGAATGGCCATTTCAAAGATGTTTGAATTGTATTTGAGCTTTTTTATCCCTCTAAACGGTAGAGAATTCTTAAACCATGTTTCTGTCATAAGTGGCTGATGATAGCTACGGAAAAGCAACTCCTCTACTAGTCTGCCACTAATTTCAAACACACACTAAAGCAACTGAAAAGTACTCATGTGCTACTGAAACCTTGGGTGTGAAATAGACTCTTTACAGGGAACTGTGTACCTCTGCATGGGTCTTAGACTGATATTTGGTTGAGTGTTAAATTGGTGAGGGCAGGAGATAGAAAGAAATTATGGAGACTTAGGGGTGGGAACCTGAAGGAGAATTCTTACCCTTGAGTCAAATCAGGAAACATCCTTTGTTCTGTCCTGGCCAAAGGTCAAAAAAAAAAAGTGCAAGTAATGTAGCTCCAATTCCTAAATGAGCACTTCTACCTAAAGGCTAGGTGAGCATGGAAAGGAAGTCACAGGGTAGGCACCAAGTTCTTTGTGGGATATCATTTCAGATGTAAATGAATGGAATGATTAATACAAATTTCAAAACAGCTTTGGAGATGGATCTTTGGATTTTCATGGAACAAACAAGTTATATCTATTCCCCAATTTCAACCTATTTCCTCAATGATTTTAGGCCCTTAATTCTTGGTGGGGGTGGGTATGGTGGCCATATAGGACATCAAAAATCACTACCAGAGCTCTGTTTCTGCCTAATAAAGAGACATTATTTCCTCCTGGTCAAAAGAATCCAACCTACCTTTGGCCCTAGGTAGAGACATGACATTGTAACCTACTACAAAAAAATTTTAACAATCCATACTATTGTCTTCTCCTAAAGTTTTTTTAATCCAGAAATTGTTTTGTCCAAAGGAAGAACAGGCACAAAAAATGGAAGAGACTGAAGGAAGGGACAACTGGGGAACCGACCCACCTGAGAATAGATCATGTTTGCTGACAAGAAACTCAACACTGTTGCTATGGTCAAGAGGCACTTACCGACAGGAACCAAGTGTGGCAGTTCCTGGGGAGGTCCGGCCAGTAACTGACCAATGCAGACGTGGATGCTTGGAGCCAACCATCAGGCTAAACTCAGGGAACCTGGTGGGAGAGCTGGTAGAATGACTGGGGGAGTGGAGGAGGACTGCAATCTCATTGGAAGAACAACATAGGCTGGCCTGACTACCCAGTTCTCCCTGAGACTAGACCACCAACCAAGGAGTGTACCGAAAGTGATCTTTGGCTCCAGATACATATGTAGCAGAGGATGGCCTTGCCCGACAGCAGTGAGAGGGGAGGCCCTTGGTCCTGGGAAGGTTTGATGCCCCAGAGTAGGGGGATGCTAGAACAGTGGGGCAGGAGAGTGTGGGTAGGTGGAGGAGCACTCTCATACAGGCAAAAGGGAGAGGGGGAAGGCAGATGTGGGATGGGGGTGTGGCAGAGGAGTAACTGAGAAGTAGGATATCATGGGTTGGGTTGTTGGTGGAGGAGATAACCAGGAAGTGGAATATCATTTGAGATGTAAACGAATGGAATGATTAATAAAAATTTTTTAAAAAAGCTAACCTTGCTGGGTTTGACAATCACCCAACAGGAAACTACTCCCTAAGGAAGGCTGGTAAGCCCATTCTAAAGCGATGGGTAAATAAATGAGCCCCTTGATGAAACAGTCCTTGTAGAAGCCCCTGTTGTGGAGGGATTAGAATCCCAAACTTCACAGTGATCAAAACATCTAATATGTCTCCCTGTCTCCAGAACTCAGGATCAGAAAACTGAGCACCACATGTGTTGTGCTGGCTTTGCTTAGAAATTAAACACTGAACCCAAAAAGGAAGTAATTCTGATAAAATATTGCTTTTCAAACCTTTAGTTTCATTTTATTAGGAAGACCAAATAAATACTATTATTTAGAATATGCTTTTTTAACTCAATAATTTCTTATCGTAGTTATATCTTTAAAAAGAAGACAAACCTTATTGGCATTGGTAAGAGCTGAAGCCAAATGTGGAAGTTACTTTTCTTCCTTATTAGTCTTTGTGGTTTCTATATGTTTTCTTTTTGGATTGGATATTTTATTTATTTACATTTCAGACATCATCCCCTTTCCCCATCCCCCCAGAAGCTCTCCTATCCCATCCCCCTCCTCCTTTTTGCTTTTAAACCATTTCAATTACATGCAAATATTAAGGTCAGTTCTAGGTTGAGGAACTAGCAATACAATAAATGCAAGTAGTCAAAGAACAAGCAAGACAATAAACACAAATAGTCAAAGAACAAGCAAGGCAATAAACTAAGTTCCATGATCACTCCCGTGATCACTGTTTCTAAGGGCTTATCAGGATAACCAAAATATTTGAGCCTACTTTCCTATCCTAACCCAAAATCATTTTCATGTCTGAAACCTACTTTGTTCTAGCCTAAGATTTAGATTCATACCTGAAATTACTTCTTTGTTCTAGCCTAATATTTAGATTCCTGCCTGAAATTATTTCTTTGGTCTAGCCTAAGGTTTAGATTCCTGCCTGACATTACTTCTTTGTTCTAGCCTAACATCAGACTCCTGTCTGACGATCACTTCCTTGTCCTAGGCCAATGTCATATTTTTACCAAACAGCCCATCTCCTTGTCCTTGGTCAGTGTCAGATTCTTGCCAAGCAGCCCCAAAAGCTCTCTGCCTCTCCCCCTTTTTTTATTTCATAAACAAGACTGAGCCTGTCTTAGTTCATTCTGCCAAGAATACCTTCCTTACCCATTGTGGAATATGCATTATCAAAAGCAATGTACTTCTGTCTTAGGTCGGTAAGGCTCCATTCTTGGCTTGCCAGCCTGTTAAATTAATAACTCTGTCTGGGGGTTCTATATGTTTTCTGAATCTCAACTCTCTCTTATGAATTCCATAATTGTGGAAATACAAAACTACAGGAAAGAATATGTAGGTCTTGTATTAGGCGGAAAGAAAGCCCAGGTTGTAGGTCTCCATCACTGCCTTCCCTCACTCCAAGCTCAGAGAAAACCCTGGAAAGTGGGGAGGAGGACTTGTGGAAACCAGAGGGGTCAAGGACACTTGGAGAAAACAGCAGAACCCATGGAGACTCACAGAGATTGAAGCAGAAATTGCAGAGCCTATATGGGTCTGCCTTAAGCCTTCTACAAATACATTGTGGTTGTTTAGCTTGAGGGTTTTGTGGGACTCCTAACAGTGAAAGAGACACCCCCAGTGTGTCTCTGATTCTTTTGCCCATTCTTGGGACCCTTTTCCCCCCACTCAGTTGCTTCATTAAGCCTTAATGTGAGTTTTTGTGTCTGGTTTTATTGTATTGTGTTGTGCTGTGTTCATCTGGTGTCCCCTGGGAGGCTGACAGCCTTCTCCCAGCACACAACCTATCAGGATAGGTGCTTGCTGCATAGACAGAGCTGACACAATGGAACCCACAGACTGTGAACTAAGAGCTCCAAAACTCATGTATTTTGGTGACAGAAAGCTAATTAATGTATTGGTTTTTGTGATTCACAATTAAATAGTTTAGCGAGTGAGAGTGAGAAGTTAGCTCTCTCTGGACATGCAGCTTATTTTATACACATCACAACACACTGCATCCTCCTACTAGTGAAAGCTGCTCTGGGGCGGGCTTGGCACATTATCTCCCAGGACAAAGCATTTGCCTGACTCGTACAAGACTCTGGGCTAGATCTCCAGTATTGAAGCATCAAATAGTGCCAGGCTGGTCCTATAGTGAGCTGCTATCCAATGATAAACCATGGGTCCTAGGAAACTCAAGCAAATGCCTTTTCACAAATTGATTAATGCTTGGGGATCTGACATGGAACATGACCTTAGTAGCACACAATCATTAGAAACAAAGCATCAAATATAAATCCCTTTAAGAGAAGTAAAAGATGGGTAAGTTCTGTTTAAACTGAGAATTGCTCTTATCCAGTCGTTTTCTGAGGAAAGGATGAAGCAGGTTAAATTAGCAGGAAAACAAAAAATCCAGGAGAACGGTTAATGAACCAAGAAGGAAGGTCTGCAAGCACTGAAGACAGGTTTCCTTAGTCCAGAATTTCATCCAGCTTTATCCCCATCTTCTATGGTTTTAGAGGTCACCTTGCCACTGTAGGAGGCAGATCCCTAACCATTGTGAGCAGAACGATTTTACCTGGTTGCAGAAGGAGGGAAGCAGCCTCTTCAATAATTTCCCATTGTCTAAACTTTAGATAGCTTTAAACAAAGAGTCTGCCCTTATTCTTCAGCCCACATACTCATTTTCAACTTATACCTCATAATCTTGACACATTTCATTTGGTTTTAAGTTCTTTGGATCTCTCTTCAGCATTAGTTAATTTTTTAATTGCCAAGAAAGGTTCTTGAAAACTATTAGGGGTATTATGATATGGAACAATTAAGCTTGAACGTATATACTGACTTTCATATATTTTTGAAACCTGTCATAAAGTCTTAACTTTTTTAAATACTCCACTACTTTCATGAACCTTCTATAAAAGCCGCTCATCACAGCCATTTAGAAAGAAATATGACATTAAAAGGAGGTAAATTTTCCAAGCATTGTACTGTGATTTAGTTGCAATCTCCCATTAAGTCTAAATCTGTCTTCTATCTTGTGGAAAGGAGTCATGATTTATTTGAGCCTGAGGGGAAGGTCTATTAAAACAATAACTTGAAAATATTCTTCATGGTTAGTATGTCACTCATCACAGAAATGAGGGCACTAATTCCACAGAAGGCTATGGGTCTGTCTGTGACTCAAATTGTTGAGCAATGCAAGGGACAAAGTACATCTGACACTCACATACAAAACCACCCACTCCCCTGGAGTATCAAACAACTGGAGAATACTTGGCTGGCTAAAAGATTGTCACAACCTGTGCCTGATGCAGGACCCAAGTTATTGTCACATATAAACCGTCCTTAAAAAATAAAAGGTTTGGTGCAGAAGAAATGGCTCAGTAGGAAAAACACTGGCTGAACAAGCATGGGAATGTGAGTTCCATCCCCCAGAACACAGTTAAATGACTGGGTACAGTGATATATCTGCAATATCAGAGCTGGGAGGCAGAGACACAAGAACCCAACCATGAGTACATTCCAGGCTCAGTAAGAGACTGTATCAAAACTGAGATAGAGGGTGACTAAGGAAGACATCTGACCATACACATGATATCATATGTGTTCACTGGCACATGTGTACAGAGAGAGAGAGAGAGAGAGAGAGAGAGAGAGAGAGAGAGAGAGAGA
>NW_021620584.1:957872-976326 GCF_004785775.1 Grammomys surdaster
AGAGAGAGAGAGAGAGAGAGAGAGAGAGAGAGAGAGAGAGAGAGAGAGAGAGAGAGAGATTGCAGTCAATACGTGAGGAAAATAGACAATTTTAATTATCTTTAAAATAATGTCCAGCAAACCAAGCATGCTACTCATACCTGCAAATCCAGTACTTTCTAAACAGAGGCAGTAGGATCTCTGGAAGTTTGAAGCTAAGCCTGGTCCATGTAGAAAGTTCCAGGCCAGCAGGCACCAGACAACAAGTAAGATCTTTTCTCAATTAAACAAAATAACCAAAAACATGTATCTGAGTTGATAGATGCCTGTCTTAGGGCTACCACTGCTGTGATGAAAGACCATGTCCAAAAGCAACTTGGGAGGAGAGGGTTTATTTCAGCTTACACTTCTAGGTGTCAATCCATCACTGAGGGAAGTGAAGACAGGACCTCAAACAGGGCAGGAACTTGGAAGCAGGAGCTGATGTAGATACCACGGAAGAGTGCACTGGTTTGCTCTCCATGGCTGTTGAGCCCAAGGAGGGAACAACCCACAGTGGGCTGGGCATTCCCCCATTGATCACTAATTGAAAAAATACCTTATAAATGGAGCTTATGGAAGCACTTTCTCAACTGAGGTTTCTTCCTTTCAGATGGCCCTAGCTCATGTCAACTTGATAGAAAATTAGCTAGAATATGGACTCCCAGTGGAGGGATAAGGAAGGACATCATCTTACCAACAAAACTTTTGACCCAAACTTCGTCCTGTCTAAAAGAAATACAAGGACAAAGATGGGGCAGAGACTAAAGGAATGGCCAACCAATAACTGGCTCAACTCTAGACCCATCCCACAGGCAAGCACCAATCCCTGACACTATTAATGATAGTTTTTTATGCTTGCAGATAGGAGCCTAGAAAAACTGTTCTTTGAGAGTATCCACCAAACATCTGACTGAAACAGATGCACAGCCAACATTAGATGGAGCCCAGAAAATCTTGTGGGGAGTCAGGGGAAGGATGAGGGATCCAAAGGGAATAGGGACTCCACAGGAAGAGCAACAGCGTCAACTAACCTGGACTCTTAGGGCTCTCTGACACTGAACCACCAACCAAAGAACAAGCATAGACTGGGCCTAGCCCTCCCTGACCGGCACATATGCAGCAGATGTGCAGCATGGTCTTCATGCAGATTCCCCCAACAACTGGAACAGGGGCTGCCCCTGAATTTGTTCCATGCCTATGGATCCCATTCCTGTAACTGAGCCACCTTCTCTGGCCTCAGTAAGAGAGGATGCACCTAGTCCTGCAGTGACTGATATACAGGGTGGGGGAGATAATATCAAGGAGCTCTGCCTTCTCAGAGTAGAGGAAGGGGACAGGGGAGTGGGTGAGGTGCTGCAAGAGGGGGGTATTGGGAGGAGAGTGGACTAATACTGAGATTTAAAGTGAACTGTTTTTTAATAAAAACAAACAAACAAGCAAACAAACAAAAAACCTAGCCAGTTAGCCCATTTAAAATTAAAAGAATGCCAAGCCATACAGGTTATAAAAACCCAAGAAGAAGGCCTAGAAGACATGCAGAATATGATCAGAGCGATCCCTCAGGAAGACTCCATTCACAGGCGGCTCTGGGCTGCTTCGAGTTGGCAGCTGAACCTAACTGGGGAAGTTTCTTCTCATTCATTGCCCTTTCTGGACTGGTGCAGTGTGTGTTGCTATTATTTGTATTTTCTACTGCTTTCCAGAGACCCACTGGCTCCTGCTTCTCTTTTTTTTTTAAATCTCTGTAGTCATATCTCTGATCAGTTTCCTTGTGTCTTCTAACTAGTTCCTACCACTTCTGCCAGTTCCACGTTTTCATAGGAAGTCTGTTATAATCACAGTACCACCTCTCCCTTCGTGATCTAACCTACTTTTTCACCAGGAACGCTTCGAATGTCCACCTCCCAGTCTCTCCAGAAGTACAGAACTTCAAAGCTATCTGATGTTTTACAACTTCTCTTCACACACTGTACCAGGGCTGCTGACTTCACCATATATATATATATATATATATATATATATATATATATATATATATATACCACAGTGGGCCACCAAAAATCATGGTTCTATTGTGCATCCAGTCTGTTTCTCATAAACATCACTCCAACATAAGACAAGCACTCCTTATCTGCCAAATGGATTGATGAAATAGCCTCTTACTGTTCTCCTGGCCAGCAATTTATCACTTTCATGGAAAGCATTTACAAATATGACCCTAAAAGCAATCACTGACCCTGCCTATGTGGACATCTCTATTATTCTGTCCCAGATGCCCTCTGATGAAGCTCAAGCCCTTTAAACATGCATGCAAAACTTTTAAAGCCAACTCCGCTACAGTTTATCCTTTAACATTCCTAAAGCAAGGTATTGGTATTATTTACCCTCTCTGGGAGAGATTGGGCTGAACCCTGTACAGACATTATGGTAAGGCCAAAGTTGGAGATGCAAGAGCTGGCAAAAGATGAGGGACCAGGGTTCCATTTTTCAGGTTTCTTTCTAAGCCAAACTAGCAGGGTACTTTTGTTCAAACTAGATTTTGTAAGATGGGCCTAGGAAAAGGTTCAGGAGCCTTACCATACCCAGACGTTAGAACCCTGACGGCCCCTGGTGTGTCCTCCCAGTGACTTTCTGTTACTCATTCCCATCCTACTCCTTGGTGATAAGTCTCCAATTCCATAATGTCTGTTCAGGATTCAGCCCAATCTCTCGACTGAAAAATCCCACTGCTCTGCGCCCTGTCCCTCCCTCTGTAGTCCTGAATAAAATCTGCCTTCTGTGCTTTAGCCAGTATCATTGAATTTTTTTTCTTTGACAGTATCTAAACTAAGGTGCAGGGAAAGGAGAGGATAATGAGACAACACACATGTTAAAGGGGGAAGATGGGAAATCATTTCTTTGATTCATATTTGACTCCTGACTGCATTAATTTATGATTCTTGGAAACGTTTTGGGAGGAAGGTGGGAGGAAGGATTTCAAGAATTCATAGGATCATTCTTTAAAAGTAGCACAGAGGGCCGGGTGGTGGTGGTGCACGCCTTTAATCCCAGCACTCGGGAGGCAGAGACAGGCGGATTTCTGAGTTCGAGGCCAGCCTGGTCTACAGAGTGAGTTCCAGGACAGCCAGGGCTACACAGAGAAACCCTGTCTCAAAAAAAAAAAAAAAAAAAGAGCACAGAGGGTAGATGTGCTATGCTACTAGGCTAGCTCTCGCAATTCACAAATATAGACATGAATTGAGGTCTCAGTACTTTCTGGCTACTTTAAATCTGTCACTTCATGCATCCTTCTTTAACTTATCATATATATATATGTACACTATTACTTTCTTCAGGACAGCAGAAGAGGGCATCGGATCCCATTACAGTTGGTGGTTAGCCATCATGTGGTTGCTGGGAATTGAACTCAGGATCTCTGGAAGAGCAGTCAGTGTTCTTAACCACTGAGCTATCTCTCTAGCCCTCATGTATCTCTTTAAAAAGTGCAAGATAATGACATTTTCAGTTTGGAAAATAAAAATCGGCAAATTTAAGTAAATTCTCTAAGGGTACACAGATTTCTTTTTAAAAAAAAGATTTAATCCAGATTTTTCTAGATCTCAAGAATTCACTGTGCTAGCTTTTTATCACAGAGGCACTGTGCGGTTACATGACTGTCTTCTGTAGCAATGAGGTGGGTGGGGGGCACTGAGGTCTCCTGACTCCCAGCCTCACAGACTTTCCACTGTAAATGATGCTACAGTTTCTATTGTTCTTAACTGAAGACAGATGACACTGTAAATTAAATTACCCTGTTCGTTCACTGTGGTGAAATCTCTTCCTTTTGCCTCCCTAGCATGGTTCTTCCCACCTTCTCTCCAGCCCCACTTCATAATCCATCATCCCAGAATCACTGTTGTACTGAACACTCATGGGCCAGCTTTCCAAATCCATTCTTTGTTTTCTCCCTTAAAATCCCACCTATCCTTCTCTTTTGTCTGTATTATGCACTTTGTAACGACTGTACATCCTTCTGGAGTATACTGTAATATTAAGCTCTAGTTCTTTCCTTTAAAAAAATCTAATTAAAGAAAATTTTAACTAATAATAGTCTAATCCTTTAGTGTATTCCACCCACTCACCCTGACATCACTGCATGTTGCTAGCTGTCAGTATCTACATGCTAATAGCCATATCAGTCATAGTAATCCAAAGGATTCAGCTAGAGGGAATTTTATTCTTCCAGCTAGAGGGAAATTTTAAGTGCTCTGCGTGTGTGTGTGTGTGTGTACATGTGTTTCTACATCTGTGTATACATCTGTGTGTACATCTGTGTGTACATGTGTGTACATGTGTTTGTACATCTGTATATACATCTGTGTGTACATGTATGTGTACATGTGTGTGCGTGCACACATGCAGAAAAGTATGAAAGAAGTCAAAGGTGTCTGCATCAATTATTCCTCACCTCATTTTTCTGATGGACTTCCATACTAAACTTGCAGAAGGCCATTTTAGCTAGATGGCTGGCAAATAGTTCCCAGTAATCCTGTTCTCTCTGCTACTCCTGCTCTGGGATTACAGTATGCACCACTGTGTCTTGCTCATTTTTTTTAAACATAGATGCTAGTGATCTGACTAGGTCCCTCATGCTTGCAACTTGTAGGCTTTTTAAATCAACAATTTTAGAGTTAAGCCATGCTTTCTCACCTGAACCTGGCTACCATAATAAAATATTTTGTCAATGCATGTTTATGGAGCACCTATGATGCACTCAGCATTTTAGTAGAGCTTAGAAGGCATGAAAAGTGAAGAACAAAATATTTTGAACATCATTCCTCACCTTATATAGCCTCCATAACATTCATGAATTTAGAGAAAAATAACATTCATAACCTAGTAGGAATATGCTCTTTGAGGCTGACTCAGACAGACACAGAGACTCACAGCCAAACAGTGGATGGAGCTTAGGGACTCTTATAAAAGAATAGGGGGAAAGGATTGTGGGCTCCAAATGGGATAGGAACTCCATAGGAAGACCAACAGAGTCAACTAACTTGGACCCTTGGGGCTCTCAGAGACTGAACCACCAATGGAAGAACACACACAGGCTCAACCTACCCCCCATTCCCGTGTACATATGTAACAGATGTGTAGCTTGATCTTCATGTGGGTCCTAAACAACTGGAGTGGGGGTGATCCCTAAAGCTATATGTGGGATATGCTCTTCTAGCTGAGCTGCCTTGTCTGGCCTCAGTGGAAGAGGATGTGCCTAGACTTCATGTGCCAAGATGTGGAGATATCACTCAGAGAAGAAAAAGAGTGGGGATTGGCAGAAAGACTGTGGGAGGAGGTTACCAGGAGGGAGCAAGATGTAAAGTAAATAAGTTTTTAAAAATTAATTAATTTTAAAAAAGGAAAGCTACTCTTTGGTGTACACCTAAAAGGACTTCAATTAAATTCAACACTTCTTCCTCTTCCAATGAAAAACAGCTCTCTTGCATCAGGAAAACATGTGTGCTTTCTTCAGTTAGTGAGCATCACCCTCCCACTAACCAGGACACATCACTGCTGCGCTTTACCCAATAACCAGTTGATTCTGTCAGTGGTAGCATTCTAGCTAAGCCCTGCCTGTGGGCCATCTCAGCCTTCCCTAGAAGTCTACATTCTTAGCTTTTGGTGGACATATCTCATTCTTCCTGCTGGCCTCTGAATTCCTAGAAATTCAAGACCAGCATTCAATATGAATACTCCAATATGCTTTGACAATAGAAAATAACTAGGCATTGCTTTACATTCATGGACAAAGACAAAGTAGGAAAATCTTGAGCTAAGCCTTAAGAAAGGGAAAAAACTTAAAGGTAAGACTGAAAAGGTCTTGTTCAAGGAAGAGGGAATCTTGGGATCAGACTAATTTTTAAATGGTATTTATAGGGAGAAGAGTTTTCCAGTTCGATTGGGTCTCATGGTATCTGGAAACAGTCTTCCCTGCCTTCCAGCTTATAGATAAAATGCCTTCAGAATTATTTTCTTTAAATATAACATTTTAACTTAATAGGTCTTACATTTGTAATTTAGATGAGTATGCAGAAAGAGACTGAGAGAGCCCCTAGATGACAGATGAGCTGACAAACTGTGAAATAGATCACCTCTTACACTCTTCAAGGTTGAGGGGAAGAAAAGAAAGGGAACAAGATCCACCTAGAAATGCAGCCCAGTGCATTATAGTGACAGGCAGAGAGTGAGTGTAGCCCAGTAGATGAAACACTAATAGGAGAATGATAAAAATCACCATCAAAACTGTCAAAACCTTAACACAACCATGAAAAGTATACAGCACTAATGTAACGGTAGAGTATGCTTTCAGTTCAAGTGCCGCATGGCTTTCTCTAATTTTTCTTTTGTTGTTCTGTTCAGCAGGATTTTTGTGATTGTTGTTGTTGTTTTGTTGTGCTGTTTCCTTTTGTGGCAATGGAGATGTAATCTAGATGTTTGTAGATCCTAAACAATCACTCTACCACTGGAACACATCCTCAGTCTCGGTTACAGTAGGAATAAAAGGAATATTTCTGAAATATCTTTAAAACTTCTGTCACACTGTAAATGTGTACATACCGTGTTTATTACATATACATTTTTCCTGATATTTTGAAGAAAATACATAAAGAAGAAAAGTTTTATAACCACTTGGAAACACATTTGAATAGAAGCACACACATGTTCCACTGACAGTTCTTGTGAATTTCCGTTCTGACTGAAAATGGAGACATGTACAAAAAAGACAGTTTGCTGCCCTCACAGGGTTTGTATTCTGGTGGAGAAAGACAAGCAATAACTGAATCAGTAAGAATGATGTGTGGTTATTAGAAGGCAGTAGTGGTGTGGAATTAAATCAGAGGGGGTTCATATGTAGGGATAGGAGAGGGAGAGTATTAAATAGAATAAAATGAAGAAGTCATCATAGAGAGAGTGACATTAAAACAGAAGAGAGCTGGAGACACCGAGTGAAAACCATTTCAGACAGAGGAAACAGTAACTGAAGAAAAAAAAACCCTAGGGAAAATAATGACCAAATAGTATAAGGACTCACCAGTCAGGGGCCACCAGTGTTCGTGTGAAGCCTATGGCTCTGACCAATGAAACTTACAGAGGAAAGAGTTTATATGAAGCTTACAACTTCAGAGTATAAGTCCATGACTACCAGGATAGGGAATGTGACAGCAAGCAGACAGGCATGGTGCTGAGAATTTGCATCTTGATTCACAGGCAAGAGAGCTAACCAGTAATCATGTGAATTTTTGAAAGCTCAAAGCCCACCCCCAGTGACACACCCTCTCCAACAAGGCCACACCTCCTAGTGCTCCCCCAAATAGTTCCTCCAACTGGAGACCAGGTACTAAAGTACAGTTGTCTGAGCGGGCCATTCTCACTCTCCATTTGTGATTCTTGAATTAAATGAATAGAACAAAACAGGAAGTTGCACAGATAAGGGAGTGTATAATTTAGATATAGAGTGATTCTATAGGTGAATATCAAAATGTAAAGTCATCTTCATGAGGAGGAAACAAGGCATTATCTAAGCTGAAACAATAGCATTCCTGCTAGCAGAGCCAGGGCCACTCAGAAGTATGTTTGAGGCCCGCAGAGAGTGGAGCCAAGCAGTGGGGGAAAGGAAGCTTTGACTATGCCTTGGAGAGGCCTCTCCGTAGCCTCTGCACAGGGTTCTACGGAGTGCCTTTGAGCTGCATGGTCTAAAAATTTTTCAGAGGACCAGAAAGACAATCTGACCTGGAGGGCTGCTGTGTGTGTGTGTGTGTGTGTGTGTGTGTGTGTGTGTGTGTGCTTGCAGTGTGTGTGCAGTGTGCAGTATGAGAGGTATACATTCAGATATGAATGTATAGATATCTCTGTGTGTAAGCGGTATATGTGGTATACGTTCAGATATAGATATGTAGATATCTGTGTGTGCATGTAAGCAATATGTGAGATATATATTCAGATATAGACATATAGATGTGTTTAGTATGTGAGACATACAATCAGATATAGATGTACAGATATCTCTGTGTGTGTAAGCAATATATGAGATATATGTTCAGATATAGATATGTAGATACCTATGTGTGCATGTAAGCAGTATGTGAGAGATATATTCAGATATAGATATATAAGGGAATGTGTGTGTGTGTGTGTGTGTGTGTGTGTGTGTGTGTGTTATATCACATACTCCCAGAACTTCTAAGAGGAGAGTACTTCCCCAGAAAGCTAGTTATGCTGGCCTACATGTTTGTGCCTCCCTAAGATTCATGAGTTCAAACCTGAGGTGATGGTATGAGAAGCTGAGACTTTTAGGAGATGATTAGGGCATAGGAATGGAGCAACCAAGAAAAAGAGACTCAAGAGCACACTTTTACCCTTTATCCCGTGTGTGGAAGGACACAGAAGGTGCTGGCTGTGGATTAGGAGAGCGAGGACTCAGCAGACAGCAAATCTGTGAACACCTGGATTTGGGATTTCCTAACTTCTGGAACTAGAAAAATAAACTTGTGATTTATAAGCATCTTTGTTTCTAGATTTTTAATCACAGCAGCCCAAACAGACAAGGACTGCGGTACATCTAACCTAAGAACCTAAAGGACCCTGGGGTTTGACACAAGTAAGACATATTGATTCTTTGAAACTTTAGGAAAATCTTACCCTTAGCAAACACTGCCCAGGGGCTGGAGAGATGGTTCAGCAGTTAAGAACACTGACTTCTCTTCTAGAGGTCCTGAGTTCAATTCCCAGCAACCATATGGTGGCTCACAGCCATCAGTAAAGGGATCTGATGCCCCCTTCTGATGTGGCTGAAGACAGTAACAATGTACCCATACAAATAAAATAATTTTTTTAAATAAGAAAAGAAACACTGCCCGTACAGTCAGTTATCAAATTATACTCTCCTATTATGTTCTGCTGAACAATACAATGTACATTTAAGTGTAATATTCTAACCCTACTATAATAAGATTTGTTTGTTTGCTTGCTTGCTTGTTCATTTGTTTTGAGACAGGATTTCACTATGTAGTCCTGAATGCCCTAAAACTCTATTTACATCAGACTGGCCTTTTAAACCACAGAAATCACCCTGCCTCTGCATCCCGTGTGCTGAGATTAAAGGTGGAAGCTACCACACCTGGTCTTAGATATTTTTAAGATAGAGGAAAAAATATCAAATTGTTACGTTTCATTATAGTGTATTAAAGATAGGCTGTCTAAAGTCCATTAAATATATACACTTGAACTCTCCTTCACCTCAAGGAAGTGGGAAAACACAAGCGAGAAGCTTTGCCTCACTAAAAATATATCTGACAGATTGCAAGTCCATAATAAAAGGAAGCTGTAATTAATAATAGCCAGGAAAGCTCTTTCAAAGCCCCCTGAACTAATACATAAGACTATGACTTGCCTGTAAGTGTGGCGCTTAGCAGGACTTCGGTTCTCCTATGAGCTTTCTGCAATCAAATTAGATTCAGTCTCATTCCACAGGAAAGCGGTGTCACAGATAATGATGTTATCAATCTCCAGAAAGCATAGAACTGTTGGCTCTGGATATCATAATCCTGCTAAATTAGTGGTTTGTTACTAATTTGCTACAGCACTAATTTTGTCAAGGTACAAACACCAAGTATAACAATCCACCTGCCTTTTCTAGGATTAAAAGCCAGGCATTTTCTTCCGCAACACTGCCACCTCCTGCTCAGTACAGACTTAACTTTTATCTCCATGCTGTCCAACGATAAGAGACTTCACCTTGGATTCACAGGAACTGTAATATGTACTGACAGGCACCATAAGAAAGCCTAATCCACATTCTTTACAGACAGAAAGTGGGACCCAGGAGTCTTACTTGCTTGCCAAATATCTTGCTACCATGTAGCTCAAAAGTGATTGATTTGGTCTGGAACTCTTGCACTGGTGCAACCGTTATTAAATCAGTGAACACAGAACTTCCATCAAGAGCTTACCTACCATTTCCTCCACACGTGACACTAGATTATGTTATTCCATATTTTTGCTTGTTTGCATTACTTATATTTTAAACTATAAGCAAGCTTTATACTTCTCATTTTCAAGCGACATGTACTGGTTCTGAGTGTGTCTAGCCCAGAAAAGCATATCGTAACTTTTTTTCCATTACTGTTCTCTTCTGTTATGAAACAGCTTTTCAAATTGAGTTTAATATAATGTTAATGGGAAGGTTTTAGAAAAAACAAATGAGAGAAAATTCATCATAAGTATATATCAAACTTCTACAAGAATTATGCTATAAAGACTAATGTTTGGCAAAAACATATATATTTAAAGTAGGCAATTTAAAGCTAATAACCTTGCCTTTGGCAGGTTGTGCAAGCCTTACTTGCCCTGGTGAGATGTAATGGTGTAAATAAGATTAACATTTTTATATAAACTCCACATAGTTGTGATGCATCACACTTCTAGCCTCCTGCTTCTTTATATTCTGTTAAAATTTCCACGTCTATCTCATGAGCCACATTGATATATACTTTCCTTTTCTTATAATATCTGGATTTCACACTTGATTAATATCAGCTTTGTGTTGTGGGCTTGACCTTTTGTTTACTAGAAATCTTTTTCCTTTTTTTGTAAAGTTGAGTTTATTATATATATTTTATGGAATTTGCCAACACAACTACCTGAGGTGGGGTTTTTTTAATGAGGTTTACATTTTTTTTAATTCAAAGGCTTTTGTAAATACTAATCATTTTAATTGTATTTTGGGTTCATTTTGGTAATTTGCATCTTTCGAGGATCTCCCCAAAGCATCTAAACCAAAGGTTCTCAACCTATGGGTCTCGCCCCTTTTAAGGGTCACAGATCAGATACTTACACTATGATTCATAGCAGTAGCAAATTACAGGTTGAAGTAGCAACTAAATAACTTTATAATTGGGGGTCACCATAACATGAGGAACTGTATTGAGTAACCTCTCACAGCACTAGGAATGTTAAGATGCTGGGAAACTGTCCTGGATCACAGCATAAAGCTGGTTAACATGTGCCACTCTCAAAGTCAGCAGGATCTGCACTGATTTCTCCTCTCCATTCTGATGTTGGTTGATTTTTTCAAATTTATTTATTTATTTATTTATTTATTTACATCCCAAATGCTGCCCACTCCCAGTACCCAATACCAGACTCCCTTTCCCCATCCTCCGTCTCCTTTGCCTCTGAGAGGGCGCCTCCCCCAGGTATTTCCCCACCCTAGCGCATCAAGTCTCTACAGGATTAGGCGCATCCTCTCCCAGTGAGGCCAGACAAAGCAGCCCTGTTGTAAAACTGACTCCACAGACAAGCTTTAGGGACAGTCTCTGGTCCAGTTGTTTAAGACCCACGTGGAGACTAAGCTGTGTATCTGCTACATATGTGCCAGGCGTCTCCATCTGGCCTGTGTCTGCTCTTTGGTTGGTGGCTCAGTCTCTGAGAGCTCCCAGGGCTCCATGTTAGTTGGTTCTGTTGGTCTGCCAGTGGAGTTCCTGTCCCCTTCAGGACTTTCAATCCTTCTCCCCAACTCTTCAATAAGAGTCCTGACCTTCGTCCAATGTTTAGCTGTACCTGTGTCTGTTTCAGTCAGGGGCTGGATAGAACCTCTCAGAGGGCAGTTATGCTAGGCTCCTGTCTGCAAGCATAACAGAATATCATTAATAGTGTCAGGGTACTTGCCCAGATGGGCAAGTTGGGCCAGTTATTGGTTTGCCATTCCTCTAGTCTCTGCTCCGTCTTTGTCTTTGTATTTCTTTTAGACAGCACAAAGTTTGGGTCAAAAGTTTTGTGAGTAGACTGGTGTCCTTATTCCTCCATTATGAGTCTTGTCTGGCTACAGGAGGTGACCTCTTCAGGTTCCATAGCCCTGTTGTTAGGCATCTCACTAAGGTCACCTGAATTGACTCCTGGTATCCTCCCCCATCCCAGGTCTTTGGGATATTCCTTCCACCCCTAACCCCAGCCCCTAGCAGCTACAGATTTCCATGCATTCTCCTGTCTCTCTGGCCCTTTTTCCTGTCTCTCCCCACACCTGATTCTGACACATGCACCCATTCTCTTTTCCCTTCCCTCTCACACCCAATTCCCTCCATCCCTCTACCTCCTGTGACTATTTTATTTGTTCGTTGATTCTTTATCTTTATCTTGATGTGTTTAGCCAGATGTCTATCAGCATTATTTGTATTTTCAAAGAACCAGCTTTGGGATTTTATTGACTTTATATGTCTGTCTGATTTTAATTTCATTTATGTCCTGCCTTTAGTATCTCTTTACATTTGTCTTGAATTCTTCTTTCTCTGACTTCTAATGGTAGAAGCCCAGATCACTGAACTGAAAAAAACTCTTTTATTACAACCATTTAAAATGTAAATAAATGCCAGTATGGTGTCACACACTTTTAATTTCAGCACTTGGGAGGCAGAGGCAAGTGGATCTTTGAGTTGAGGCCACCCTGGTCTACAGAGCAAGTTCCAGAACACCCAGCACTACACAGAGAAACTCTATCTCAAAAAAATAAAAATAAATGAGTCAATCAATCAATCAATCAATCAATCAATCAATAATGGCTCTCTGAGCCCTATTTTAGTTACATTCTGCAAATTTTGATATTGTATTTTCCTCTGTTTGCTTATTGTTCTTCTGAGTCATTCCTTGACTGGCTGGTATTGTTTATCAATGTGTTGGGTTTTTTTCTGGATTCTGAAGTATTTCTTTGTTTGTTAGCAGCTTAATTACATTGTGATCATAGAATAAATTCTGTATAATATAGGACTTTTGAAAAATAGCTAAGAATTGCCTTTTCGAGTGTCATATGCTTGATCTTAGAGAATGCTCCATGTGAGCTTGATAAAAAAGCATTTTCTGCCATTGTTTAGCTAAATATTCTTCTAAGAACATAAAGACCCATTGGCTTTAACAGATCTTTATGTTTAGCAAGGTATAAATTTATTTTTAGTTTAAATTTTGGTTTACTAACATTGAAGTCATTAGACTTGCCCTAGGATATTATCAAATTAGAGATGAGTATCATTTCCAGAAAAACTCATTGTTCTGAAATGTTATGATCCAAATACAAACCTTAAAAATATAGATCACAAGTCTTTTATAAAGAGGCTATTATAATTTGGTTCTAGGGCTAGTGAGATTGCTTAATCAGTAAAGGAATGTGCCACCAAGTCCAAAGACCTGAATTCAACCTATGTGAAACACACGGTGGAGAGAACTAATTCCTGTGACTTGTCTTTGGATCTTACACTGTACTGTAGCACCCACAGTCATCCACCCACACGCATACTTGCAGACACAAAGTAAAGTAATAAAAATTAGCTCTAAAATTTAAACTTACTAAAATTAAAAGGTAAAACGAAGAATTAATCCTACTTCCAGAAAGCACAATAAAATTTTACTTGTATAGTGTACAAACGCATCAAGTCTTCCACACTTACTCCTCTTTAATCTACATTACCTGAGAATAAGGTTCTGTATCCAAAACTGTTGGGTTATTATGATGCTTAGTGTCCATATTTCTTCTTTCTTATTACGTACATACCATAAATTCTAGTGGTAAATAAGAATTCCTAAGTACTGAACTGCTCTGAAACGTCCTCCTGGAAGAACATTGTCAGCTCTCCTTCACAAGGTGGCCTGCTTTACCTGAATCCCAGCCCATTTCAACCCTACATATCAGCAATCATGGCTGCAAAATACAGACATATCTGCAAGTACTTATGTTCCTCTCCTCTGTACTCAAAGCCAAGGCCTTTAAACATTCTGACAGCCTGAGTCATAGTCTCAGGCTACTTTTCCACCTCCTCCCCTCTCTCTAGTCATCTCCAGCTGCACCTGGTGGAATAATGAAACTGTCTTAAACATCTGAAGAAATACGTACTGAGGAATAGAAAATTGTCAGAGATAAGCAGGTTAAATAGAAGCACGTTGTTAAAAAGCTATGGAATTCAAACGTGAAGAGAAGAAACATGCTTGGAATCGAACACTTGATCTTTCATTTAAGAATTCTATTACATTGGGCAATTTTAAAGCCAACTTTCTTCCCTATATAGTGAGTACTCTAAATGTTTCCTGGGTGTATAGAGTATACTTCATGATGCACAGTAGGTGTATGAGTTCTCTTTAGCTACCTTCTAACCCAACAGATGCCATTTGCTTGTTTATAAAGAACGTTTGTAGTATTTAGTTAATCTTACAAATTATGAAAATGGTATCAGAAGGTTAAATATATTTCCCAGATAGACTCAAGCAAAGTGGAAAAAAAGGCATTTTTGAAGAATAATCTGGACTCTACAGCACATAATCCGAAGCTGTTTACTCTTCGTTCTTTCAACAGCCAGATTACTTACTGCACAATGCATACTTATCATACCAGCACAGCTGAAGGCAGCCAGCAAGGCTGGACAGGGCAAGAATGATAGTAAGAACTATGAAGTATTTACTCCTAGAACCTTAATTGCATTATAATCAAACAAGCTGCATCCTAAAGAGTCATTACTAAATTTATGTGTGAAAATCTCCACAGATTCTTCCTGTATGGTTACCACTACTTATATGATTGCTTCTAAGGGCAAGTTCATCATACTGAGCTGAACACACCTTTTCCTCCTCACATAAGATGAGGACACATTTCATCAGTAGAAATGTGACTGACTTCAACTAGCAACTTAAAAGAAGCACAGTACAAGATCCTGTGTGGTAACACATGCTAGTCCTTCACTATCTGCTCTTTCACAGCCCAAGAAAATGAGGGTGGGGTGGACATATCTCTAAAACTCCAAGATCTTTTACCACAGAAATGATTGCTTGCTGTTGGGGATCAGTGTGTCCTGACAAATACAAAGTGTTTGTGCTAATTAAGACAAAACACATAGAAAGGGAAATTACCAATTTCAAGCTATTGGAATATAGTCAAATTCACTTAACACCAAAACTCTAGAGAACTTCATTCATTTCCTGGATGTTGAAGAACATCAGAATCATGTACTTGCAAGTCATTGGTATGAACAGCAGGGGTCATTAGTTAAATATGAAAGAAATATAAGAAATTAGAGATTCTACACAAAACACAGTGTGACTCATGGTGCCCACATTGCCAGCAGCCCCTCCAAACAAAAACTGTTCCAGGCTCACAGCTTTTATGTATTGACAAGCCCAAGGCAGACGGTTCCAAAGTTAGGGCAGCCCTTGCTGATTGGACCAAGGTGATGCTTGGCACACAGAAGCGAATCCACAAGCTAATCACTACTCTACAATATGCTTTTGACATGAAAAAAAATCAACTGCTACTCTGGAAACTTGAAACTTGTTATATAGTATGTGGACTTACAAACTTAGAGATAGAAATAGAACTAGAGATTGGAGACAGATATAGAGATAAAGATAGAGGTTAGGTGAGATAGAGATGAAAGAGGTAATCAGAAAATGTTTGTAGAAGAGCGTGGGATAGAGGAATGTGTGAAAGCTAAATTTCTGAGTAAATCTAAACTAAAGGCAAGCAAAAGGCATACAAGCAGAGAAAAAGGTGGGAAGGGTGGGGAATGGGGGTGGGGAGTAGGAGGTGGGCCGTGAGGGGATAAGGAGCATCGCACTGGATGTGAGAATCCACACTGGAGAAATAACAACTCAAAAGCAATGCCTAGATCTGCCTTGGGCTCTAAGCAGTCATCTAGCTCTCATGATCTGGGCCCCTCTCCTCCCCACATGTTACTGGAGATAAACTGGCTGAGTTTAACCCCCATCCCCAATCAAATCAGCAAAATAAGAATAAAGATATTGATCTGACAGCCACTTCCTCAGCATTTTAATGTCTTGACCAGGACATGAACAATGATACTATTGATTCTTTCATAAATGATCAAACTGAAGTAGCCGTTTGTTTTAATTATCAATTTTTGTGATTTCCTTTTAAACAGAATGGAGGGACTCCATGACTCCACTTTCAGGTGAACAGCAAACTAAAACCAGAGTTACAGAATTTAGGGTAGGAATCAGGGCTGAACGCCAGGAGACCAAAGCCAGTTTCACAAACACAGGAACCCTGAGTACTACTGTTATTGCCACTTACAAAAGCTTTGAGTACCATTTGTCTCAGACCCACAGGAAAACAAAATTCACATTGCTTCATAAAAAATGTGTTACGTTCATCACTGCTCAATTTAGCTACACAGAATAGAAATGGAGAAATCTAACGCAGTTGCCTCCAGGAACACTATTCAGATCAACACGTCTGAGTAGAAAAAAAATAATCAATATAGTAGAAGGAAATTGTGATGGAGAAAGAAAGAGAAATCGGGAAAAGTTATTCTAGGAGGCTACTAAGATCCAAATTCTGGTAGAAATATATTCCAGATTCCACAAGGAAAATAAGTCCTGGGTAGCAAGCATGGGATCAGACTTAGAAAAAAAGGAAGGCCAAAGAATGAAGCAGACATAATACATCTGCACTTTATTCCTTCTTCGATTTCTTTTGAAACAGTCAATCTGTGTATCCTTCAGTTCTGTGTTATAATTTAACTAGGAAAAGAAATTGGTGATTATCATGTTGCTCCTGAAACCCTGTGCGCTCATGTTAAATTGTGACAGCCCTTCCATGCCTGCCTCTGGTCTGCCTGAGACCCTGTGGCCACACTACATTATTATCTCTGCTAATTTCTGCTACAGAAGCTTGTGTGTGGCTCTCATTTCATTTGGTTTGGGTTTGCTCTTCTAGAGCAAAGGTATGCTTTGTGTTGTGTATTGGTAACAACTAAAAACAGCTCAGTGTATGCAGATCTCTTGTGCCTAAGTTCACGTGACTACCTATTCTTTAGCACTTTCGATTCACATTTAAGTTCATGCTCAACCCCTCCCTACAATAGATCCCACTCACCTCACCTGTTACCTATCACCAGATCCCCAGCTCAGTTAGAAAAAATGGTTGTAGAAATTCGGCGTGATGATACATACCAAATAAGGACACCATGGTCTGTAAAATTCATAACCACCCTCCTCCCTTTGTGGTTATTCTGGGGAAATGTGTTCCATTCCCTAGTCGGTGAGCCAGCAGTTTAGCCTTTGAGACTTACAGGTTGAGGATAGATGCACTGGAGTGAGGTACTTAAGAGGGACTTCAAGAACTTCTTGGGAATCTATGCGATATTTTCTTAATTCCAAGAAGAAAAAGTTAACTTTTTTTAGCTTTTTTACACTGAATAGAAATATTTCAATAACACATTTGTTTTTGAAAAGTCAGGAATTTTACCACAGCTACAGACATTGTTTATATAAAAATGAGTCCAAAAAGGAAAAGTGTCAAGTGTGTATATCATGTAAAATGTTCAAAGTTTTCATAATCTATTATAAAGTTTAAAAATGACAGTGTAAATAAATTGTTTAATAGAAAAACTGAATGTATTTGGAGGAAGTCAATTAAATTAAAGTGATTTTAGTACATTCTGAATTCTCCTTGCTTCCAGGTGAAATAACAATCCAAGACCGGCCCTTATTTATTCCTTTGAGAGCCATAAAGAACAATGACTGGTATGACTTTGAGAGAAAGGGAGGAGCACCTGACAGCCAGCAGGGAGGAGCACCTGACAGCCAGCAGGGAGGAGCACCTGACAGCCAGCAGAGAGGAGCATCTGACAGCCAGCAGGGAGGATGGATACTGCTGGGAAGAAAGAATTAAAAGAGAAAAATGGAGAGAGTGTGACCAAGATGTAAAGTGAATAAATAAATAAATTAGTGAAAAAGAAAAGTAAATCCTCAGGGAAAAAAGTAAAAAAGTAGCTGAAAAACATAAAAACAAGCACAGAAGAAGAATAGATGGGTCAAGGAAGTACAAAATACTACAGTTTTGCATTCAAAACATAAAACATAATAGACATGATACTGGCCAGAGATAAGCAATGGGAAAAAACACTCTGTGCTCCTACTGCCTATAAAGTGTTTGCACAGTGAAATTCCATCTTGTTAGTATACTCTCTATTCCCAAAGCGACCATCATGAACAAATAATATCATACTCATCATGTGTATCACTTACCTTTAATTTCCAGGACTCCAAATTGCATTAAGCTAAAGAAAAATAGACACTGAGTCTATCTAATGGAGAATCAGAAGCATCGCCTTCAAAATCAGCTGAGCAGAACTTCAACGTTGGAAAAAATGAAGCAATATTAAATCTGTAGTACTCTTATTTATCAGTAAATAAAAAGGAGTCTGTTACCAGGTATAGTGGTTGGTGCATACCTTTGATGACAGCATTCAAGAGACAAGCTGGCCTGTGAGTTCAAGACCAGCCTGGCCTACATAGTGAGCTGCAAGCCAGCCAGGATTACCTTATTTAGACTCTGCAGATAGAAAGGAAAGAAGGAGAAAAGGAGAGAAGGAGGGAGGGAGGGAGGGAGGGAAGGAGGGAG
>NW_021620584.1:976726-1020421 GCF_004785775.1 Grammomys surdaster
AAGGGAGAGAAGAAGGGAGAGAGGGAGGGAGGGAGGGAGGGAGGGAGGAAGGAAGGAAGGAAGGAAGGAAGGAAGGAAGGAAGGAAGGAAGGAAAGGCTTTTTAAGGATTCCATTTATAATAACAATGAAAACTGCAAAGTATAAAGAAATATTTTAAAGATATCTTAAAATGTATGTGTATGAGAGAAAATATATGCCGCATGTGTGCAGATGCTCAGACACCAGAGAAGGACATCAGATGCTCTAGAGCTGGAGTTCTAAGTAGTTCTACATGGATTCTGGGAACTGAATTCTGGACCTCTGAAAGAGCAGTAAACATTTTTAATCAGGAAGCTATGTCTCCATCCCCTAGAGATGGTATTTGAAAGCTGGGTAACACACCAGCCTAGTTGGGGGTTGGGGGACAAGTTGTAAAACATAATCTACAGATTGAAAAGGTGTTCAGAATAAAAGAAGAAAAAATATGGAGTTTTTGAGCAGAAGGAGTCAACCTTTAAAGAATTTCATTTTGCTCACCTTTATAAATAAAACTCATGTAATTCCAAACAATTCCTAACAGACATCGTGCAGAATTTAAACATTGATCCTAAAATGTATTTGAAAAAAGCTCTCAGTGTCGAAGCAAACTGGGGAAGGAATGGTGAGAAACCAACAACTGCAATAGCGACTTCAGAAACAAAGACAATAAATAGAGTCTTCACAGGATAGTGGAGGACCCTGCTGATGAGAGACAAAAGTCAGGAGGCTGATGAGGAAGCTGGCCATCTTAGAGTTCATGGCCATGGCTCCCTCTGTCTATGTCTGCCTAACAAGAAATCTGCCTAATTCCTAGTCTCTAAATATTAAGACTCTTTTTCAAAAACAAGCAAAAGTATAAAGACTATATTGGGATTGGGGTTACACTTCAATAGCACCAGCTATCAGGAGATTGAGGAGGAATATCAGAGCTTAAGAATTTGAGACCAACCTGGGCAATAGAGTGAGGCCCAACTGAATGAAGAAGAAGAGAGGGGGGAGAAGGAGGAAGAGGAGGAAGAGAAGGGGGAGGAGAAGAAGAAAGAGGAGGAGGAAGAGGAGAAGAAAGAGGAGGAGGGGGAGGAGGAGGAAGAGGGGAGGAAGGAGAAGAGGAGGAAGAGGAGGAGGAGGGAGAGGAAGAAAAATAAATAAAAGAGAAGAAAAACTGATGTCTGCGTTTTTTAAATGAAGAGATGTACATCAAAAGTTCTTCATAATCAACAAGTCATTTGCAAAATAATGTCTCTGAGAAAAATAATGCTAAGAATCTAATTTACAAGGGAATTTCATAAGCTGTTTCTCATATACAGATGATCCTCACCCAGAACTTTATGGCTAGCTGATCTTCATCACAGAGAAAAGAAAATAAAGGTACAGATGTGAAACATGAGACAGTTAGATGAAAATTTTTAAGTAACTCTCATGACAACAGCTGATAAACCTTACATGGGATTTGTATGAGAACTTGCACAATATCCTTTTAAGGAGGTATTTTTTTAAAAATAAACTGTATCCTATTCTGCTTTGAATAATTCTATCAAATTTCTGTCAGCCATCAGATAAGAACCTGCCCATAAAAAGATTACAAAAAATTGTTTAAATAAATCTCTTACAAGGAAGAAAGTTACTGTAAATTAAGTACTTGGCAAAGTAAACTTTTCATTGTACAATGTTTTACCTTAAATTATACACCCACCTTTTAAAGCAAAGATCAACATTAATGCTTTTAAAAACAATTAATGCCTCACAGAAAAAAAATACATAATTTCAGAAACCATCTACCCACGAGTCATTCTCTTTTGTTACTTCCTTGTGTTTTCTTAACTACTTGTTAATGCTTTCATAAACACAGGGCCTTACTTTCAGGAAAGCAGACACTCCATCAGTGTTTATAGTTGAGAATATACTGAACAAGAAGCGTAGTCGTGTTTCTGAGAAGCCTGGGCGCTGAAGGCATAGGGATTCTAAGGTCAGCACTGCACAGGCATGCGCTCCAGCATTCCTTTACCTGAGGAACAGACAGCTTCCTTCTAAGGTGCAGAGATGGAATGCTGGCGCGTGGGCAGGTATCTCGAAGCCTCCTTCTGAATGGCGCCTGCCCTGGCTGGCTTAAGTAGCAAGAGTAGGTTGCTAAGGTCCCTAAATGCATGATGTACTCTGAGCTGTGGGGGGGGGGGGTGTTTTGTTTTGTTTTTTTGTTTGTTTGTTTGTTTGTTTGTTTTTAGCAGATATTCAGAGCAGCTGCCTTGACTAAGAAGTGTAACTTCATAGTACAGATATTTTAGTCTTCACATCAGTAACTATGTCTTTCAGGTCTAATTCCGCTTGTTCAATAAGCTATTGATACAGGCATATATACAAACTATCAGGACTCCTTGAAGCTTAGAACTGCCATAATGAACATGTTAAATTTAATAAAATATTCAATCAATTCCAGATCCAACCATCACAACAAAGGTCAATTGCAAGGCACTCAATAAAATTCAATTTTTTTATTTATTTGTTTATTTGTTTATTTATTTATTTACATCCCAAACACTGTCAACCCTCCCAGTCCCCCCTCCCAGAGTCCTTCCTCCATCCCCCTTCCCCTTTGTATCCCCCCACACTGGTACATTAAGACTCTGCAGTTAGGCTGTGGCCAGGCAAGGCAGTCCTGTGTGCTGGGAGCCTGGACCAGCCCGTGTATATTCTTTGGTTGGTGGCTTAGTCTCTGAGAGCTGCCAAGGGTCCAGTTTAATTGACTCTATTGATGTTCTTGTGGCGTTCCTATCCCTTTCAGGTCCTTTAAGCTTTCCCCCAATTCTCCCAAAAGAATCACCAACCTCTCTCCAACGTTTGGCTATGAATATCTCCATCTGTTTCAGTCAGCTGCTGGGTAGAGCTTCTCTAGGCTCCTGTCTACAAGCGTAACAGAATATCATTAATAGTGTAAGGGAGGGGTGCTTGACCCTTGCCAGAGGGATAGGTCTCAGCTTCGGCTGGTTATTGGTTGGCCATTCCTCAGTCTCTGTTCCATCTTTGTCCTTGGATTGCTTTTAGACAGGATAAATTTTATGTCAAAAATTTTGTAGGTAGGTTGGTGTTCTTATCCTTCCACTGCAGATCTGCCTGGCTAGAAGAGGTAGCCTCTTCAGGTTTCATGTCCCCACTGTTAGATGCCTTGGTTAAGGATATTCCCATTGATTCCTGGGAGCCTGGTATCTGATCTCTGGGGCCTCCTAGAGATTACCCACCCCATTCCTAACTCCTGGCAGCTGCAGCTTTCCATTCATTCTCCTGTCCCTCTGGGCCTCTCTACTGTCTCTTCCCACACCTGATCCTGACCCCCTATTCCCTTCTCCATCCCCTTTTCCACCCAGCTCCCTTCCTTTCTTTTCCTCCTACGACTATGTTATTCCTCACCCCCTTCTAAGTGAGACTCAAGCATCCTCACTTGGGCCTTCCTTCTTGTTTAACTTCCTAGGTTTATGGGGTATATCCTGGATATTCTGTTCTTTGTGGCTAATATCCACTTATCAGTGAGTACATACCATGCTTGTCCTTTTGAGCCTGGGTTACTGTTGTATTTAATCCCAATCTGCGATCTATATTCAGCTTTGATCATTCAGTTCCCAGATTAAAAAAAAAATACACAATCTTTATTTTTGTAATAAGCCTTAATCAGCACTAGAACTGGGCAGATATCTACCCTCTAAGCTATTAGAATATAATTCCCCAACAATAACCCCAAGTTATAACTTGCTATCTGGGCTGCTGTTAACTCCAATTGGCCAGCCTTCATGGGCATGTTTTGAAGATTCACCTACCTCATGATAGCTTCCATATCTCTCCACCTTCTTCTCCCTCCCTTGTTCGACTCAGACCCCAAGCCCAGGAACCCTAAACCCCATCTATGTCTCCTCTGCCCAGCTTTTGGCTGTTAGTATTTTTATTTAACTACTGGTTTTAAATTATGGAGCAAGGTCACAGTGTATGTACGGAATCTCTCATCCCTGGGAATAACCAGGCCTTGGGGGCCCATATTTACAATACAAACAATTACAACACATAACAAAAGACCAAAACTCAACAATTCCCCTTTTTAGTCCAATAAAAGGCTCTTTTTCTCTCAGATATAACTTGAATACAATTATAACAATTATGAAAACTGTAAGGTATGATATACATTTATAATGTCCAATCTATTTACATTTGGCAATTTAGATGAAGTATTCTATTATCTGTCCTATCTTGGTGAGTTCAGAATTTTGTATTTAAATCATTTTCTATCCTAACTTGTGTTACTAACCTAAAACATCTTCTCAGACCTATAATATCTTCTTAAATCCTAAACAATTTAAGTTTATAGTAAGATTATGACTATCTAGTACTCAACACCACCAGAGACCTGAGAAGGAATAAATATTACCTGAGTATGCAAGAAGTATAGGGATGCAGCTTCCAAAAATTATATGACAGACTGCTGATTGCCTGGACAGTCCCCAATATTCTTTACAACATTGAAGCGTCTATCTTCATTCTTTTGGGCCAGAATATCTGATAGACCTTATATGAAATAGGAATTGTGAAGGACATAGTTACTCTGTCTTGACAGAGCTTGGCAGTCAAATATCCTGCATTCATTTATCCCTTTTTGGACAGCACTTTGTCTGCAGATGAATTTAGGGCATTTGGGGGGGGGGGTCTGGTGGCTAGCTTGCCACACTTGAAGCAACTCCATATGGAGGTTTTGATGCTCATTATTTTCTTTCAAGTGGAATTGGGGTACTGTCAGGAGCAGACCTGTCTCATAATCTAAAGATTTTATGTTTTGTTTTGTATTCAATATTTTATTTATTTACATTTCAGATGCCATCCTCCTTCCCCATTCCCCCCCCACCCATTAATCCCCTATCCCATCCCTCCTCCTCCTTTTTTTTGCCTTTATACTGTTTAAATTACATGCAAGTATTAAGGTCAGTTCTAGATTGAGGAACTAGCAATACAATAGATGCAAATAGTCCAGGAACAAGGAAGACAATAAACCCAGATATCAAAGAACATGTACGACAATAAAGAGAGACCTGTGATCATTCCTGTGATCACTATTCCTAAGGGCATATCAGGATGATCAAAATATCTGAGCATACTTCCCTGTCCTAGCCCAAAGTCATTTTCATGCCTGAAACCTACTTCTTTGTTCTAGCCTAAGATTTAAATTCCTGCCTGAAATTTCTCCTTTATTCTAGCCTAGGATTTAGATTCCTGTCTGAAATTACTTCTTTGTTCCAGCCCAATGTCAGATTTCTGCCTTCAATCCATTTCCTTGTCCTTGGCCTATGTCGGATTCTTTCCAACCAGCCCGTTTCTTGTCCTTGGCCAATGACAGATTCCTGCCAGGCAGTCCCAAAAGCTCTCCACATCTCCCACTTTTTATTGCATAAACCAGACTGAGCTTCTCCTAGGTCATTCTGACAAGAAAGCTTTCCTTACTCATCATGGAATATGCATTATCATAAGCAATGCACTTATGTCTTAGGTTGATAAGGCTCTGTGCAGAATCTTACCCATCCTTGGCTCGCCAGCCTGTTAAATTAATAACTATGCCTAGGGGTCCATTATCAGTTTTAAGTCATGTACTTTGGCTGCCAGCCTGTTGATGTAGTTAGAGATAAGTTTTAACATGATGGACAGGAATAAAAGTATTCCCAGGACAAGAAGGGCTAGCCTGATCAAGCTATATATGCCATTCCTGAGGTTTGACTAAAATGGAAATACTGACCACAGGCCATGGATAATTTTATTGACATTATCTGTAGCATCAGAGGTCAACAGAGCAGCATTCTTTAAATTCATAATCTCACTATGCAAAGTTAACACACCCAGAGAGGTGTTAGGATTATGCCAAATACCCTACAGGTGTCTTTAAAATTTTTTCTAATTATAATGACAATCATTGTGAATTTTAGAAGTAACACTACTCCAATAGTATTTGTCATGACACTTGGGATGCTCCTAATTCTTGAACCCTGAACCTCCTTCAGATAATTTGAATAGGTTATAGAGCATCATCCATTGTTCCAGATACCTGTATAAATACTTTTATATACTCAATACATTAGTAACTTTATTTTTGCTAGATGATTAACAAAAATGGTTGTCTTTATTCCTTGTGTCAATGCTATTGCAGAAGCAGTGGTACTAGCAATTAATGGAATTAAAGTTATACCAGCAATAATCAAGCCCGCTATCCTCTTACTTCTGCTTAAAGCCTAACTCACTTTCAAGCTTTTTTCAGGGAACCAATGTTTTCTAATACTTGCAGCAGTAAGACAAAAGCTGGTTGATAGCCCCCTGTAACAGACATACCAGGTTTCAACACACTAACACAACTGGAAATTATACAGTCAATGCAACTTATAATAAATACTGTATAAGAGACAAAACCAATTTTAGCTTGACAATTAAAAGAGCCTTAAAACATGCACTAACCCTTGTTTGAAATCCAGATCCTGTCCCAACTTTATCTCTTGCTGTCATAACATCATAATGAACTACAGCTAACTTCCAAATATGTCTCTGAGAAAGTCCAGATCCAGTCTTCCAAATGTATACTGTTACTTCCAATATTGGATTGATTTCTAGACCAGTACATGATTGAGGCCTAATAGCTGGTCACCTTTAAGAAAAATACAAGAGACATTATAATTTCTCTTTTTGATTCTCTGTCCCACAGGGTCTAAAAACTTGAGGCAAGGCAGCTTGTCCCATCTGGAATATAGGCAAGCAAAGGTGGGTCAGGAACATACATCCAATACAGCTCCCCAGTCACCCTTGTCGGGGCACTCAGCAAGCTCACAGGTCAGCATCATTCTTTGTCTCAGCAACAGCGTGTCTCACCAATCTTTTTAATGTTCCATGGGCCTCTTCCACAATACCTTGTCCTTGAGGATTATATGGAATCCCTGTAATAAATTGTTGACAAAACGTCATGACTGCTTGGCTACAATTGCCAGCTCCATTATGGTTTTTCTATTGGATATTTTATTTATTTACCTTTCAATGTTATCCCCTCTCCCATTCCCCCCAAAACCCCTTATCCCATCCCCCATCCTCTTACTTCTATGAGGGCGTGCCCCCGCCCATCCACCTATTCCCGTCTCCCTGCTCTCAAATTCCGTAACACTAGGGCATCCAAACTTTCAGGGACCAAGGACCTCCTGTTCCACTGATGCCTAACAAGGCCATCCTTGACTACCTATACAGGTGGAGCCACGAGTCACTCCCTTTGTGTTCCTGGGCTGGAGGTTTAGACCCTGGGAGCTCTGATTGAGTATTTTGATACTCCTTCTAAGAAGGACCAAAGCACCCATACTTTGGTCTTCCTTCTTCTTGAGCTTCTTGTGGTCTATGCATTGTATCTTAGGTATTGTGAGACTTTGGGCTAATATCCACTTATCAGTCAGTGCATACCATGTGTGTTCTTTTGTGATTGGATTACCTCACTTGGGATGATATTTTCCAGCTCCATCCATTTGCCTAAGAATTTCATAAAGTCATTGTTCTTAATAGCTGAGTAGTACCCCCATTGTATAAATGTACCACATTTTCTATATCCGTTCCTCTGTTGAAGGACATCTGGGTTCTTTCCAGCTTCTGGCTATGAACATAGTGGAGCATATGTCCTTGTTATATGTTGGAGCATCTACTTGATATATGCCCAGGAGTGGTATATCTGGGTCCTCAGGTAATAGTATGTTCAATTTTCTGAGGAACAACCAGACTGCTTTCCATAGTGGTTGTACCAACTTACAATCCCACCAACAATGGAAGAGTGTTCCTCTTTCTCCACATCCTCACCAGCATCTTTTGTCACCTGAGTTTTTAATCTTAGCCATTCTAACTGGTGTGAGATGGAATCTCAGGGTTGTTTTGATTTGCATTTCCTTGATGACTAAGGGTGTTGAACACTTCCTTAAGTGCTTCGCAGCCATTCCAGTTTCCTCAGTTGAGAATTCTTTGTTTAGCTCTGTACCCCATTTTTAATTTTTAGGATTATTTGATTGTCTAGAGTCTAATTTCTTCAGTTCTTTCTACACCTTGGATATTAGCCCTTTATCAGATGTAGGATTAGTAAAGATCTTTTCCCAATCTATTAGTTGCAGCATCCTTTGCCTTACAGAAGCTTTGCAGTTTTATGAGGTCTCATTTGTCAATTCTTGATCTTAGAGCATAAGTGTTCTGTTCAGGAACTTTTCCCCTGTGCCCATGTGTTCAAGGTTCATCCCCATTTTCTCTTCTATTAGGTTTAGTATATCTGGTTTTATGTGGAGGTCCTTGATCCACTTGGACATGAGCTTTGTACAAGGAGATAAGTATGGATCAATTTGCTTTCTTCTACATGCTGACCTCCAGTTGAACCAGCACCATTTGTTAAAAATGCTGTCTTTTTTCCACTGGATGATTTTAGCTTCTTTGTCAAAGATCAAGTGACCATAGGTATGGGAGTTCATTTCTGGTTCTTCTATTCTATTCCAATAATCTTCTTGCCTGTCTCTGTACCAATATCATGCAGGTTTTGTCACTTTTGCTCTAGAGTACAGCTTGAAGTCAAGGATGGTGATTCCCCCAGAAGTTCTTTTATTGTTGAGAATAGTTTTCACTGTCCAGGGTTTTTTGTTATTCCAAATGAATTTGCA
Source organism: Grammomys surdaster (assembly GCF_004785775.1). Lineage (NCBI taxonomy): Eukaryota > Metazoa > Chordata > Mammalia > Rodentia > Muridae > Grammomys > Grammomys surdaster. The sequence goes on from NW_021620584.1 coordinate 985,424, forward strand.
AATTGCTCTTTCAATCTCTGTGAAGAATTGAGTGGAAATTTTGATGGGGATTGCATTAAATCTGTAGATTGTTCTCGGCAAGATAGTCACTTTTACTATATTAATCCTGCCAATCCATGAACATGGGAAATATTTCTATCTTCTGAGATCTGCTTCAATTTCTTTCTTCAGGGACTTGAAGTTCTTGTCATACAAATCTTTCACTTGCTTGGTTAGATTCACATCAAGGCATTTTATATTATTTGTGACTATTGTGAAGGGTGTCATTTCCATAATTTCTTTCTCAACCTCTTTATCTTTTGAGTAGAAGAAGGCTACTGATTTGTTTGAATTAATTTTATATCCAGCCACTTTGCTGAAGTTGTTTATCAGGTTTAGGAGTTCTCTGGTGGAAGTTTGGGGGTCACTTAGGTATACTATCATATCATCTGCAAATAGTGAGATTTTGACTTCTTCCTTTCCTATTTGTATCCCTTTGACTTCTTTTTGTTGTCTAATTGCTCTGGCTAGGACTTCCAGTGCTATATTGAATAGGTAGGGGGAGAGTGGGCAGCCTTGTCTAGTCCCTGATATTAGTGGGGTTGCTTCAAGTTTCTCTCCATTTAGTTTGATGTTGGCTACTGGTTTGCTGTAAATTGCTTTTACTATGTTTAGGTAGGGGCCTTGAATTCCTGATCTTTCCGAGTCTTTTATCATGAAGGGGTGTTGAATTTTGTCAAATGCTTTCTCAGCATCTAGTGATACGATCATGAAGTTTTTGTCTTTGAGTTTGTTTATATAGTGGATTACATTAATGGATTTGGCATATATTGATCCATCCCTGCATTCCTGGGATAAAACCTACTTGATCATGATGAATAATTGTTTTGATGTGTTCTTGGATTCGGTTTGTCAGAATTTTATTGAATATTTTTGCATTGATATTCATAAGGGAGATTGGTCTGAAGTTCTCTTTCTTTGTTGGGTCTTTGTGTTGTTTAAGTATGAGCATAATTGTGGCTTCATATAATGAATTGGGTAGTGTTCCTTCTGTTTCTATTTTGTGGAACAGTTTATAGAGATTTGATATTAGGTCTTCTTTGAAGGTCTAATAGAACTCTGTTTTAAAACCATCTGGTCCTGGACTGTTTTAGGTGGGGTGACTTTTAGTGACTGCTTCTATTTCTTTCAGGATTATGGAACTGTTTAGATGGTTTATCTGCTCCCGATTTAACTTTGATAACTGGTATTTGTCTAGAAATTTTTCCATTTCATCTAGATTTTCCAATTTTGTTGAGCATAGGCTTTTGTAGTAGGATCTGATGATATTTTGAATTTCTTCAGTTTCTGTTGTTATGTTACTCTTTTCATTTCTGATTTTGATAATTTGGATACTGTCTCTCTGCCCGCTGATTAGTCTGGCTAAGGGTTTATCTATCTTGCTGATTTTCTCAAAGAACCAGCTCCTGGTTTTATTGATTCTTTTTTATAGCTCTTTTTGTTTCTATTTGGTTGATTTCAGCCCTGAGTTTGATTATTTCCTGCCATCTACTCCTCTTAGGTGTATTTGCTTCTTTTGTGTTCTAGATCTTTCAGGTGTGTTGTCAAGCTGCTAATGTATGCTCTCTCCAGTTTCCTTTTGTAAGCACTTAGAGCTATAAGTTTTCCTCTGCTTTCATTGTGTCCCATAAGTTTTGGTATAATGTGTCTTCATTTTCATTTAATTCTAAAAAGTCTTCAATTTCTTTCTTTATTTCTTCCTTGACCATGTTATCATTGAGTATAGTGTTGTTCAGTTTCCACGTGAATGTGGACTTTCCATTGCTTTTGTCATTATTGAAGACCAGCTTTAGTCTGTGGTGATCTGATAGGATTATGGGATTATTTCAATTTTCTTGTATCTGTTGAGGCCTGTTTTGTGACCAACTATATGATCTATTTTGGAGAAGTATGAGGTACTGAGAAAAAGGTATATTCTTTTGTTTTAGTATGAAATGTTCTAAAGATACCTGTCAAATCCATTTGGTTCATATCTAGTTAGTTTCACTGTATCTTTGTTTAGTTTCTGTTTCCATGATCTGTCCATTGCTGAGAGTTGGGTGTTGAAGTCTCCCACAATTATTGTGTGAGGTGCAATGTGTGCTTTGAGCTTTAGTAAGGTTTCTTTTATGAAAGTGGTTGCTTTTGAATTTGGCGCATAGATGTTCAGAATTGAGAGTTCATTTTGGTAGATTCTTCCTTTGATGAGTATGAAGTGTCCTTGCTTATCATTTTTGATAGCTTTAAGTTGAAAGTCGATTTTATTTGATATTAGAATGTCTACTCCAGCTTGTTTCTTATGACCATTTGCTTGGAAAATTGTTTCCCAGCCTTTTACTCTAAGGTAGTGTCTGTCTTTGTCACTGAGGTGGGTTTCCTGTGTGCAGCAAAATGCTGGGTCCTGTTTACATATCCAGTCTGTTAGTCTATGTCTTCCTATTGGAGAATTGAGTCCATTGATATTAAGAGATATTAAGGAAAGGAGATTTTTTCTTCCTGTTATTTTTGTTATTAGTGGTGGCTTGTGTGGCTATCTTTTTTTGGATTTGTTAAAGATTACTTTCTTGCTCTTTCTAGGGTATAATTTCCCTCCTTGTATTGGAGTTTTCTCTTTATTATCCTTTGTAGTACTGGGTTTGTGAAAAGATATTTTATAAATTTGGTTTTGTCATGGAATATCTTGGTTTCTCCATCTATGGTAATTGAGAGTTTTGCTAGGTATAGTAGCCTGGACTGGCATTTGTGTTCTCTTAGGGTCTGTATCACATCTGTCCAGGACCTTCTGGCTTTTATAGTATCTGGTGAGAAGTCAGGTGTAATTCTGAAAGGTCTGCCTTTATATGTTGGTCTTTTTCCCCTACTGCTTTTAATATTCTTTCTTTGTTTTGTACATTTGGTGTTTTGATTATTATTTGATGGGAGGAATTTCTTTTCTGGTCTAGTCTATTTGGCATTCTGTAGGCTTCTTTTATGTTTATGGGCATCTCATTCTTTAGGTTAGGGAAGTTTTCTTCTATAATTTTGTTGAAGATATTTATTGGCCCTTTAAGTTGGGAATCTTCACTCTCTTCTATACCTATTATGGTTAGGATTGGTCTTCCCATTGTGTCCTGGATTTCCTGAATCTTTTGTATTAAGAACTTTTTTCATTTTGCATTTTCTTTGATAGTTGTGTCAATGTTTTTCATGGTATCTTCTGTCTTCTATCTCTTGTATTCTGTTGGTGATTCTTGAGTCTATGACTCCTGACTTCTTTCCTAGGTTTTCTATCTCCAGGATAGTCTCCCTTTGCAATTTCTTTATTGTTTCTGCTTCCATTTTTATGTCCTGGATGGTTTTGTTCAATTCCTTCTCCTGTTTGGTTGTATTTTCCTGTAATTTTTTAATGGATTTTTGTGTTTCCTCTTTGAGGGCTTCTACCTGTTTACCTGTGTGCTCCTCAATTTCTTTGAGAGTGTTATTTATGTCCTTTTTAAAGTCCTGCATCATCATCATTAGAAGTGATTTTAAATCTGAATCTTGCTTTCCTGGTGAGATGGGGAATTCAGGACTTTCTAGTGTGGGAGAACTAGGTTCTGATGATGCCAAGTACTCTAGGTTGCTGATGCTTATGTTCTTGAGTTTGCCTTTCGCCATCTGGATCTCCTTAGTGCTACCTGCGCTATCTCTGAATGGAGCCTGTCTTTCCTATTATCTTGGTTGTGCCAAAACTGTTTGGGGTGGGTGTTGCTGCTGGGGTTATTGCTGAAGCCCAAGATCTGCCCAGTGCTCGGGCCCAGACAGGAAGGAACCAGTGCCCTGGGCCAGGAGTGAATTCCTGGGTCCCAGTGGGTCCCAGTTATTCCCTCTTTGGGGCAGGTGTTGCTGTCTCCTTACCTAAGATATTACCTGGGTAAGAGCTCCTGGGAGCCCCACCTCCTCTGGGTTTTGTGGGACTGGGTGCAGAGCTGAAGCTCAAGATCTACTCAGTGCTCGGGCACAGACCAGAAGGACAAAAGATCTTTTAATAATGAATAATTTTAAAGGCTATATTCTGTGGCTCTCTGAGGCTTTGAGACCATCTACCTATTTATAGCATCTTAATTGTCAAACATTATTTTTACTTATTTACTATCTTAATAATCTTGAAAACATTTTATTGTAATTAACTAAATTAGGATCTAATATGACTATATTAGTTTGACTATCTGACTATTAACTTGCATTACTTTAATTATTTTAAACAGTTTGTAATATCAGTTATTAAAAGGACTGGGTCTAAACCTTGTATTCTAAAATGATTTGCATAGGCATAATACCTATACAAGAGTTGAAAGATACAAACATACTGTAACAAATTATTCTTTAATTTTTTATCAATATTCAAAGATTTATACCAATGAAAACCTTATATCTGTATCAGTATACAAATTTTTATATCAGTGTAAGAAAATATAATTTTAATTCTTTATCAAAATATTAATATCTCTATCAATGTAAGATTATGGCTATAAAATGCTTTGGTTTAAAACCAGATTCAATAATCCACCCTTACTTATCTAATTCCTTATAATATTTCTGTATCCCTTCTTTTTCCTTTTAATCTCCTACTCTTTATCCAAGAAAGGATAAAGAGAGGAAGGAAAAGATAGAAATCCATGAGTCTAAGCTCCTTATTTTGTTTCCTCCCTGTCCAAGATCATAATTATTTGCAATCATTCCCTAAAATGACAACATATCTATAATTCATAAAGTGACCAAAACCATCCACCCCAACTTGAGGGACTGTGATGACTGTCTTCTTATAATTGCTTCCTGCTGAATGGGGGTAAAGAATTTCTGTTTGGGGGCCCAAAAGGAAATTGGAAAAAATTTGAAAAAAATTGGAAGAAATTCTTTTCTTCTTTCCTGTTAACACAAATATAGAGCCTCTCCCCTAACATAGCACGCCTTTGCTCCAGGAATTGAAAGTCGTAAAGGATATAAACTGACTCAATTTAGCAGTTCCTTTTTTATTTAGGTCTGCTCTATTTTGACCTCTTTCATAGAGGATTTATTGTACCATCACAACCATAGAGCTTATAATCGCCTTCATTTTGGTAATTTAAAAAATTATAATTTATTGAAACAGGATTTCCCTGTGTAGCCCAGGCTGACTTGTATTTGCTCTGTAGAGTAAGCTGGCCTCCAGCTAACAAGGAATCTGTCTGTCCGTACATTTATATCTCTAGTATTGAGATTAAAGGCCTGTATTTATTTATTGATTGATTGATTGATTGATTTATTATCTATGTGCCTTTGAAAACATTTACATAAATTCCCATTTCTTTCTCCATTCTTTGGAGATTAATATCTTTGATAATTTCTAATTGTTAAAATAGTAAAAATCAATTGTTATTATTTCTATTATTTATTTATTTATTTATTTAGACAAGGTTTCTCTGTATAGCCTGGGTAGACTTGGCTTCGTTTGGTAGATTAGGCTGGCCTCGAACTCACAAGAAACATATCTCCAAGTATTTAGATCAAAGGCTTGGATTTATTTATTTATCTATATACCCTTGAAGATATTTACATCAGATTACCTCACTCAGGATAATACTTTTTAGTTCCATCCATTTGCCTGCAAAGTTCTTGATCTCCTTCTTTTTAATAGCTGAATAATATTATTCCATTGTGCAAATGAATCACATTTTCTGAATCTCTTCTTCAGTTGAGGGACATCTGGGTAGTTTCCAGTTTCTGAATATTAAAAATAAAACTACTCTGAACACTGTGAAATGTCCTTGTGAAATGGTGAAGCATCTTTTAGGTATATGCCCAGGAGTGCTATAGCTGAATCTTCAGATAGAACTACTTCCAATTTTCTGAGGAATCATCAGATTGATTTACAGAGTGGCTGTACAAGAGTGCAATTCCACTATCAATAGAGGGGTGTTCCCCTTTCTTCACATCCTCGCCAGCATGTGCTGTTACTTGAGCTATTAATCTTAGCCATTCTGGTTGGTATAATGTGGAATCTCAGGTCATTTTGATTTGCATTTACCTAATGAGTAAGGAAATTGAACATTTCTTTAAGTGCTTCGTGACCATTCAAGATTCCTTTGCTAAAAAATCTCTGTTTAGCTCTGTACCACATTTCTAATTGGGCTACTTGGTTTGTTGGAGTCTAACTTCTTGAGTATATATATATATATGTATATGTATATATACATGTATATGTATATGTATGTATGTATGTATGTATGTATGTATGTATGTATGTATTTTGGATATTAGCCCTCTGTCAGATGTAGGTTAGTAAATATCTTTTCCAAATCTGTAGGCTGCAATTTTGTCATATTGATAATGTCCTTTACCATACACAAGCTTTCCAGTTTCATGAGGTCCCATTTATCAATTGTTGATCTTAGAGCCTGAGCTATTGGTGTTCTGTTCAGGAAATTCCTGTACCAATGTGTTTAAGGTGCCATTTCTCACTTTCTCTTGTAATAGGTTTAATGCATCTGGTTTTATGATGAGGTCCTTGATCCACTTGTAATTGAGATTTATGCAGGGTAATAAATATTGGATCTATTTGCACTCTTCTACATGCAGACCACCAGTTAGACTAACAACATATGTTGAAGATGCTTTCTTTTTCCATTGTATGATTTTGGCTTCTTTGTCAAAGATAAAGTGTCCATAGGTGTGTGAGTTTATTTCTGGGTCTTCAATTCTATTCCTTTGATCAACCTGTCTGTTTCTATACCAATACTGTGCAGTTTTTATCACTATTGCTTTATAGTACAGCTTGAAATCAGTGGTGGTGATACGTCCAGAAGTTATTTTATTGTACAAAATTGTTTTAGCTATCCTGGGTTTTTTGTTTTTTCATATGAAGTTGAAATTGTTCTTTCAAGGTCTGTAAAGAATTGTGTTGAATTTTGATGGGAATTTCATTGAATCTGTGGATTACTTATAGGAAGACGGCCATTTTTAGTATGTTAATCCTACTGACCCATGAGCATGGGAGATCTTTCTATCTTCTGATATCTTCTTTAATTTCTTTCTTCAGAAACTTGGAAGTTCTTGTTATACAGATCTCTCTCTTGCTTGATTAGAGTTACACAAAGGTATTTTATGTTATTTGTGACTATTGTGAAGGATGTTTTCCTGATTTCTTTTTCGGCCTGTTTACCATTTGTATAAAGGAGGGCTACTGATTTCTTTGAGTTAATTTTATATACAACCACTTTGCTGTAATTGTTTATCAACTGTAGGAATTCTCTGATAGATTTTTTTGGGTAACATATGTATACTATCATATCATATGAAAAAACAGTGATACCTTGACTTCTTCCTTTCTAATTTGTATCCCCTTGATCTCCTATTGTTGTGTTACTGCCCTAACTAGAACTTAAAGTTCTCTATTGAATAGATAGAGAGTGAGCAGCCTTGTCTCGTCCATGGTTTAGTGGGATTACTTCAAGTTTCTCTCCATTTAGTTTGGTGTTGCTATTGTTTTGTTTTATATTACTTTTACTATGTCTAGGTATTCACTTTGTACTCCTGATCTCTCTAAGACTTTTAACATTAAGGGGTATTGGATTTTGTTGATGGCTCTTTCAGCATATAGTGAGTTGATTGTATGACTATTTTTTTCTTTCAGTTTGTTTATATGTTGGATTATGTTGGTGGATTTTTTTATATCAAAAATTATCTGCATTCCTGGGATGAAACCTACTCGTTCATGGTGAATGATGTTTTTGATGTGTTCTTAGATTTGGTTTGGAAGAATTTTATTCAGTATTTTTATGTTGATGTTCATAAGCAAAATTGGTCTAAAATTGTCTTTCTTTTTTGAGTCTTTATGTAGTTTATGCATCATGGTAATTGTGGTCTCATAGAATGAATTATGTAGTGTTCCTTCTATTTCTTGCAAAGAGCCCTTGATGACACTTCTAGGATATGGTAAGAATATTTACACTGGACTAAGAAGACAAGAGAGTAGGCTCAGATAAGAATATTTACATTTGGTCTAATACAAAGCTCAAGGTAAACAGCAGAGAAATGTGTGGTATTCCTTTTATATTGGTCATCCTGGTAAGACCCTAGAAAGAGTGACTACAGGACTGTTTATTGCCTGTTTGACTACTTTGTTTATTGCCTTAAATACTATGTCTTTAATCTAAGACCCTATTTTTTGCAAGTACCTAGAATGGTATAAAAGCAGGCTGGGAAAAAATAAATTTGCTTCAGCCTCAACACTGCCTGGAGTCATGTTATAATGTTGTCTAATTGTTTTTTCTTTCTTCACTCCTCACTCTTTCCCTCAAGACCCTGTTGACTGAGCTGGCTTGGTCGGTTTCTCTTTTATGGAGTAGTGTAATATTGGCATTAGTTCTTCTTTGAAAGCCTGGCAGATTTCTGCACTAAGCCATCTGATTCTGGACTTTCTTTTTGTTGAGAGACTTTTAATAATTGCTTCTGTTTCCTTAGGAATTATAGAACTGTTTAGATAGTTTACCTGATCTTGATTTAACTTTGGTGATATCTATCTAGAAAATCATCCATTTTGTTTAGATTTTCCAGATTTGTGGAATACAGGATTTTGAAGTAAGACCTGATGATCTTTTGAATTTCCTCAACTTTTGTTGCTATATCTCCATTTTCATTTCTGATTTTTGTCAATTTGGGTATTGTTTTTGTGCCTTTTAGTTACTTTAGCTAAGGATTTTTTAATATTCTTTCTTTGTTCTATACATTTGGTGGTTTGATTATTATGTGGTGGGGGGATTTTCTTTTCTGATCAAATGTATTTTGTGTTCTGTAGGCCTCTTGTTTATATTTATGGCCATCTCTTTCTTTAGGTTATGGAAGCTTTCTTCTATGATTTTGTTTTCTAGCCCTATGAACTGGAAACTTCACCCTCTTCTCTTCCTATTATTCTTTTTTTTTCTTTTTTTTTAAAGATTTATTTATTTATTATATATGAATACACTGTAGCTGTCTTCAGACACACCAGAAGAGGGCATCAGATATCATTACAGATGGTTGTGAGCCACCATGTGGTTGCTGGGATTTGAACTCAGGACCTCTGGAAGTGCAGTCAGTGCTCTTAACCACTGAGCCATCTCTCCAGCCCCTCTTCCTATTATTCTTATATTTGGTCTTTTCATAGTTTCCCAAATTTCCTAGATATTTTCATTTAGAAACTTTTTACATTTTCTTTGACCAATGCTTTAATTTCTTCTATGGTATTTTTTTATGCCTGAGTTCTCTTTTCTATCTCTTTTATTCTGTTGGTGATGCTTGTGTCTGTAGTTCCTGTTCTGTTTTCTAGGTTTCCCATCTCCATAATTTTCTCCATTTGTGTTTTCTTTATTGCTTCTATTTCCATTTTTAAGTCTTGGACTGTTTAATTCATTTCCTTCACCTGTTTAATTGTGCTTTTCTGTATTTCTTCAAGAGTTTTATCTGTTTCCTCTTTAAGAGCTTCTACCTGATTGTGTTTTCCTGTTTTTCTTTAAGAGATTTATGTATATCTTCTTTAAAGGCCTCTATTATCTTCATGATATGGGACTTAAAGTCACAGTGTTGCTCTTTGGGTGTATTAGGATTTTGAGCGTTTGGTGTAGTAGGAGAGCAGGGTTCTAATGGTGCTATATTGCACTGGTTTCTGTTGATTATGTTCTTGTGCTTGCCTTTTGCCATCTGGTTGTTTCTGTTGTTAGCTGGCCCAGTAGTCCCTGGGAATAGTAAGCCTCTGGGACTGGTTATCCTATATAGGTCCAGGCCTCCCCGGGAGGATAGGTGGAGCTCTTGGGTGGGGATTGGTGTGCTGATCCACATTTGCAGATGGAGGTGTGAGCAGAAGGGAGAGGGATCTCTAGACAGGCAGAGCAGATCTCAAGGATGCTGGGCTTGCTGGGGTCCTGGTAGTGGGGGAGGGAAGATTTTGAGGCACTGGTGTCTCACCAGTGTGTCCCAGGTTAGAGCAGCCCTCCTGGGAGGCAAGTGGAGCTGTGGGGTAGGGTATCAGGTACACATCCATCATTGTAGGTGGAGGTGTGAACTGAAAGCAAGATGGAGATCTGATAGCCACTCCAATGTTTTAAGTGCTGACTTTAGTGGCTAATACATATGCTTAAAACACTTTGAAATGTACCTCAAATTAAATGTCCTTATAAAAGGGTCATTATTACATCACTGTTTATCTGTAAATATAGATATTAGCACTACACAAGCAGTCACTTGGTCTCAAATGATGCCTATGCCAAATAGACCGTGTGTTCTTTACTCTTCCTGGATCTCACTTCTTCACAGGCTGAACACAGAGTTGACATCTCCAGGTACTTACACATCTACTGCCACACACCAGAATTTTCCAACAGGTGGACACACTCTACCTTTCGGTGAGCATATTGATGAATAATTTATTGAGTCATAAAACTCCCTTGTTGCTTTCTGAGTATAAGGCACATGAAGTAGTTTAAGAAAAAAGCACAAAGCTGGCCGGGCAGTGGTGGCGCTTAATCCCAGCAATTGGGAGGCAGAGGCAGTCAGATTTCTGAGTTCGAGGCCAGCCTGGTCTACAGAGTGAGTTCCAGGACAGCCAGGGCTACACAGAGAAACTCTGTCTCAAAAAACCAAAAAAACAAGAAGAAGGAGGAGGAGGAGGAGGAGGAGGAGGAGGAGGAAGAAGAAGAGGAGGAGGGGGAGGAGGAGGAGAAGAAGAAGAAGGAAAGAAAGAAAGAAAGAAAGAAAGAAAGAAAGAAAGAAAGAAAGAAAGAAAGAAGGAAGGAAGGAAGGAAGGAAGGAAGGAAGAACACAAAGCAACTTATTTTTAAAAAGCTAAAATTAACGAGGAGGTTGAGGAAGATCACTAGAGCTTAAAAGCTAGAGACCAGCCTGGGCAAGAGAACATGAAACTACTTTTTTGTCATTCTCTCTTAACATTAGATTAGCTGGCTTGCTCAGTTCCCTAAACACAGTACAGTATTATAGAATTTAGTCATTTCCTCTTCTCTTTGTTTAATCCCTGGACAAAAGGACCAGGGAAGCCAGTGCTGCCTTAGCTGCATGTAGCTTTGCTGATAATGGGCCTCGAAGAAGGGTTATACTAGTTTACTGAGCTGTTAGCTACTTTCCTCATTGTTTTGACAGAATATCTGGCAAACACTACTTAGAGAAGGTGGGGTTTATTCGGGCTCATGGTTAAAGAGCAATATAGATTTCCATGGCAGCAGTGACAGTGTGGTATAGCTGCTCACATTGCATCCGAAGTCAGGAAGCAAAGAAACGAATGTTCAGTTTGCTTTCTCCTTATTCACTCTGGGCCCTCAGCCCCTGGGATGCTGCCACCCATGTTGAAGTCCTCTCTCTTCAACTAAATCACTTTGGAAACAGCTATTTCAAACATCCCCTGAGGTTTGTCTCCCAAGTGACTCTACATCTTGTCAGGCTGACCATCAGAGTTAACCATCACACGTGTATATAAGGCGCTACTGCCTGGAGCCCAGGATCTGCTATTCTTGTTTTTTTATTTTTACTTAACATTATTATGTATGTTTCTTTCTTCTTTTTAATGACAAGGAACTATTGCTAAAGTTGGGACATTGAATTTATCTCTTCCAGTTGATCTTCCAGGCCTATCATTTTGTCATGTTACAAAATTAAGTTAGTCTAAAGATATAGGTGCCATGTACTGACAGTTTTATTGGATAAGCATCTCTTCATTTACTTTCAAGCAAAGTTCATGGATTTGAAATATTGAGAAGTATTTCATTTTTCTATATACTTACTGTTGGCAACTCTGTGCTTATTTTAAAAAAAATAGTATTTCAAACAAAGAAAGGCGCAAAAACTTATATAACAAAATAAAACCCCATAGTTTAGCTGTACATTTTTCAGTCTGTCCTTCTGCTGACAGGTATGATTATGTTTAATATTTTACTCTTAAAAGAGGTGGAGCAAGAACAATGAATGCATCCAGGTGTCTTGCCTATCCCCATGAGAAATTCTAAAAATCCTATGCTTCCTAGACTGGCTGAGACAAAAAATGTGGATCTTCAGTTTTATGAGATATTGACAAATTTCCCCACCATTATACTAATTATAACTGCATCAGCAGTTTATAAGGAATCATTACACCATATTCTTGTCAGCTCTTGGTGCCATTGGGCTTAAATTTATTGCCCACTTGATGATCATGATATGGTATCATGGCACTGTATTAACTTGCATTTTATAGATTACTGGTTCAGATGAATCTCGTCACTTGCTTATATTATAAATTACAAAGCGAAAACTAAAAATGGGATTCAAAAGGAAAAAAGTTTCCTAACTCCAAAGAAAAGTTACATTTCTTTCTTAGGTTCAGAAACCTTGGTGGTTAAACATGAAAAACTAACCCTTGACTTAGACCAGCCATGAATAAGCTGTGAGACAAAGTTGTGTAGAAACCAGCCAGCAAGTCCCAGCTATGCTAGGAAAAGTGACAGTTGTAATGAACATGTAATACTTTCAAGTGTACATTCCAGTGTCATTACAAACACATACTGAGTAACTATAATATCTACTTCTAAAACTTGTCACCCTACTCAGAAATTCTGTAGATACCTCTAAAGTTCATAAATGCCTTTAAAGAAACAGAGAAGAAGGTCAAAAAGTGACTAGCAAGAAGAAACACAATTTCATGAATTAATGGACACAATTTTCTAGCCAGCCCTGAACTATAAATATTCACCAAATACAAATTAGATATATAAAGTCAAATGCAAATTAGATAGCTAAAAAGGTACATAACCTGGCACACATTTCTTTAGATTTAGTCACAGAAACTTTATTCTGTAATATAAAGTTAAATTTAAAGTTACCTTCTAATATATTCCAACTTTTAGAGTCATAATGTGTCAAAATTAGGACAAAAAGATATCAAGCATTTTTTATTTAGGAGAGCTGTGGGAGTTCCCTGGCCCCTGACTGTTACCATCGTGGGAAGACATCACTAGGCCTGTAGTAGAGGTCACACATGCTTAGCATGTGCAGCCCTGAGTTTCATTTGGATCACAAAGCGTGTGAGGGGTATTGCCAGCAAACACAGCACAGTTGTGGAGTGGGGATCATACTACTATTGCATCTTATAGATGTTAATCCTGCTTATTAGCAGGACAGAGGAAAGACACAGAGGATACCATCCATAATCAGGGTGCAATTTAGCTTAAAGAGAAGGATTTATGAAACCAAAACGGTCAGTGTTTGTGTTTTCATTCATTTTAAGTATCAGACTAATGGTTTCAACAATGTATTATATTTATAGATTTTCTTACATAAATATTTTGTGGAGACATTTGGGCTTAGGCAGTATAATAATAGGTGGCTTTTGTCAAATCCAATCAAGAATATGACAAGAAACTCACACACATTTTTTTAACTTAACACTTTTAAATTTTGAAAAATGAGATGGGTCCAGAGGACAAAGCACTTAGAAGACACATTGGTAAAGAAAGCTCCATACTTTTTCAGAAGACTCAAGTGTGGTTCCCACCACCTATGTCAGGAGCTTACAACCACTCATAACTCCATTCTAAGGGAGTTTTTCTGGCCTCCAAGGGCACCCACACATAAATGGCATACACAGAGAGACACACACACACATGTAGACACATAAATAAGAATAAGTCTTTTTTAAAAAAGAATATGGTTTCTTACTCAGCACTGGGCTCTAACTGAGGTCTTTCTTACTCAGCACTGGGCTCTAACTGAGGTCTTACATAGCACTAAATTTATATTTCACAGCAATCCTTTCCACCTTAAATTGGCTTTTCTCCCTCTTCTTCAACCTATTTTACTTTTTTATTGTGGTAAGATACTGTTAAATTTGCCATTTTAATTATTTGAAGTATGTGTTTCATTAATTACATTTACAGTGTTATTATTTGGCCATCATCATAGCATGCATAACACTCCCATCACCTGTGCTGTAGTTTGAATCTGGGATTTCACTAGTGAGCTCATACATTCAAGCTCTTGGTCCCAACTAGGGATAGGTCTTGAAGTGAGGCATAGCTGGAAGAAGTGGGTTGCTGCGGTAGACCTCACTTCCCGTCCTTTCTGCTTCCTCAGCTGCACATCCAATGTGACCAGCCATCTTACCTTATGCTCCTTGGACCCGCGCGCGCGCGCGCGCGCGCACACACACACACACACACACACACACACACAATGATAGCCTGCATTCCCTCAAACTACCAAGATAAACCCTTCTTTCTATAAATGTCTTCTTGTCATGTCACAACAATAAGAAAAGTAGCTAATACAGAAAAGTAATACAGCCCAATTGAAAGCTGTATCTGTTGAGAAACAAGTTCCCAGTCCCATCCTCAGAACTTCTAACTGGCTAATCTAATATCTTATGTAAATGGATTCATACAATACAGCTTTTTCTGTGCCGAGTTCATTTCACCTAACGTGTAGCATATATCAGAACTTCATCCCGTTTCACAACTAGCTAATTAATCTTCTGTAGTGTGCAGATACTACATTTTTCCAACACTTTTCATTATAGCCTTTTGTTGGTGCCTGCTTCCTTGTCGCCACCTGCTGGCTATTATGGGTAATACTGTGGTGACTTACATTGGTGTACAAGTATCCATTTGACTGTCTGTTTTCAATTTCTTCCAGTTTCTATATTGGCATGAAATGACTTGGCCATGTGGAAGTTGTGGCTTTAACTCTTTTGAGGAGCCTCCAGGCTTTTCAAGGAGCTGTACAGATGTACTATATGTATGCCAGAAAGGAGTAAGGAACTGGCCTGTGTCTCAAGAAGCTAGACTTGGTCATCTTTAATCTTGTCAGGTTGTCCCCTGACTCTAACAGCTCACAAAATGGCCTCCATTTTAACACTTGGCTTTATGGCTTTGTTTTCTTTTTCTATTTCACAACCATGTGTAATTAAGTGCATATTTCTCCATTTAGTTCCCTAGCCCACATTATTTCCATTTTCCATAGCAGGCCTGTGGGAAAACATTATTTTGCTTGAACGGAAGGAAATATGTCCAAAGCCTATTATTAGCTGCCCTCCATGTACACTGGGAATTACTTTCCGCTCCCCAGAGCCATTCGACCTCACTGGACTGGGATTGCTCTTCCCAGTCTTTTTCCTCTTCTAAGGAGTTCTCCTGTGTCATTTCCAGGAGCTATTGCAAGCTGCTGGTCCTGCTTATGGCTGAGGGATTGTCTTCCCCATTGCTGTGGTTTTGCTTTGCCTATAGGAAGAATTTGTGCTGTGTCAATCCTTTGTATACAACTCAATAGTCGTTAAGAACATAAATTGCATGTGACTACAATGAATGGCACTTTGTAGAATTTCACCAGATACTGAAGTTTTCAGCTTATTACATGCCTTCTTACATGTAGTCAGACAGCTGAGCCCATAAAGCACAATAGCCCTATGAAAAGACTCATTCTCTTTTCATTGTTCATCTACTTAGCCTACCGTGACCCCTGCTACTACCGAATGGCTAGTAGGCCCAGGCTTAGGGAGGTACGTGTGAAAGACTATCTAGAAGGGTTCAAAATTTGTGATAATTGTGATAAATAGTATTTTAGTGCAATATATTTAAGCATAAAAAAAAACAGTGTAAAAATATCTGTGACAAACAACACATCAGATTTTTAAATAAAGGTGGTATTAGTCCTGCTGACTTTCCCTGTTTTGTCTGGCCCCATTATTTCTCAGCACAGCACTCATAGGTAGGAAGATGTCAATCATAACAAAATAAAAGCAGAATCAGTGTCACATGTCTGCGGCTACATAATTCTACTTTTTCAAATCTCTCGACTATGAGAACCACAGAACTCTGGAAAAACAGCACCAGCAAATGTTTGCTGTATGTGACCTCCATCCTTTTGGCAAGTTCTCTCATGGTGCCTCCTAATCTTTTAGGGCTTTCCACTTGGGCACCTTAGATTGATCTGTTAGCCCCCACCCAAAAAAAGTGCAACTATGCGTGTTCCTATCCTTTGTGGAGTCTCAACACTAAAAGAATCTACCCCAGGGGGAGAAAAGCTTACTAGCAAACTTCATTTTATTTAATATCAGTATATTTTGATGTCATATATATTAAAGTATCAAGCCATGTAGATTGTTGGCTGCTAATGTGACATTTTCAGGAACAAGCAGAAAATGTCAAAAACCAGTTTCAAGATGTCACCTAAGCCTAGAGAGAGAAAAGGAAGACAGAGAGAAAAGTGAGTCATGTGATCTCAAAATGAGGTCCCAGTTACCCATCAAGCCAAACTGCTTCTATTTTACTAACAAGGAGAACAGACCAAAGGAGATTTAAAATGATCTGTGCAATCAGTTATTAGATACATAGTCAAAACTAGAACTGTGTCTACCTATCTCATCCACCAAAACCAACAGCACTTAACCTTTTCTCCAGATCTCGACATTTATATCTAAATATTCAAGCATTCTAAGTCACCAGGACTTAATATCTGTCACTCTCCTGGAGCGTACAACACCGTCATCACACCTAGTTTATTTATCTAACCGTTGAGGAAGAATGAAAACTCGAAAGCTTGGCCTAGGGGGTGAAATTTCAAATAATTGTAAGAAAAGTCCACAGTGAAAAGAAAATGGGGATGATGAGAAAAACCAGCAGTGTGTAAATATGCAACAATCCTTTTATTGATTATAAAAAAGTTGCAATGTTGGTAAACATATGTGGGTTGTGAGGTGAAATTAAACACACTACAGAGACCTGCAGAACAGTCTTTCAGCAATAAAGTGCCGAAGATGTGGAAGCAAAACTACTCCCCATTTCATGGTTCAGGTATATGTTAAATGTTAAGTATATGTATCATAATATTAATATCATATATATCATAATATCATGTATATCATAAATGCTAAAGATGAGTCAACAGCTGTTCCTTCACAATCATTGTTCTCTAAATTGCATTCTAATATGCAAAAATTATAAGGTCAAGTAAACTTTAAATGATGCAAATAACTGGATAAAATAGAAATGAAAATAACTTCATAATTGGCTAACATACAGATTAATCTTTATTTAAATAAAATGTTCCTGGAAACTTACTCCTAAATGCTTAGTTCATAAATCAAACATAGGAATTCCTGAGTGAAATTTTCTGATAATATTACTCATGGTTGCATAAAACAAAGGTAGCTTTACTCATAAATTACAAAAGTTCTTGAGCAGAAAGCATTTTATTATTTTGTCATCTTAAAATGGAAGAAAGTCACCCTCCGTGTCCATGGTTTCCACATTTATGGATTCAGCCAACTTCCATTGGAAAAAGTATCTATATAAAATATGCACATACTCTTTATTATCATTCGTTAAATAATCATAGTGATGTACTTTTTTACATAGTATATTTAATCTATAGGTAATTTAAAGTACAGTCACATACAACCGAATGATATTTTAGCCAGTGGAAGACAGCTGCCTTAGCTAGAGTTTTTTGGTGTGAAGAGACACCATGATCACAGCAATTCTTTAATTGGGGCTGGCTTACAGTTTGAGAGGTTCGGTCCATTATCATCATGGTAGTGAGCATGGCAGCCAGCGTCCAGGCAGACACTTTACTAAAGAAGAAGTTGAGAGTTATACATCTTGATCCAAAGGTAGCAGAAGACTGTCTCCCACAATGGGCAGAGCTTGGCATAGGTGACTTCAGAGCCTGCCTGCACAGTGGCACACTTACACCAACAAGGCCACACCTACTCCAATAAGGCCATACCTCCTAATAGTGTCACTCTCCAAGGGCCAAGCATTCAAACACATTGGGGCATACCTATTTTAACCACCACAGTGGCATACCTAGTAAATAGTTCCATATGGTTTCCAAGAGGCCGAATGTGGCCTATTGATGCCATAGTGCCATACCATATCATGATATCCACGTTTAGAGTGGTACAGGAGCAAACAATCCTGCTTGCTGCCCCTCACATAAAGGCAGCACACATCCAATCATGCACAGCGCCTAGCACTTGATAAATTACTTAATTGCTAGTTTATGTATTTACTTTCATGCTCAAGTGTACTCTTCCTTTAAAAAACAAAAGAGATGTCAAGCAGTGATGGCTTTAATCCCAGCTCTCCCAGACCTGCACAGAGAACCCCTGTCTCTAATGATAACAACAACAAATAAAAAAGTGAGACCATTGATATAGCTCATCCTGTAAAGGTTTTTTGCCACCACGCCTGATGACCTAAGTTCAGTCCCTGGAACCCAAATAGTAGAAGGAGAGAACTGATTTCCTGAAGGTGTCTTCCAACCTCCACATATTCACCATGTTGCCCACTTTTCCTACACACAAAATAAACAAATAAATATTTAAAAAAGAAAGAAAACCGTGCTGTAGTGACAGCCTCAGACCCCTTATATTCTTTCATCTCTTGATTACTTCATTTTCTCTGTGATCAATTTTATCTTCTGTTATTTTGTACATCATTTCCCCTAAACACACAGAATCCACCTCTAATGTTGCCACCAAGAGGGGCACATCAAGCCATTAACTAATTGAGGACTGTAAAGGCAGAAGGCAGAAACTCCTTACCAGTTCAGGTCTGCCCTACATGGGATCAAGAACAAAGGAACAGAACCTGTTACAATCTGCTGCATGGAAGGCAACAAGACTAGCAACATTTGCGGTGAATCTGTATCAGATATGAAGACCATTTAGCAACATAGATTGAAGAGTAAACACTGAAGAGTGTCTATCTAAGCACTGTGATAATCACGGACAAAGGGGCGGGCCGCGATAGAGAAGGCAAAGACTGGACTGAGCTGAAAGTTGAATTCACTTTTAGCTCTGGGGGACTTAAGTCGTCCATAGGTCCCTTTTCATTATGCCTTGTCAAAGTAATCAATGAATCTGCTAGGGCTGACATAAAGGCAACTGAAAAATTTTTGCAAAGTTTAAGAAAACAGTGAAGACATTCCCAGAACAAGTCTTCAATCTGGATAAAACCTGTTCTAGAAACAGACGTCTAAAGGGATTTTTATCTATAAGCCCACGTCAGTGTTACCGGGAAAACAGTCATCCTTCTTTGCGTTTTTGCTCTCATTAATCAAAGAATTTAGAAACAGAGTTGGGTCGGGCAGTGGTGGCACACGCCTTTAATCCCAGCACTTGGGAGGCAGAGGCAGGCGGATTTCTGAGTTCGAGGCCAGCCTGGTCTACAGAGTGAGTTCCAGGACAGCCAGGGCTACTCAGAGAAACCCTGTCTAGAAAAACCAAAAAAAAAAAAAAAAAAAAAATAGAAACAGAGTTGGGAGAAAGCTCAAGGACAATTTTATTGGAATTTGAGAAAAAGTAACTGAGCAGGTAAATTGTATGTGTTGAAAGTTGCTAGGAGAGAGATGGAGAAGAGGGAAGAAAAGGGGCCACGCCTTTGGGGATCAGCAAGCAGCAAATGTGCTTCAGAGAAAAAGAGAAAGCAGAAAGCATGCCCAAGCTTTGGTCAAAATCTAAAAGAAATTAATAGGAAAAAAAGGAAAAGTTATAATTTTTCCGAGTAACTCAGGAGCGTGAGCAGACCACCACGCTATATGACGCGAGCTCTGAGAGTAACTGCGCTGAGCGAGGGAATTCTGGGAAAGATACTGTTTCCTTACAAAGATAATCAGCCCTGGCCGCTCCTTCACATGTGTCTCAGATTTAGGGGTAAAGCAGTAAACTCCTGGCCAGGTGACTGATAGCTCCAGAAAGAATGCACTAGGATGTAGCAGAATCTTCCCCCTCCCCCAATTAATTTAAATATCAATATAAGAAACCTGTGATTGGGCAGTGGAAACGGGAGGCGGAGCTAAGAGTTTCAGGGACAGAGACAGGGAGAAGGAAGAAGTAAGATGGAGAGGGAGGGGAGGGGGAGGGGAGGGGGAGGGGGAGGATTCCGCGTGGCTTTAAATAGCCACAGGCAGCTATGAGTATCATAAAAGGACAGAATAATTGGGATAGCTTGTCTAATCTAGGTAGACAGGTTGTATCATTATCAGTGGCTCTGAAATTATTGTGTGGGCATATTGTGAATTGAGAATTTATTGATATATAAATCTGACTGATTAATTATACGATTCTAAAGTTTTAATTTTACCGGGTTACTGGGATTTGGAACCACTGACCACAGAGGATGGATGGCTGGGAATGTGAGCAGAATCCACGACGACAGAACCTCGATCGATCGGTGTCTGCTGGGGCTAGCCAAAGGCGGAGGCAGCGAGACCGCCGGGGCAGAGAGTAGCTGTGTGCATCGCAGGATGGTGCCACGTTATTTCTCGCAACACTAAGGAATCAAGTGTCAAGAGCAACCTTTGAACCCCACTCCTAGTGGCCTCTTTCTACCCACCAGGCCCACTCTTTTATTCTTTCTTTTATTGAAAATAGATTTATTTCATACAATACATTCTGATTATGGTTTCCCCTCACCCAACTCCTCCAAGATTTCCCCACCTCCACTCTCATCAGAATCAACACCCTTTCTGCCTCTCATTTAGAAAACAAATGTGCATCTAAAGAATAATAAGAAAATAACATAGAGCCAAAACTAAACAGAATAGAATAAAACAAACAAATACAAGAAAGAAGCCAAAGAAAAAGCACAACATATACGTGTAGACACATGCTCGTACACACAGGAATTACCATGAACATTATTCTGTTGGGGTGAAGGCTCTAGGTGAAGGCAAGGCGACTTCTCCATTATCAATGAGTTTTGTGGGTGTTGTCTTCAGTGATGCGGCTTTACCAGCATTTGGTGATGAGGAACCAGTAGCCTTGGCAATTGTGTGAGTTGCTTGAGGTCTCCCATGGTACCCCTACAACCAACACTCTATTAGGTTTCCCTATGTCCCCTCAGATGGCCCTTGGTTTTAGTTATCCCTCTCCATACTCCGTCCCTCACCTGTTCTTCCCTCTCCCTCCCCGTTTGATCCTTCCATTCCAGTCCTGCACACTCACCTCATCCATCCATAACTATTTTATTTCCTCTTCCTAGGGAGATTCACCCCTCTTCCTTAGTCCTTGCTCTCTATACGTAGCCTCGGTGGTTCTGTAGATTGTAACTTGCTTCACATTGGATTAACAGTTAATATCCACTTATACATGAGTATATATCATATTTGTCTTTCTGGCTCTGGGTTACTTTACTCAGTATGATTATTTTTCTAGATCCATCCATTTAACTGAGAATTTCATGATTTTAATTTTTTAACTGCTGAACAAACATTGTGGAAACGGACCACATTTTCCTTATCCATTCATCAGTTGAGGGGCATCTGTGTCATTTCCAGTTTCTGGCTACTGTGAATAGAGAAACAATGAGCATGGCTGAGGACATGCCTTTGTGGCAAAATGAAGTGTCCTTTGAGTATATGCCCAAGAGTGGATGGAACTTGAGGTAGATCAATCCCATCTTCCTGAGGGACTTGCACGCTGATTTTCACAGGGATTGTACATGTTTCCAGTCTCACTGTTCCCCTAGCTCTACGGTCTCATCAGCATGAGCTGTCATTAGTGTCACTGATCTTGGTCATTCTAACAGGTGTAAAATGAAATATCAAAGTAGTTTTAGTTTGCATTGTTTCTCAGCCATTTAAGTTTTCTCTTTGAGAATTCCTGTGTAGATCTGCACTCCCTTTTTAAATAAGGTTATTTGTTTTCCTGATGTTCAGATACTCTTTATCTAACACTACTACCTATAATTTATATTCACTAAAACTGAGAGTAATGGAGCATCATTAAAGTTGGGAACAACTTTAGACTGAGCATTAATGAGCAATTTCATTTGTCATTTATTCCCTGCCAAAAGTAAATTTCATGAGCCTCTGGTCATTCATAGATTAGTAAGCCCTGTCTTTTCTCCATTCTACCAGGACATCATTCTAGACTTACATGTATATGAGCTCAGACAGATAAAATAAATAGGAAAAGCCAAATGTAAGAATAGCTTATAATTTCACAAATAATTTCTTCGAATATGTGACTTTTTCAGTCATGCATCTCCAAAACTTTCATCTCATTTAAAGTTACTGCTCAATAAGGTAGTTATAAATGGGGAGTGGGAGGGTGAGGAACGCAGATGGATTCTGTCTTTTTTTGAGTTGGTTTGAGACAGTGAGTAGTGGAAACAACTTGTCTTCACCCTGTAATAGAGTTACCTACCGGTCTGCCCCAGCCTGTTGCCAAGAAGGATGCTGGTCCCAAATCAATGGCTCTTCTAACTTTGCAAAAGAATCTGGAAATCCAGCACATATGCATCTTCCTAATTTTAACTCTTCTGGCAATTCTAGTTTTTCAGTATTGTATATGCCAAATGCAATCCATACAGAGCACATAGGTCAGCCATATGTTCTTGTCTTCTATCACACATTCTAGGGTTTTTCTATACTATGTGGGATGCCAAAATATTGTCTAAAATGGCTGTTTTAAATATTAAGTAGCAAATTTAGCTTACATAAGATTTATTAAATATATCTATTTTATCAATAAAATTATAAGTATTATAAATAAGATTTTATAACTAAAATTATAAATATATAAAAACATATTTTATAAAATAAAATTAATGAGTAAGCGTTTTGTATGCATGTATATATGTGCACCATGTATGTGCCTAGTGCCCAAAGGGGCAAGAAGATGGAATCAAAACCCCTTGGGAGTGGAGTTACAGACAATTGTAAGCTACCATATGGGTGACAAGAATCAAAACTGGGTCTTCTGAGAGAGCAACCACTTTTCCTAACTGCTGAGCCAATTTTCCCACCCCTAAATACATCCTTTGAGGACCAAGCTGAGGAATGAGGCTGAGTCTTAAGAACATTGGGTCCAGGCAATTAAATTCTATCAAATTTTTTGACTGGTCAAGGGTAATTTTCCTGGCTACTTTCTCTCTCTCTCTCTCTCTCTCTCTCTCTCTCTCTCTCTCTCTCTCTCTCTCTCTTTCTCTCTCTCTCTCTCTCTCTCTCTTTCTCCTTTCCTTTCCTCCATTACTCCCTGCCCGCCTCCCTTCCTCATGATATGAATAGCTGAATGGTATTCCAGATAAATAAAGCTGGGGTAATGTAAAATAAATAAGAAGATATGAGCTTGCAAAACCACCTCTGCTAGGAAAGAAAGATCAAAAAACGACAAACTTTTAAAATTGAATTACATATTTCTTTAACATCCAGACCAAGTTGAGATTCTATTAAAGTCTCTGCTCACTACCTCCCCAAAACTCCCATAAGTATGCCCACACCTGACTCAGTTCTTTTTACTGGCCCTGGTTCCTCTTACTCTCAGATTAATGAAGATTAGTTCATTGAAGACTGGGTTATATTTTGCCTTTATTCCACCAAATATTTATTTCCTAAGGCCCTGGTTTTAGCATAATCCACTCATAGTCTCTCTTTTTTCTGTTTCACCTTCTGAAATTCTTCTGAAATTTTGAGAACAAAATGAATCTCCATTACAGCTAGTGTTGAGATTCTCAGTGGAGCCAGGGTTGAGGACCAGCTATGTGACTTATCACTTGTCTTCACTTCAGCACATCATTTACCACCTGAAGCTTAACTTTTCATCTTTAAAGTAAAGCTCTTCTTTGGGCTGGGGCAGACACAGAGTTGGTCTGCTCCTGTCCTGTGGAGATACTGACTCCTGAGTCATCCTAGAGGATCCACTGCACTCAGAGCAGCCGGTAAGAACTCTATCTCACTCCCTAAGCCCCAGAGATACATCTGGGAGCCAGGGACATTCAGGACACAGCACCTACCCAAACCCCGCCCCTCCAGAATTCCACTTCCCTTCCTCCCCTGCCTGGTCCTTTGGGCTGGGGCAGACACAGAGTTGGTCTGCTCCTGTCCTGTGGAGATACTGACTCCTGAGTCATCCTAGAGGAGCCACTGCACTCAGAGCAGCCGAGGAGCCACTGCACTCAGAGCAGCAGACACCAAGGTGGTTTGCACTTGGGAGACATCGTATCCTGAGCCATCCTAGAGGAACCACTGCACCCAGAGCAGGAAGATTTCCAGATCCAAGAGGTGGCCTGAGTCCCAGGAGTTCTTCCCCCCAGGAGATTAGGATCATAAGACTACAGAGACATCTGGACTCTGAGGAGCTCTGCAACAAGCAAGATAACTGGAAATACAGACTCCAGTCTTACACAGTGAGGGCAGGCAACACTAGAGTTAACCAGATGGTGAAAGGCAAGCACAAGAACATAAGCAACAGAAACCAAAGTTTCTTGGCATCATCAGTACCCAGTTCTCCCAATATAGCAAGCCCTGAACACCCCATCACACCTGAAAAGCAGGATTCAGAATTAAAATCACTTCTCATGATGATGATAGAGGATTATAAGAAGGAATTAAGTAACTCCCTTAAAGAAATACAGGAAAGTACAAGTAAACAGATAGAAGCCCTTAAAGAGGAATCACAGAAATCCCTTAAGGAAATGCAAGAAAACACAAAGAAGGAATTAAACAAAAACATTCAGGATCTGAAAATGGAAATAGAAACAATAAAGAAAGCTCAAAGGGAAACAATCATGGAAATAGAAAACTTAAGAAAGAGATCAGGAGTCACAGACGCAAGCATCACCAACCGAATACAAGAGATAGAAGAGAGAATCTCAAATGCAGAAGATACGATAGAAAATATTGACACAGTTGTCAAAGAAAATGCAAAATGCAAAAAACTCCTGACTCAAAACATCCAGGAAATCCAGGACACAATGAGAAGACCAAACCTAAGGATAATAGGTATAGATGAGAATGAAGATTCCCAACTTAAAGGGACAGTAAATATCTTCAACAAAATTATTGAGGAAAACTTCCCTAACCTAAAGAACAAGATGCCCATAAACATACAAGAAGCCTACAGAACACCAAATAGAATAGACCAGAAAAGAAATACCTCCCGTCACATAATAATCAAAACATCAGATGCACAAAACAAAGAAAAAATACTAAAAGCAGTAAGGGAAAAAGATCAAGTAGACCTATAAGAATTACACCAGATTTCTCACCAGAGACTATAAAAGCCAGAAGAGCCTGGACTGACATCATACAGACCCTAAGAGAACACAATTGCCAGCCCAGATTACTATACCCAGCAAAACTCTCAATCACTATAGATAGTGAAACCAAGATATTCCATGACAAAACCAAATTTGGACAATATCTTCCCACAAACCCAGAACTTCAAAGGATAATTGATGGAAAACTCCAACACAAGGAGGGAAACTACAACCTAGAAAAAACAAGGAAGTAATCTTCCAACAACCCCAAAAGAAGATAACTATACAAACATAATTCTACCTCTAATAACAAAAATAACAGGAAGCCACAATCATTTTTTCTTAATATCTCTTAACATCAATGGTCTCAATTCCCCAATAAAAAGACGCAGACTATCAGACTGGATACACAAATAAGACCCAGAATTTTGCTGCATACAAGAAACGCACCTCAGTGACAAAGACAGACACTACCTCAGAATAAAAGGGTGGAAAACAATTTTCCAAGCCAATGGTCCCAAGAAACAAGCTGGAGTAGCCATTCTAATATCAAATAAAATCAACTTTCATCCAAAATTAATCAAAAGAGATAAGGAAGGACACTTCATACTCATCAAAGGAAAAATCTACCAAGGTGAACTCTCAATTCTGAACATCTATGCTCAAATGCAAGGGCACCTACATACATAAAAGAAACTTTACTAAAGCTCAAAACACACATTACACCTCATACAATAATAGTGGGGGATTTCAACACCCCACTCTCAGCAATGGACAGATCATGGAAACAGAAACTAAACCGAGACACTTTGACATTAACAGAAGTTATGAACCAAATGGACTTAACAGACATCTATAGAACATTTCATCCTAAAACAAAAGAATATACCTTTTTCTCACACCTCATGGTACCTTCTCCAAAATAGACCATATAATTGGTCACAAAACAACCCTCTACGGATACAAAAAGATTGAAATAATCCCTTGCATCTTATCAGATCACCACGGACTAAGACTGGTCTTTAATAATGACAAAACCAATGGAAAACCCACATGCACATGGAAACTGAACAACTCTCTACTCAATGATGACTTGCTCAAGGAAGAAATAAAGAAAGAAATTAAAGACTTTTTAGAATTCAATGAAAATGAGGACACATCATACCAAAACTTGTGGGACTCCATGAAGGCAGTGCTAAGAGGAAAACTCATAGCTCTAAGTGCCTACAAAAAGAAACTGGAGAGAGCACACACTAACAACTTGACTGCACAACTAAAAGCTCTAGAACAAAAAGAAGCAAATACACCCAGGAGGAGTAGAAGGCAGGAAATAATCAAACTCAGGGCTGAAATCAACCAAATAGAAACAGAAAGAACAATACAAAATATCAATAAAACCAGGAGTTGGTTCTTTGAGAAAATCAATAAGATAGATAAACCGTTAGCCAGATTAACCA
This sequence comes from Grammomys surdaster, assembly GCF_004785775.1. Taxonomy (NCBI): domain Eukaryota; kingdom Metazoa; phylum Chordata; class Mammalia; order Rodentia; family Muridae; genus Grammomys; species Grammomys surdaster. Next base: position 1,011,894 of record NW_021620584.1, read on the forward strand.
GAGGGCACAGAGACAGTATCCAAATTAATAAAATCAGAACTGAAAAGGGAGACATAACAACAGAAACTGAAGAAATTAAAAAAATCATCAGATCCTACTACAAAGGCCTATACTCAACAAAACTGGAAAACCTGGGTGAAATGGACAATTTCCTAGACAGATACCAGGTCCCAAAGTTAAACCAGGAGCAGATAAACCATCTAAATAGTCCCATAACCCCTAGGGAAATAGCAGCAGTCATTAAAAATCTCCCCACTAAAGAAAGCCCAGGACCAGGTGGTTTTAGTGCTGAATTTTATCAGACCTTCAAGGAAGACCTAATACCAATTCTCTTCAAACTATTCCACAAAATAGAAACAGAAGGAACACTACCCAATTCGTTCTATGAAGCTACAATCACACTCATACCCAAACCCCACAAAGACACGACAAAGAAAGAGAACTTCAGACCAATCTCCCTTATGAACATCGATGCAAAAATACTCAATAAAATTCTAGCAAACCGAATCCAAGAACACATCAAAACAATCATCCATCATGATCAAGTAGGTTTTATTCCAGGAATGCAGGGATGGTTCAATATTCGGAAATCCATCAATGTAATCCACTATATAAACAAACTCAAAGAAAAAAACCACATGATCATCTCACTAGATGCTGAGAAAGCATTTGACAAAATTCAACATCCCTTCATGATAAAAGTCTTGGAAAGATCAGGAATTCAAGGCCCATACCTAAACATAGTAAAAGTAATTTACAGCAAACCAGTAGTCAACATCAAGCTTAATGGAGAGAAACTTGAAGCAATCCCACTAAGATCAGGGACTAGACAAAGCTGCCCACTCTCCCCCTACCTATTCAATATAGTACTGGAAGTCCTAGCCAGAGCAATTAGATAACAAAAAGAAGTCAAAGGGATACAAATAGGAAAGGAAGATGTCAAAATCTCACTATTTGCAGATGATATGATTGTATACTTAAGTGACCCCCAAACTTCCACCAGAGAACTCCTAAACCTCATAAACAACTTCAGCAAAGTGGCTGGTTATAAAATCAACTCAAACAAATCAGTAGCCTTCCTCTACATGAAAGATAAACAGACTGAAAAAGAAATTAGGGAAATGACACCCTTCACAATAGTTGCAAATAATATGAAATACCTTGGTGTGAATCTAACCAAGCAAGTGAAAGACCTGTACGACAAGAACTTCAAGTCCCTGAAGAAAGAAATCAAAGAAGATCTCAGAAGATGGAAAGATCTCCCATGCTCATGGATTGGCAGGATTAATATAATAAAAATGGCCATCTTGCCAAAAGCAATCTACAGATTCAATGCAATCCCCATTAAAATCCCAACTCAATTCTTCACAGAGTTAGAAAAGGAAATTCTCAAATTCATATGGAATAACAAAAAACCCAGGATAGCGAAAACTATTCTCAACAATAAAAGAACTTCGGAAGGAATCACCATCCCTGACCTCAAGCTGTACTACAGAGCAATAGTGATAAAAACTACCTGGTATTGGTACAGAGACAGGCAGGAAGATCAATGGAATAGAATTGAAGACCCAGAAATGAACCCACACTCCTATGGCCACTTGATCTTTGACAAAACTGTCCAGTGGAAAAAGGACAGCATTTTCAACAAATGGTGCTGGTTCAACTGGAGGACAACATGTAGAAGAATGCAAATTGATCCATTCTTATCTCCTTGTACAAAGCTCAAGTCTAAGTGGATAAAGGACCTCCACATAAAACCAGATACACTGAAACTAATAGAAGAGAAGATGGGGAAGACCCTCAAACACTTGGGCACAGGGGAAAAGTTCCTGAACAGAACACCAATGGCATATGCTCTAAGATCAAGAATTGACAAATGGGACTTCATAAAATTGCAAAGTTTCTGTAAGGCAAAGGACACTGTCAATAGGACAAAACGACAACCAACAAATTGGGAAAAGATCTTTACCAATCCTACATCTGATAGAGGGCTAATATCCAATATATACAAAGAATTCAAGAAATTAGACTCCAGACAACCAAATAACCCTATTAAAAAGTGGGGTATAGAGCTTAACAAAGAATTTTCAACGGAAGAAACTCGAATGGTGGAGAAGCACCTAAAGAAATGTTCAGTGTCCTTAGTTGTCAGGGAAATGCAAATCAAAACAACCCTGAGATTCCATCTCACACCAGTCAGAATGGCTAAGATTAAAAACTCAGGTGATAGTAGATGCTGGCGAGGGTGTGGAGAAAGAGGAACACTCCTCCATTGTTGGTGGGACTGCAAGATGGTGCAACCACTTTGGAAATCAGGCTGGCAGTTCCTCAGAAAATTGGACATAGCGTTACCTGAGGATCCAGCTATACCACTCCTAGGCATATACCCAGAAGATGCTCGAACATATAACAAGGACATATGATCAACTATGTTCATAGCAGCCTTGTTTATAATAGCCAGGAGCTGGAAAGAACCCAGATGTCCTTCAACTGAGGAATGGATTCAAAAAATGTGGTATATTTACACAATGGATTATTACTAGCTATTAAAAACAATGAATTCGAGAGTTTCCTAGGTAAATGGATGGAACTAGAAATTATCCTGAGTGAAGTAAGCCAATCACAAAAGAACACACATGGTATTCACTCACTGATTATCGGATATTAGCCCAGAACCTTGAAATGCCCAAGATGCAACTCACAGGCCACATGAAGCTCATAAAAAAGGAAGACCAAGTGGGGGTGATTCAGTTCTTCTTAGAAGGAGCAACAAAATACTATAGGGAGCAAATATGGAGACAAAGTGAGGAACAGAAACTGAAGGAGGGGCCATTTGAAGACCTTTCCACCTGAGTATCCATCCCATGTGCAGTCACCAAAGGTAGATGCTGATGTGGAAGTCAGGAAGTGCATGCTGATAAGAGCCTGATATGGATGTCTCCTCAGAGGCCTTCAAGAGTGTGACATATTCAGAGGCAGATGCTCACAACTAGCCATTGAACTGATCGTGGGGTTCTCAATGGAGGAGTTAGAGTGAGGACTGAAGGAGCTGAAAGGGTTTGTGGCACCATGAGGAGAGCAACAATACCAACCAACCACAGCTCCCAGGGTCCTAACCACCAGCCTGGGAGCACTTAGGGAGGGATCCAGGGCTTCAGCTGAATATGTAAGAATGGAGGGCCCTGCCGGGCACAGGTGAAAGATGAGATCCTTGACCTCATGAAAGCTGGACGCCCCAGGGGGTGGGAATTTTAAGGGTGGGGAAGTGGGAGTGGGGGGTAGGTGGGGGTTACATCCACAGAAAAGAAGAAGGAGGGGTAAGGGGATGGGGGGTTCCCGGGTGGGTGGGGGATGGGGTAAGGGGACAACATATGAAATGTAAATAAAATATCAAATAAAAAAATAAAGTAAAGCTCTTCATCTGGATAGACACTACTCATGATAGCTAAACATGGAACTTTCAGCACTGCCAATCATCACATAAGCACAGAAATTAAAAATGGTATTTACATAATAGAATATTATTTGGCCTTTAAACTGAATGAAAACCTATTATCATTCTCTGCAAAGTGGATGAAACTAGAGAACATCACATTGAGAGATAAGTCAGGCACAAAGGCAAGTCCTCTATGTTTTCCATCATGTGTGGGTGCCAACAACATTAACAGTATAAATAGTAAGTACTAGAGGTTAGAATATGTGAAAAGATGAAGACTGGGAAGAGACAGGGTAGTGAGATCAAAGCACAACAGTAAGTGGTGTGGTGGTAGTGGTGGTGGTGGTGGTGGTGGTCAACACACTAAGGTACTTAAGTGACAATAATCCACTATATCTTTTATAAATAATTAAATGAGAGGAGCCCAAAGCTACAATCACAAAGTAATGGTAAGGATATAGAAATATTACCCTGTCTGAATGAGTACACCTCATGAGTATCGAATACACTACTGAATTTCATAAATATGCACAACTTCTATTTGTTACTCAATCTTTTAAGTTTAAAAAGCTATACATTGTCAATATTTAATTTCATCAATACATGTTATATCGATTTGGTAATGTACTATAATGCATTCCGTAACTGTGCGTAGTAATTAATATAATCATTAAATGAACTTAAGTTGTTTGTCTTAGGATTTCTATTGCTGTGATGAAATACCACAACCACAGCAACTCTTCTAAAGAAACACTTCATTGGGGCTGTGTGGTAGTTTGAATAAAATAGCATCCATAGGATGCTATTTTAGCATAGGCCCACAAGGAGTGGTGCTATTAGGAGGGGTGACCTTGTTAGAATAGGTGTGGCTTTATTGAGGCAAGAGTGTCATTGGGGTGAGTTTTGAGGTCTAAGATGCTCAAGCCAAGCCAGTGACTCACGGTCTCTTCCTGCTGCCTGTAAAGTCAGATGTGGAGCTCTCAGCTCCCTCTCCAGTATCTTGTCTACCTGCATAGCACCATGCTTCCCTCTGTGATGATAATAGACTAAACCTCTAAAACTGTAAGCCAGCTCCAATTAAATGTTTCCTTTATAAGAGTTGTTGTGGTCATGCTGTCTCTTCACAGCAATAAAACCTAAACTAAAACAGGCTGGCTTACAGGTCAAAGGTTTGCTCCATTGTCATCATGGCGAGAAGTATGCAGGCAGAAATAGTGTTTAAGAAGTACCTGGGAGTTTTACATCTAGATCAACAGACAATAGGAAGAGGAAGTGACACTGGCCCTGGCTTGAGTGTCAAAGCCCACCCCCACCCAGTGACACATTTCCTCCAACAAGGCCACATCTCTTAAAAGTGCCACTCCCTGTGGGACTGAGGGCCATTTTTATTCAACCCACCACTGTGTTAATGCAGTTATATCTCCCATGTACTTTTTGCTGTACAAAGATAAAGCCTGATGCCATTTGAAGATATATATAAACTATAATGCAAGGTTGCATATGAAAAAGTAAGCTGTCACTTATATTCAATTACAACGTTCTAAAGCTGAGACCTCTAACACTGAAATAATTTTAATGTTCCATAAAACCCCTGCTTCCACCTGCAAAGTTGCCCGGTTTTACAACACTGTGCTATGAGAGTTTGAAGATCCACTCACTCCCTCATTGTGGTTGTTTCCTACAGTATAAAAACTCACCTGTGATGCACTAGCACTCTGTTGAGCACCTGGCTTGACTTTCATGCTCTCGTTCAGACCTCAACCCATGACACAGCATCTTCTCATTTTATTCCAGTCTTTTGCATTAATTTTATGTTTCTTAACTGTCCTTGATGCTATTTCTGACTTTTTAAAAAAAGAGTTTAAATGAACTTATCTGAGAAGCAGGAGCCACTAAATATTTGAACCTTCGCTTTTCCTAATCACCCCTCAAAATATTTATAAAATATAAAGCTGTCTAACAGAAAAACTGAAATTTTAAACCATTTGTAAGCAAGAAGGTAAGAAATACAAAGATTTTACATTCAGTGTTTTCCATGATTTTCCATGCACAGTATGTTTTTAAAAGTTTAGTGAGCCTACATTTAGTAATAAAGTCCATAAGATGTCTGGCAGAAACTCCTTGCCACAACACAGCCATCTGTGTCTCCAAGAAGCTTACAGACATTCTGCCACCTGATTCACTGTCCCAATGTTTCTCACGTCTATTCACAGGCTTCTTTCAATTTCCAGTGTCTACTATATCTACCCTAAAAGGAAGAAAATATTACCAAAACAATACAGTGTTGCATATTTCACCTACTAAAATAAGACTGAAAAACTTTGAGCAACTAATTTCATTTGTAATGGAAGGACAAACCATTCAGAATGAGCCAGAGGCTAGCCAGGAGTGTGGGCGCTGTGGTATCTGTGGGCAGAGACTGACTCTCCACCAGTGTTTTCCCATCTGGACACTCAAATCCAGTCATCCTATATACTTCGTGATTTGCTTCATTCCAGGATTCAGAGGAGTCTCTCAATTAGCAACTGGCTCTGGAGAATAGACATAAAACCAAGAAGGAAAGAATAGCCAAGTGCCATAAAGGCTGGCTGACCTTACAAGCTGCTTCACTCAAATCCCTTTGCTAACCAGCACTCCAGCCCTATAAAAAGGTAACTGAGGCAATGCACTGATAAAGAAGGTTCATTTTGACTTACAGTTTCCAAGGTTCAGATCTATGGTTACTTGGCCCCATGCTTTGCGCTGGGGTGTGCTGACCATCAGGGTAGGGGCATATGGCGGAGCAAATCCACTCACTTCATAGTCAAGAACAAATGAGGAACAGGAATTGTAGTCCATCTGTCAAGTCACATCTTCAGGAACTGGAAGCTCTTCCACTGAGCTACTGTGCAGCTCTGTGCCCTCAGACACAGATGGCCCCCTACATGCTTCCAATCCCTTCTTTCAGTAGGACACAAGTTTGACCTGTATATCAAGGAAAAGTCTGATTTAATCATAGAAGACTATGTTTCTCCACACTAACAAGCAAAGACTAGTTTACAAACTCCTACCTTTCTCACAATTCACTACTGCCCCAGCATCCTTTTATCTAAAAGAATGAAATGCCTCCTCTGTGCCAGACACAAACTTAGAAGAATGAGTCCCCATTACAACACTGCTTTGGTAGATAATCCTCTCCCTGTAGACGCAGAGCAACTCAGTTAACCTGTTACCTGGACAATGCTAGCACATTATTTTGGGGTTTTTCTCATAAGATGATTTGAGTTCCACGCATATAAAAATATTAAGTGCATTACCTCTTTGTATAATTAAAATTGAAGCTTAATCCAGAACACCCAAAAATAATGAAGTCTTAAAAAATTATATAAACAGTTAAGTAGTCATAGGGAAAGATGTCAGTTTCTAAGGAATGTAACTTTAACCTCAGCTGCTATTGTCAACACTGCATCCATTAAGACTAAACATTCTACCATGAGGTAGTTGGGTGCTTACAGATTTAAGAGGAGCAGGTAAACAGAGAATTTAGTGTCTGCTGCATATGAGACGATTATTAAACATTGTTTAGCACAGGTATGATATCCTTTGAACTTTACAGGTACTTGGCTTTAGCAGTTAAGATTTAGCTATGATAAAAACGTCGCAATGTTTTTAACAATTTCAAGTTAAATTAGTGCAAACACTGGAGAGAGAATTGGGGAGTGGGGACTAATGAATAATTTTATGAGGTGTCAAAAGCAGCTGACAAAAAAAGTAGTCACATTAATTAATACCAACTGGCTTCTCAAAATATACCCAGAGCCCCTCTTGGGATACGTGATTTCTGGGTCACGTCACACAGGCTTGTGTTGCAGTTGGAGCGAGTTCTGAATCTCTGAGCATTCTGGACTGTGAAGAGCCCTCAGATGGAGCAGCAATCTCACTTCACATAAATCGTACCAAACGTGGGTGACCTCCATCCTGTACTTTCTGGAGAGTTGTCACCTCCCAACACTGTGTGATATAACATATTGATGTCTCATGGGATGGAAGGGGTGGGATTTTCTATGTTAAGATGTTAAACTGAGTATGAGTTCAAACATCTAAATAAAGATAACTGGAACTCTTCAGGGAAAGTTAATCATTATCCTTTCTTTTCAATAACTTTTCTAACTAACTGAAAAGATATTGTTTCTACATGGAAGTTGAAGATGATAGAAAAGCACCACTAGTAATCCATTCATCCTGGAAAGTCCGCAGTCATAATCTACTGTAGATTTTGAAATATGGAAGTTTAATTAGGTCATGTAAGAGTAGTGACCAAGGAGAAATTGGCTCAGCCAGATGCAGGATGCTCAGGGCAGAAAAAAAAAAGAGAGTAAAAAGCTGTTCATTTTTTATTTTTCATGTGTATATGTGGGAGGGATACACATGTGCATATGCATTTTTGGTACACATGTGTGTTTGCAATATGCACATGAATATATCATCATGTGGGGAGGCTCAAAGTTAATGCCAGAAATCATCATTGACCGCTTTGCTACCTTGTTCATTGAACCAAAGCCTCGCAATCAAATCCAGTGCTCATCAATATGACCAGTCAATAAATCAAATCCAGTACCCATCAGTGCAGCCAGTCTATCAATCAAATGCAGTGCTCATCAATATAGCCAGTCAATAAATCAAATCCAGTGCCCATCAATATAGCCAGTCAATAAATCAAATCCAGTGCCCATCAGTGCAGCCAGTCTGCCGTACATACCGAGTTAGCCTGCTCTGGAAATCTGCTTCTGTGGCTAGATTTCCAGATGGACTTCTGTGACTACCCAGCATTTCCTATGGATTTAAAGACGTCTACACTCACACTTACACTGCAAACACTTTAACAATTAAGCCATCTCTCCAGCACCAAAAAAAAAAAGCTTTAAAGAAAACAATAAAATATGTTATTCTGGCAAGAATTAGGTAGACTGTGGTAGGATTTTCATATCCTAACTTTCACAAGGAACCAGCTCACAGGGGCAGAGGTCAGGATATCCAGCTTTGTACCTTTTGTGCTTAGCTCACCTGGAAGGAAGGAAGGAAGGAAGGAAGGAAGGAAGGAAGGAAGGAAGGA
>NW_021620584.1:1020431-1030844 GCF_004785775.1 Grammomys surdaster
GGAAGGAAGGAAGGAAGGAAGGAAGGAAGGAAGGAAGGAAGGAAGGAAGGAAAGAAGGAAGGGAGGGAGGGAGGAAGGAGGGAGGGAGGGAGAAAGGAGGGAGGGAGGAAGGGAGAAAGGAGGGAGGGAGGAAGGAGGGAGGCAGAAAGGAGGGAGGGAGAAAGGAGGGAGGGAAGGAGGGAGGGAGGGGGGAAGGGGGGGGGGAAGGAGGGAGGGAGGGAGGGAAGAAAGAAGCCTTACTGTCACTCATGATAGGTATGTTCCCACTTATGATTTACTCATGCTTTGGGACTAGCAAGATAGTTAAGGGAGAGCAGTGACTAGGGCTCCTTGGCTTCCTGTCACTGATTATAATAAAATGTGAAAAGAAATGAGATAAAGACAACATTATAATCAAAAGAAAATCAGAACATAGAGATTAGGAAAATTTGCAACCACCATGGAAAGAATGAAAAGCCTGTTTAGCAAAGGAAACAGGGTGTTGTCAAACCACTGCTCTGTATTAGGAGATTAGGATAAGTACCAAGAAACAAGAGACCCTTAAAGTCATGGAACAGTATTCCTGACAGCTGTCCTGAGACCTCCCTTGAGACTCTTTCCACCACTGGCACGTATAGTACAGTAAAGGCTTTTATAGTACAGTAGCCTCAGGTGAGCTTAACTCCAGAGTTAGGGTGCCAAGAGCTCACAAAACTTCTACGGAATCAGTAGCTGTGGGTTCTTGTCTCACAAAAAATAAATTTTATAAATCAAAAGGAAAGCAGGTTTTTAGAAAGGACTTTATTATATGTATCTTAGTTATTTTTCTATTGCTCTGAAGAAACATAATTGCAGCAGAAATTTCCCTGCCCAATTTATTTGCAGTGGGAGGCCTATGATTGGATAGGAAAAAGAGAGGCAGAGCTAAGGGAGGCAGAGAGAAACCAGAGAGAAACAGAGATGAAAGGTGACATTAACGAGAGTGACTTTAACCAGACTTTGGCAGAGATGATATGAAAAGGTTAGGAGAGATAGGATAACTTGTCTAATCTGCGTAGACATCTCGCAATTTGAGTATTTGCTGATATATAAATCCATTGGTTAACTTTAAGCATTAAAAGTCTTATTTCTACTGGGTACTGGGTATTATGATATGTAACACAAGGATGGTGGTTATTGTCTGGGGTTAAGCTGAGAGCCGTGGTGAGGATGGCGGAGTTGGTCCAGGGGCCATACCTAGAGCCATGGAGGTGGTGGAGCTGGCCAGCGGAGGCAGCAGTCACTCCAAGGCCTAGTGGACCCCAGGCCAGCGTCACTGAGACGGCCAGAGGGTGCCAGAAACTCTAGTGCAGGAACATGGTGGCAGAGCTGGGAGCCAACAGCCATCATTTTTTAATATTTCCTACTACACATAATGACCAAGTCAGCTTATAAAAGGAAACATTTATATTGACGGCTTGCACCAGGTAGTGGTAACCTTTAGTCCCAGCAGTTGGGAGATAGAAACGGGGATCTCTGTGAGTTTGAGGCCAGCCTGGTCTACAGAGTGAGTTTCAGGACAACCAGGGATACACAGAGAAACCCTGCTTCAAAACAACCACAAAAAATAAATGGGGACTTGCCTACAGCTTTAGAGAGGTAAGTTATGATCATCATGGTAGGAAGAACGGCAGCAGACAAGCAAGCTATGGCACTGGAGCAGGTGCTGACAGCTCAGTCTGGCTAGACTAGGAAGGTCTGGTAAACACCAATGCCTCTGGCCAAAATGTTTCTGGCATGCCGAGCCTCTAACCAAGGCAAAACTAAAACCAGATCATAATGCAGTATCTCAGAACTGCTCACGTGAAAGTCCTGTCCTGGTCACCATGGCAATTATCTATCTCCTCAATACCATATCAATGGGGGAAAAATGAAAAGCTTTTGATTCATAATAAAGCAAGAATGACAGCTCTCAAACTTCTCCACTTCTATTCAACTTATTATTAAATAATATTATTAATTGGCTCCGGCCATTAGGTAAGAATTGGAAATAAAAAGTATTCAAATTAGAAAGGAAAAAAAAGATTATACCTGTTTGGTTATGTCATCATGCCATAGGCTAGCAGCCAATGACTTGAAACTTTATAGTCCCCAAAATTAAAATACATAATAATGAATTCAATAATTTACTGGATACAAAATTAACATAAAAAATCAATTGCAATTTATGCTTATAACTGCCTATCAGGAAAGGAAACTCAGTGTGACTTATACTAAAATATAAAGAATGAAATACTTTAATGATGAAGAAGCTGAGTCAGATAGCTGACCTCAACTAACAAAACTATGAAAATGATAAAGTTAATATTCAAATACTTGATTTGTCTCAAAAAAAAATTCCCTCTGTGCTCTCAGTGTGACGGCTCACGACTCGTACAATTGCTGCTGATTGTAAAAGGTGAAAGTTGGAGTTGGATGCAATATTTTAACTCTCAGCTTCTCAGGTACATTTACCTGGGCTCCAAACCAAAGAGGAAAAAAAGTTGACACACTTCTACACACCTGTAGTCCAAGAACTCAGGAAGCAAGGGAAGGAGATAATTGTGAGCTCAGGAACATGGTGAATTCATGCTTCACCTAGGCTATGAAAGTGAGAGTCTGTCAGAGAGAGAAACACAGAGAGCAACAGAAGGCAGACAGACAGACAGACAAAGACAGAAGCAAAGAATAGATTTACTGAAAACTCGATTTTGTTGTATTGTGGATTCAAACTAAAAAAAAAAATCTTAAACTTTTTGTTTAGGACATCATAACTTTTTGTTTAGGACAAAAATTACAATCTATTTTTGTTTATTTTAATGGCATTTTACAAAAGCCATCTATATGTGTTATAGAAAGTTAGAAAATACAAATTATCAAAATTGACTAAGCTGTCTCTAGAACAAGAACTTACAACTCTTGTTGCAATTTTTAGCATCTATGAGAATGCTATATGAGAACATTTTCTTTAAAATTCCCTTTGGGCAGTTCAGATAAGAAAATATTCTACTGAACGATCTGTTAGTCATACTTTCTATCTCTGTTAGTAAGTAAGTAAACTAGATTGCAAAGAAGATACCAGAGAAAGGGACCAGATGAGAAAAAGAAGAGCCTTGAACTCCTAGGAAACGCAGTCATTTTAGAATCCCTTTCTTTCTTCTGAACATCCATGATGCTGTGTAACAACAGACCTGGAGGTTATCAGTCCAAACAGGCTCAAAGGAAATGTTCAAACTTACTTCTCAACCAACATGCAAATGTTTTACAAATGCTTCAGAAAAGGAAGCAAGCCAGAGAGTGGGTGAGTGCAAAAGTCTGAAATAGAAAAGGAGACTGTTCAGGCTATAGTTACCATTTAAATCACATCAAAATCAGTCTCCGGCTCCCTTGTTTTCTGTCCTCTAAGCATTTTGCATGTATCACTACATTTTACAGTTACTTAAATGTCTTTATAAGGCTGTATTTTATTATACTTCCTTTCACTGTTAGGAGAATAAGGCACAATAAGACCAAAAAAACAAAACAAAAAAAAACAGAATTACATAACTAGATGATAAATCAGTAATCAGGGGTTATAACTCCAGACTCTAATTTCTCATGAATGCTTTCTTTTGCTACACTTAAATGTCAAATTCCCTGGATAACCAGAGAAGGGCAGAAGGAAACAGAAAACCAGGAGTACACAAGCACACCTCTCCAAATGGAGTGAGCAACTTCAAAGTATAAAACACATGTGCTGGGAGCATCCTTGTCTGAGTGTAAAAAAGATGGTTTTGACTGGATGATCCCAATAAGCCAGCTCAGAAAGCCCAAAGGTCTTGCTGAGCCCTGACTTCTCCATGGTACAAATGCCCCACAAACCAAAAACGGGAGAAGAAATCTTTTCTTCAAGCTCCATAGTGATTTCAAATGCACAGTCACCAGAGCTGTGTTAGCTGCCACATTGTATAAAGAGAGGTGGGGTGACAATTATAGGAAAAAGAACACATGAAGATCGTTAAGTATACCAAAGATCCAGTGAAGTCTGTAACCAACACACTTGATGACATCAATAAAATATCAAAGGATCTACAAAGACTTCTTTAAAGTAAGAATCTGAAGCAAAGACACAAGACTCTTAGAATGTTATCAAGAAGTCCTTACAGATGACTTATGCTTGGAAAGGAAAGAGCGTAGGTCAGTCTCAGGGACGTCGTGTCTATGTTGAAGGAGCTCTCTGCATGGTAGACTGTTCTGCAACCCTTGAAACATCTCACTGTCTCATCTCCTTTCTAATATCTTGTGTGTCTTAACCAGCTTTCTTCCAATATGAAAGGTTTTAATCCTGAAGGAAGATGTGATACAACACTCCAGAGACAAGTTTATTAATTCAAAGAAATACTAAGGTTTACCAGTTTGTCTTTTTTTTTATCAATTTGTCAATAAAAGATATGTTACATTCTTATTTTGAATCCTTATTTTCTAACTTTTTATTTGTTCCTTAGAACTTCGTGTGTATAGTGAAGAATTTTATTTTGATAAAAATTGGTTCTGTGGCTATACATACAAACAAACAGTTTCATAGGCCTGGGTGAAGTGATACATACCTTTAATCTCAGACAAAGGCATGCAGAGCCCAGTTTGCTCTACAAAGTGAGTTCCAGGCCAGCTAGGGATGTACAGTAAGACCTGTTTCACCAAAAACAAAAAAAAAAAAAACCATGGAGGAGAAGTGTGGACACAAGGTCCCACCCCTAATCAAGAAGCTATTTGAAAATGACAGTTGCTGGGAGAGGGAAAATCAAACTGCAGGCAGGTCCAGTGCTCAAGAGTATTTGCTGACATGAATCAGACTTCATGCAAATTTTTGCTCTTATTTTGTTTTGAGTTTTGGGTTCTGATTTTGTTTGTGGTTTTGTTTTGAGAAAGAGAAATAACATGTAGTTGGGTGGACAAGAAGTTGATAGGATCTGGAGTTGGGAAAGAAAAAGAATCTGATCAAAGTATATTGTATAAAATTCTAGAAATAAATCATTTAAAACATAATTTTTAAGAACAAGGTCTTGTTGGGGGAGATCATGAGTGTGACATCTTCTGTACCCATAGAGTTGGAAGCTAGCCCTGCCAGCATGTGATGCAGTTACCAACCCTGGTGCTTTCTGAATCCTGCAGCTCACATGAAGTAGAATAAGGTTTTAAAAATTATTATATAATAATTTATTGATGTATTAGTTTATTTAGTGATTTATTTAAAACACTGTTTGTTCTACCCATTTGCCAAGCATTACTTCACTTGTTACCTGAAATAGAATGACCTGGAGAAATAGCTGAGACAATGGGCTGTTGCCCTTAGCAACCTGCTGCCTGCAGTGTTCACTTCTTTAAAACCCTCGCCTGCCCCACCTGTGTTGTTAAAGTTTGAAATGAGAATACAAACTGGACCTGAGACCAAAGCCTTTCAGGAACTCTTCTGGTTTCAGTCCACCAATGACATCTCCTCTCTTCCATTCTTATCAGTGTTGGATGCTTATTCAAGAAAGATCCCCACAACGCAAGGATGTTTATGGTTGGATTCTCATTAAGCATAATTAACTACTAACTCCATTTCTGCTCCAGTCTCCAGAGAATAGAGGTTAGAGCTGAAAGTTCCAAGCTTATTACCACAGTTTGGTCTTCCTGTTACCCACTCCCACACAAGCATATAAGATTGGGTTCACTAGAACAAGAGATGCTTCTGTTCCCCAGAAAATTTTTATTTGCTCATTTATTTTGAGACAACAGGTCTCACTATATAGACAAGGCTTTCCTCTAACTCATAGAGATCCACCTGCCTCTGCCTCATGAGTGCTGGGACTAAAGGTATTAGCTATTGTGGATAGCCCTGGTGCTGTTTGTATTTTGATGCTAATTCTACTTTCCCAGAGGGGCTGAGGACAAGGAGTGAATCACAGTACACAGGTGACTTCTTGTGAACCTTCTCCCCACCTTAACTTGTAAAATAAATGCTAGAGCCAATGATTTGGCAATGGAAGGGAAGGTGGTGGTGAAAAGTTTGGGGGAGAAGGAGGAGAGGAGAGAAGGGAGGACGACAGTGGAAGGAAAATGGAGCAGAACGTGGCCTGGAGAAGCTGCAAGTTTTAAGGGGTCTCAGAGTTGGGAAATAGAGTAGTGTAGTGGCAGATCTGCACAATCTAGGCATGTGGCTTGTATTCATATTAGTTGAGTTGTGTTTTCTTTGCACAGGTTTATTTGGGTTGGAGACTTATCACAATAATTAGCCACTATATCTAACTTGCCCAGGAAATTCTAAGGCTGTGCTTCAGAAACCAAAGACCATATATTAGAACAAAAGATTCTCCTAACACCTTTACTGACCAGGAAATCAGTAAGTTTCAAGAGCTCTGTACCAGGCATGTAAAGCAGAGACCATATATATTAGTTCATAATATTTGATAATAGTTATTATTTTACAGTTATTCAATGATTTAACCCCTCCCCCAAATCAAAAAAAAAGCCTCAAATATTAAAGTTTTATTAAAACTTCATAGACTTTCTAAAAAGTCAAGCTAAAGAGCATATTGGTTCCTGAGTCTTTCTGGAAGATACTGTTAGAGAACAAACTTCCCAATGGAGGGAAGAAGAGAGAGAGCAGACAGTGAAGGTAAACGGACAGGGAGAAATCCAGGTTGAACATTGAAATCGAGTGAGTCAGTACACACTTCCCTACTCACCTGAGAAGATGGAGCCAAAGTACTAAATACTGAGTACTCAGTACTGAGGCCTGCACTACCAGCACAGTGTTTCTTATACATGCATTCAGTTAGAGCACACTTTCTGCCCTTGTCTTCCACTCCAAATGGAACGCCTATTCCACGTTAACTAAATAGTAATGCACTGTGATGGTAACTTTCACAAGATGAATGTACAAGAACAACTACAATAACAAAAACAAAAACTTGAAGTTTTAATCTCTATTCTTCATAATTTTATGAATAAATTTGATAAATTTAGCAACCTCAGTGCAAGATCTTTTTTCTTTGTTAAACAGAAACATTGACCTTTCTACTTTACAGATTTTTCTTTGGCATATACAAGCCAACAACATCAGTTCTTTTGAATTTGGAACCATGCTTGACTGCAGGCACTGTGGTATGTTAACAGTAGAAAAGACACCAACATAACTGCTAAGTGACTAATGGTCAGGAAGCTCACACAGCTAGGATAGCAGATGATGCTGGGATGATTTACATCCTGGCGGGGCAAAGAAGGGCAGTGTGTTAGTTCACTACACTACTCAGAATGCCACATATTTTGAAACTTACAAATTACTTATGGAATTTCTCATTTGATGTTTCTGCCTATATTTGTTGACTGTAACAAACCACAAAAGTGACGTCATAGATAGTAAAACTATGACTAGTTAAATCATAGAATAAAAAGCATTACAAAAGCAGATGTATGAATAAACCCTTAGAATATAAACAACAGAAACCAAGAGGTGAGCGACACGTAATCATCACAATGCTCACAAGTCTAGTGCACATAAATCTATACTCATTCTACCACTGTGTATGTCTCAAGAATTGATTCCTGAATAAATAGATGGTTAAGAAGTAAAGTACAACAAAAGACTGAAGTATCTAGCAGGCGCATTGTCCTGAGTTCAAGCTACAGAGCGTAAGCACACATGCATGCACACACACTTTAATAAAGTTTCAATAAAATTAAAGCTAATCAAACAAAATATTAGTCTTTCAATTTATAAAAAGAAATATTTAAGAGCCAAGAAAAAACATGTTATTTGTGAGGGGGTTTTGTTTGTGTGTGTGTGTGTGTGTGTGTGTGTGTGTGTGTGTGTGTTTGAGGCAGGGTTTCTCTGTGTAGCCCTGGCTGTCCTGGAACTCACTCTGTAGACTAGGCTGGTCTCGAACTCAGAAATCCACTGTGAGTTCTTTTTAATTATATTTTTATTATTTAAAACAATTTTAAATTTTAAATACCATTTGGTCATATTCTTCCCTTTTCCCCAAGTCCTTCCAGATCCTCCCTCTTTCCTACTCACCCAGCTTTTTCTTTTGTTATGCCCAGATCACAAACTCTCCTAACGTCACCAGAGACCACCAAGAGTCCAACTCATATGCAAAAGCGAAGAGTCTTTATATAAGCTTGAGCTTCGACCTCCAAACCTCTCCAGTACAGTGGATGGGGTGTGCAAGGCCCAAAGCTGGCAAAGCCATGCCTTTTTATCATGTTTACAAGCAGGGGAAGGGGCTTCCCAACTTCACAGTATATGATTGGTTGACATTTAAAGGAGCAATCATATTGGCTATAAAGAATTTCAACTGGCTATGAACAATGGAAGGCAGCTTGAGTAATCTTGTCTGGAATGTTAGATGCTGTCCTGTTTCATGCTGATTGGTCGTTGCTAGGGTAGAGTGGCTGTCGCTTGGGGGGGGGGGTAGCAAGTAAGAATGGAGTGGTTCCTGGAATAAGTTATGGTTTTTCTAGTTACTGAGTTCAAATTAGGGGCAAGCTAAACATAAGATGGAGTCTAGGTGCAAAATGGAGTCTGTTAGACTAAAGCTATAACAGTAACACTGGACTCTTCACTTACTCAAAAAAAAAAACCAAAAAACAAAAACAAAACCTGAATACACCAAAACCCCCAAAACCAAAACAATAAATAAAACCACACCTGAAAAGAATCAAACAACAACAAACAAAAACCACTAAACTATAACTAAATAAAAGCAGAGAGAGAGAGAGAGAGAGAGAGAGAGAGAGAGAGAGAGAGAGGCTGTAGAGTCCATTATATGTTGGTGAACTATTGCTGAGCATGAGGCCTGACCTGAGCCAGTAATATACCCAGTGTCACTCTATTGGAGAAAACTGATTTTTCCCTCTCCTGGCAGGTATAAATGACTACTCAGTTGTTAACCTTTACCCTAGTGCCTAAGGTTTCATTCATTTATTAATTCATTTGTGAGTTAAACTATACAAACAGTAAACAAAAATAATAAACAAAACTATTGTGGTGGTTTGAAATCAAGGACCCCTTATAAGTTTATATACTTGAATACTTGGTCCCTAGCTGGTGCCGTGGTTCACAGAGGTAATGGAACTTTTAGGAGGTAGGCTGTGACTGTAGGAAGTACGTCACTGGAGGGCAGGCTTAGAGAGTTGCTAGCCTCATTCCTCTTCCTGCGTCCTGTGTACAGTTGAGATGTGAGCTTCCTACTCTGTCCACCAGCTGCCATGCCTTTCTCTCTATAGACTCTCCCCTTTGGACAGTAAGACAAAATAAACTCTTCTTCCTTATGTTGCTTTTGGTCATGGTGTTTATCACAACAGGAAAAGAACTAATACAATTAATAAATGGACAAAGAAATTATTTTTTTTCACATACACAGAAAAAGAAACTGATAGACCAGGAGAGATATAGACAAAGAGAGAGAAAAAACTCTGACATAAGTTAAGTGAAATAAATGATGGGCAAAAATGTGCAAGGCTTGTGCATATGTATAGCTAAAACAGTAATCGTGACCTAAATGATCAAATATACTTGAATTCAAGGCCAAACTACTTATCTAAACCAAAGAGAATACTTTATCATAATAAAGAATATATTCCACACTGACTAACTGAAACTAATATCTGCCTGAGCACAACGTAACCAACCGATCATCCACATTTATGAAGTAAAGACACGAGGAATCTCAAGAACAAATATGCATGCCTCTCTTGGCTCACAAGGCCATGTGTCGGTCTCATAATCAAGAAGAAATGTGCAAAAATCCTAACAGTAGAACTTTTGTTTTGTTTTGTTTTGTTTTGTTTGTTTTTTGAGACAGGGTTTCTCTGTATAGCCCTGGCTGTCCTGGAACTCACTCTGTAGACCAGGCTGGCCTCAAACTCAGAAATCTGCCTGCCTCTGCCTCCCAAGTGCTAGGATTAAAGGTGTGTGCCACGAGTGCCCAGCACGGAACTTTTAAAATTCATCGTTTCTAGATGATGATGAAAGCCAAAGTAAATAAAAACGCCAATAATTTGAAAACATGCCTTAAGAGATATTTTTGTCTGTTTTCAAAAGTCTAAGCTTGGTGGCAATCCAAGTCTCTAAAGAGACTGCAGCAGGTCTCTGGGAATTCAAGACCAGCCTGGACACAGTCTCAAAACAAAAATAAAAAACAAATCACTTGTATATCCCAGAGAGACATGATACAGCCTTCTTTCAAATATCTAAGGAACAATAACACTGTGAAGGAGAAAGAAGGAAAATGAGGGAGAGGAGAGGGGAAGAAGGGGAAGAAAGGGGAGAAGAGGCCAAAAGGAGAGAAGGAGTAGAGACAAGAGAAGAGAAGAGAAGAGAAGAGAAGAGAAGAGAAGAGAAGAGAAGAGAAGAGAAGAGAAGAGAAGAGAAGAGAAGAGAAGAGAAGA
>NW_021620584.1:1030854-1046768 GCF_004785775.1 Grammomys surdaster
GAGAAGAGAAGAGAAGAGAAGAGAAGAGAAGAGAAGAGAAGAGAAGAAAATGAGGAGAAAGGAGAAATGAAAAGAGGGAAGGATAGAGGAAGGAACAAGCCCAGAGAGGGAGGAAGACAGGGAAAGGGAAAACCTTATAATAGGTTCAGAAAACAACTTAAATAAAATGGGAAAAATAACTAGAAACAGTATTCGCTGATATTACGAGATAAAAGATTCAAAATAATAGCATAAATAATTTCTATAAAATAAACCCAACACTTAGGAAAATTAATAAGCATTTCAGGTATGTGAACGAAATAGAATTATTTAATACTGTTGGAAAAAATAAACTGTATAAACACCTTAAAAAATGAAAGAGACTGGAGCCCGTGGCCCAGATCACCAACTACCCCTCAGTTCTGAGCTCCTTTTCCTTTGTCATGAAATTTAATCTCCGGTTAAGGTCCTAGGTTCACTTCCAACTCCCTGACAGTTCACAGTGTCTGTGTGACGTCACTAACCACTAGCCAACAGAATACACAATTGGTGTGAACATTTCCAAGAAACATCTTTACAACAGAAGCATCTACCGTCCTTCATCTCCCCCTCCTCTGAATGAGAATTCAGAGGTTTTGACTAGAGCACTCATCACCACCTTGGGCCATCAACTGGCCTTGAGGTAACCGAGGTGTACAGAGCAGCATCTTCTGAGGGGCTCTACGCAGCAGCTGACTGAAACAGATTCAGAGAGCCACAGCTAAACGTTGGAAGGAGCTCGACGAGTTTTATGGAAGAGTTGGGGAAAGGATTGAAGCCCAAAGGAACTCCACACGAAGAAGAAGAGTCAACTAACCTGGACCCTTGGTGGAGCTCAGAGAGTGAACCACCAACCAAAGAGCACAGGCTGGACCTAGGCCCCCTGCACATATGTAGCAGATGTGCAGCTCAGTCTTCATACAGATATCCCAACAACTGAAGCAGAAGCTGTGCCTGGTCTGCTGCCTGCCTGTGGATCCTGCTTCCCTAACTGGGCTGCTTTTCTGGCCTCAGTGGGAGAGGATGAACTGCTTGTCTCCGCCTGCAGTGACTTGATGTCCCAGGGTGGGGCGATACCCAGGGGAGCCTCCACCCTTTCAGAGGAGAAAGAGAGGGGGAGATGGAAAGAGGTACTGTGTGAGGGGGTGACCAGAAAGATGGAGGTCAGTGATATAGAGTGAATAAATAAGTTAATTAATGGAAAAAATAAATTAAAATTTATTCTAATTAACACTACTTACATTAAATAGGCCCAATAAGAACAACTGATAATAACATATTCTTTGTACAAAATGTTGAGGGAACATATATTTATGTACTACTGAGTGACAGTTGGGATGATACAGTAGAACAATTTGACTCTTATATAATTTGTAGAAATGTGAATATATATGTATGTTAAGTAGAAGTTGATAACCTTTGACTCAAAATTCCACTTAAAAAATTCATTCTGCAGTACATGTAAACACAAAATGATGTATGCACAATGATAAACATCACTGAGTTACTTGGACAGACAAGTGTGTGTGGGTGTGTGTGTGTGTGGGTGTGTGGGTGTGGGTGTGTGTGGGTGTGTGTGTGTGTGTGTGGGTGTGTGGTTGGGTGTGTGTGTGGGTGTGTGTGTGGGTGTGGGTGTGGGTGTGTATATGTGTGGGGGGGGGTGGGTGTGTCTGTGTGTGGGTGTGTGTGTGGGTGTGTGTGTGTGTGTGTTTGCTTATGTGATGAATAGTCCCTAATAGTCTTTGGACTATCACAGAAAATGCATAGGTTGTCTCCAGGAAGCAGAAGCTGGCCAGCAGAGAGGAAATGAGGGATAGATAATAGCCTGAGGTTCCTCAGAGTATGTTGGAAACTTCATGCCAATGTGACAATTTGGGCAGGTGGGCCTTGTAAGAGGTGCCTGGTCACAAAGGCTTGTCCTCCTGCAGGGCTTACTGTCATCATATGAATGTGCTGATTCCTGTGAGAACAGATTGTCACAGAAGCCACCATGGCTCCTTTTTAAGATCTTGTTGTCACTCTTTTTTCTGTTCTGCATGGGATGAGGCAGCATCCCTGGCCAGATGCCAGCACTGTGGCCTTTGTGCTCCCAGGCTCCAGAAATATATAAGCCAAATAAATTTCTGATTATAATAAATTATCCAATCTATTCTATTACAGGTGAAAAACATAGAATTAAACATGAGACTTCAAACTCATAACTATAAATCTTACAAATCCATAAATTAATATTCATATATTATCTAGTCAAATTGTTTACTTAATCAGCTTTAGTGAACTAGAAACAGTCACATAATGAAAAAGATAAAAATTATAATCTATAATGTCTAATTATGCATATTATCCTAGAGTTAGCTTTCAAACCTTCCATAGGCATGCCACAGTCCATGTATTTACAGAGATTAGGTATAAAGCAGGGGTCTATGGGGTTGGGTAGGATCGCTCATAGAAAAGGAAACAGGATATATAGTTATAGAGAAACAAAAAGAAACAGAACAGCAAGATTAAACAGGGACAAGAAGGGAAGGGAGGGGGTAACGAAAGGCATATGAGAGGAACAGATGACACTAAGGGCCATCTGAGGGGTCATATAAACCTAAAATAAGTGCAAGCAAGAAGGGGTCTCAGCTCTGAAATGACAAAGTGACATGATTCCTATCACTAACCAAGAAGCTTTTTCCCAATTGAAAACTGCTCAGGAAAGAAAATTTTAAAAGATATTTAGTGTCAGGGGTCATTTGAAACAGAAATTGACTCTCCAATGGAGTCTTGCAAACCGCAGTTAAGTGCCATGCCCAGGAGAAAACAGCCAACACAAAACTAACTCAACACTATTTTTGTAGATTTTTTTGTCTCATATTGGTTTGTTTGGGCATTTTTTTTACCTTTCAGGTCTTTTGCTTATGTATTATGGCTTACATTTTTGAGATCTTTATGCTGTATATGCGCGTGTCTATGTGAGTATGTGCGTATGTGTTTCCTGTGCTTTTTCTTTGTTTTTGTTTTTTTTTATTCTAGTTAGTTTGTTATTTGCCTGTTTGTTTTCTAAAAAGAGAGAAGAAGGCACAGTTGGATAGATGGGAGGAGGGAAGATCAGGAGATAAGGGAGGGCAAACAGTGATGGGAATATATTTTCAATAAAACAAATAAATGTATAATCCCAGAATAATAAACATTTTTAAAAGATATTTAGTGTCAGGGGACATTTGAAACAAAAGTTGAAAAGCTTAAATGGTATACAATGTTGTTGTAGCAGACAAATGTTAAAATAATTTATTATAAGACATAAAAAGATGATGTTACTTTGTTTCAACAGTTTTGTCCTTTAACTTAAGGAAAATTAATAAACTCCTTAAGAATGGATTCTTCTTCTTAATCTTTATTCCCAGAGCCTATGTTTTGTTTTACCTACCTGAAGCAGATAAAGTTACAAAAATAAATACCGAAATGGAATTGTAAACTAATAGAAACAGCAAAAGGAAGGAAGGAAGGAAGGAAGGGAGGGAGGAAGGAAGGAAGGAAGGAAGGAAGGAAGGAAGGAAGAAAGGAGCCGAAAGGAAAGCTGTCCCTCAGGTCATGAGAGCAGGAGAGCTGTCCCTGCCCCTCAGTCTCACCAGCTGCAGCACATGGGAGAGCAGGGCCACATCTCACCTGGGCAGCATAGTAGAGCCGGCCCTGGTGACATGAGGATATGTGAGGGGCCCCAGTAGCATGAGAGCTGGAGAGCTAGCCCTGTCCCTTACAGGCTGAGCACTGGGCAAGCTAACTAGGACAGTGCTGGAGAGCTTGCCCTGGTTTTGAGGATACAGGAGAGTTGGTGTGTTGACCAGCTCAGCTGTTACCCAAGCCCAGATCCAGAACTTTGAGTTGACCCACCCCAGCATCTACTCCACCTATGAATTTCTGGAGCTTGTTAAGGGACCAGTCCTTCAGATCCAAAGCTGTAGGATCTCCATGACACAGGGAAACAACAGGGCTATCTGAGAGGAGCCCTGGTAAGAATCTGGTATTGATACTGTAGCAGAAGCCAAAGGCCTGAAACCAGACCAATGACTCATTGTTACAGACACTTACAAGTAAAGATGTGTGTACAAAAATGTATAGTCTGTGACACATTACAGCTTCCATGATGAGATGGACTTTAGGATTTTTTGAGGGGAAGAGTGGAGGTTGCAAGGGCAGAGGGCAGATGCGATGGGGATGATGGGGAAAGAGAGGAGTGAAATTGAGGTGCACAATGTGAAATTCACAAAGAATCAATAAGTTTTTAAAGGGATACCACAATGTGTCTTTGAAATCTGCTTTCCTGATTTTCATGATGTCTGGGTCTTACCAACTCGTTACCTGGAACATTAACTGTACTGCTAGCTCTGAAGAAAAGATGGCTATGTTTTAGTTTGCTTGGGCAAATTATCATGCTGTAGCACTTGCTCTCTTACACGCACGCACACACACACACACACACCTCACACTCTTCTCATTTACACTATTGCCAAGCTGCTCACTTCCCGTACCAGCTGCTCTTCCCACCTGTTCCACCAAAACATAATGTAAAGACTCCATCTGATGCCCAGAAGGGATATCACTGAGATACAAGGGAATCTCTGGGGATAGTTTTATTCTTGACTGACACAGAGGGTGTTGAAAGGGCCCAGAGACTCGGTAGCAAGCAGATGTTATTTCAGTTCAGCTATGAAAATAGCAATGCTTGGGCATCTCTCAAAAAGCAGAGAAATAAGGATCCAGATAGACTTTTCCTTTGGGCTAAAAGTAGAGGGGTTTCCTAAAAACCCTGCTGAGAACAAAAAGCACTTAGTAATGAAGATTTGAATGTCTTCTGCTTTTCATCAATTTTCTAATAAGAATTCTTCCCTTCACTTCTGTGTCTGGGTTTCCAAATAGTAGTTGAGGTTTTAAAAGATCATTTTAGGTATATTTCTCATATATAAGTTAATTCAAGAATTTAGGCATACTGAGTTTCTTTTTTTTAATTGAATATTTTATTTATTTACATTTCAGATGTCATCTCCTTTCCCCATCCCCCCCCCATAAACCCGCTATCTCATCCCTCCTCCTCCTTTTTGCTTTTATACCATCTTAATTACATGGAAGTAGTAAGGTCAGTTCTAGGTTGAGGAACTAGCAATAAAATAGATGCAAATAGTCAAAGAACAAGCAAGGCAGTAAACAAAGTCCCACGATCATTCTTTCTAAGGGCTTATCAGGATGACCAAAATATCTGAGTCTACTTCCCTGTCCTAGCCCTAAGTCATTTTCATGCCTGAAGCCTACTTCTTTGTTCTAGCCTAAGATTTAGATTCCTGCCTGAATTTACTTCTTTATTCTAGCCTCTTGTCAGATTCCTGCCTGAAGCCCATTTCCTTGTCCTTGGCCAATGTCAGATTTCTGCCAAGCAGCCCCAAAAGCTCTCACATCTCCCCCTTTTTTATTTTATAAACACATACTGATTTCTTGAAGGCTACAATGTGAATTTAACTTTTTCTGGAGCTTGACAAATGACTCATCAGTAAAGAGTACTAGATGTTCTTGCAGAAGACCCAGATTCTGTTCCCAGCGCCCATAATGTGTCTCGCATCAATTTTTAACTCCAATTCCAGGGGACTTGAAACCCTCTGCTGGCCTCCACAATTACCAAGCACACACACAGTGCACAGACATACATGCCAGCCAAACATACAAAATAAAAATTAAAGAATAAAAATTCAATTTTTTTTCCAAAAAAAATCTGTAAGTAGATTTGTGAAACCTTAACAATTAGAATATGGAATTAAAATACAGGCCAAAGCATTTTAGACAATGTGTTTAGTTTACATGTGATTGTCTCTCCCTGCTTTTCCAATGTTGTAATCACTGTCACTTTCAGGATTCATGCCTGAGAAACAGAAATCGCTGCCCCCTTCCAGAGCTCCAGTAACTTGGAAGCTACTATCCTCTGTACTTCTCTGAACCAAGATGAAATTCTTTGTTATCTGGCTGTCGTGGGTGCCTCTTCTACAGGTGACTCTTACGGCAAGAAGCATTGGTCATAGAGTGAGAAGGTCACAGCTCTGAGGCCCATGCATTCAGCAGGAAGAATGGAGTCTATGAAATGATCTCTGCCTCTTGGTTAATGTTGGTGAAGTCCTCACTATCCTTAGTTCAAGTGTTCATGAACTTTGCCCAACATTATCTCCTTTTGGATGGAAAGCAACATCTTGTCCCAATAAGGTAACATTCTAGTAAAGAGAGCCAATGCCTTACTTTTAACTGAACTTTAACTTCCCCATAATGATAAAGAACCCTTTCTATCCCTTACATGTGGACTTGAGGCAGGGTGAGCAAGGAGGGTTACAACCCTCACCACATGCAGGCAGCCTTTACTGTGGTACATAGCTACTGTGTAGCAGAGGAGACTGGCTCTGTGCCATCCCATGGAAAATGGGTAAAGATGCCACATGTTTCCAGGGCATCCTGAGTGGGGGAATTGGGATGTAATTATGTACTTATCACTGCTTTCACATAGTCTGGCATCTTTGCTTCAGCACACATCAAGAAGGTGAACTCCAGTTCTGGTCTCTGCCCACAGCCTCCTACTTTCAGGTTACTTAACCTCCCCTGAATCTCAGCCTCCTTATATTTAATATCAACATAATAATAGGACCTATTTCCCAGCGCTAGTCAGAGGATTTAAGGACATCAATTGTGTATGGTGTCCAGAAACAAATGGCAATCTCAGAGTAAGCACAGGACTCACAGGCAAGCATTTGGAAAGCAACTGATCCCTTGTTTGTGTGTCAAGTTGACAAGAGGTCAGTTGTACAGGCTGGTTTTGTGACAACACAAGCTGGAGTTACCACAGAGAAAGGAGCCTCCCTTGAGAAGCCAGTAAGCAGCATTCCTCCATAGCTTCTGCATTCACTCCTGCCTCCAAGTTCCTACCCTGTGTGAGTTCCTGTCCTGACTTCCTTTGGTGGTGAGAAATGTGTAAATGTAAGCTGAGTAAACCCTTTCCTCCCCAACTTGCTTCTTGATTATGATGTTTTGTGCAGGAATAGAAACCCTAACTGAGACAAAAATTAAGTTTTCAAGTGCTCACTTGGTATGAGGCCCTAGAATTTAGCATATCATATGTGTGCTGTCTCTCAGCACATCTTTACAGTACACTTAGAATAAAGCATTAAAAAATTTCCATATGTTTCCTCATCCTAACATATGGAAAGTAAGACTTAGAAAGGGAATAACTTTCTCAGGGTAAAGGCTAAGAATTAGCCAAAGCAAACTGAACCTATGGTCTTATGTGCAACATCTCCATGGACTCACAGTGGTATGTTTGTACACAGGCCTGGTTCTTCTCTAGGAGCCATGATCCATCTTGGAAACCTGAGTCCTTTTTCTTCCAAATGTTGTTTCCTTTACTTCTGCCTCTTTGGTCAGCTCCTGAAGTGACTCTATTTAGCCTGCCTCTACCTGCTCATCTCCCTGTCTGGCCACCGTCTTACATCTAACAAATCTCTCCGAATATTCAGCAACTAAATCAGGATTTTCTCCTCTAAAGCCTGAAAACCTACTTTATAAGGGTAATGTCCAAAATTCCTACTGCCAGTAAATCACTCTCAAAGATTTCAACGCCATTATTTTATCTACTTCCTTTATCACTGGGATGTAGACAGGCTCAGGGATCAACAGTCAAAAGAAAAACATTTTTAGCTTTGCCATGATATATTACTGTTTCAGGATCTTATTACTTTTGTATTGGTACAATTTTATTTGGATTCTAATATGACTTTGGGGAACTGTGAAATCTGTAAAGTATATTTATGCCACTGCAATAAAAGAATTGAGAAAGCTAGGAGGGAAGCAGAAAGGAACACAAGATCAAAAGATGCCTGGAGTTTTACTGTGGACACTCTATCTGCATCTTGGAGGTAACTTGTACAGAGCCTATTTTCTAAAGCATATAAATAAAAGCTGAAAGGCCAAAATACAATTTCAGCTGAAAATAAGATCATGAGAATTGTTTCTTTACATTTTTTTCTGTTCTAGGAGGATGACATGTAAGTTCCAGAAAACAATGTTTTCCAAGTTCAAGTGTACCTGTTTAAAGCAACTTTAGATTTTTTACTCAGCTACAAAACATAAGAGCATAATTTATCTTTTGAGAACTTTTAAAATTTTTATTTCATCAAATATATTATTTTACACCTTGTTTCTTACTATATACTGTGTATTATTCTCTAAAGTTCTCTGGTGGTGGTGGTGGTGGTGGTTGGTTGGTTGGTTGGTTGGTTTTTGGAGTTTTGGTTTTTAGACAGGGTCTCACTATGCAGCTCTGACTCTCCTGGAATCCCTATGTAGACCTGGCTTGCCTTGAACTCATGAACCCACAGAGATTCACCTGCTTCTGCCTCTGCCTCCTAAGTGCTGGGTTCAAAGGCACGGACTGCCACACCAAGCCTTATTCTGCAAAGTTTTATAGAAAAGGTTTATGGATTTTAACACTTCACATTAACTTAAACCTTTAATAAAACAATTGTGCATAGAATGTGTGTTTGTCAACATGATGAAGCTTCTGCCTCCCAGTTCTGAGTCACTGCTCCCCAGCATAATGAGTAAGGCTATAGAGGAGGGAAAACCCAGAGACCAGTAAGTCAGAAAAGAAGAACCCAAATATTCCAAATACCACTATGTTCCTGGATGACTAAGAAGAACTGAGTAAAGAATTTCTCGTAGACTCTGAAGAGATGGCTCAGAATTTTAAAGCAAAGTCCCTGTGGAATATCCAGGTTCCACTCCCAGCATGGTGACTCACAAACAACTGTAACTCCAGTAGTTATAGGGGATCTGGCTCCCTCTTCTGACCTGCAGTGACACTAGGCTCAAGCACAGCTCATAGACATACATGTAGGCAAGCATAAATACTCATAAAAGAAATGAATATTAAAAAATAAATTTTTTTCAAAAAAGTGTTTATGAACAAGTAAACTGACTAAAGTGGATGGAAGAGCAAAATAATAAGCACCCAGAAATGGATGGTTCTTATCTATGAAAAGAGTAAGTAGGAAATGCACCCACTCTCTCATGGAAACATTGTCAAATGTGCAAGATCTGATAGGAAACGCTTTAAGTTACTTAAGACCTGAAAGTTTAAAAGAGAAAATACTTAAACAACTAGAAAGTCATCATATTTTTTGGCAGGAGTACTCTATTTCATGACAATAACATGTACACAAACTTAATATAGTACTGAAATATCCAAATAATTTTAAAGTACTCAGGCCATTTCTAAAGTTCACATGAGAAAGACAATGCACAAAAATAACAAGAGCAATTCTGCAAAAGATGATGGAAAAGGAAACTAGCCTAAAAGCAAATCTAATAATGGTAAGTAAAAATGAGATAGTGAAGGACAGATACAGTAACTGATCAGATTAGAAATGTCAAAACAAAGTTCAAACACATGCAGGAATCTGTTGTAAAATAATATATCCCTTTAAAATGGCAACCAACAAGACTAAATACGTATAGGAAATACAGTTTTGGAATTTATCCTACATCATAAATTTTATATGGATGTTGTCAAGGCAGAAAATAGAACTGAAAAGTATTTAAAGGAAATGTAAAATTTATTCTTGAAATAGTATAAGAAAGACTTTTTTTTAAGTATAAACCAAAAGCAATTTTTTAAAGTCTGAAAGGTCCAACTACTAAAAATTAAAAGCATTCAGTGTCAGGCTCTACATATGCCCTAAGACAATAAAAGAAAATAAAAGATGCTTATTGGAAAAAGAGATGAAATTGCCTTTTTGCAGCTAACAAAGTTTACTTATACAGAAAAGTTGAAGTAACAGAAAACACTAATCTCCACAATAAAAAACAATTACAGAAAAGTTGTCTGACCAAAAGTTAACATACAAAAACCATTTCATTATCCTATGTGTGGGCAATTAACAAGTGGTTGAAACTTAGTAGCACACTGCTCTAGTGTTGGAAATAAGACTGAAGACTTGAGAAAATGCAGCCATGTTTAGTATACCATACTGCAGAAAAAGACACCAGCATGGAGAAAAAGAAAAAAAAAATGGGTGGCCTGCTGATTTGACACAAGACAGTGGTTTTTAGGTCCTGAGAAATTCCTGTCCTTTTCTCTTAGAAGCCAGCAGCACTTGCTGGCTTCCCAGATTCCCTGTCACTGGTTTAGGATACAAAGTTTTATCTAGTGATTTGGGAATTAAGGCTGCCTGCTTTTTCTAATGGTGGTCTCAACCACTTGGCACACGCTCTGTAACCTTCCAACTATCTGATTTCTGAAACAAGCAAGCAGGCACCAGCCACCAGCTAGACAGAAAGGGGCATAGATTATCTGAAATAAACCATATCAATCTATTTATCACAATTAGAACACAATTTTTAAAAAAAAATAGGTAACTAAACAAAATATATCTAAGTTTTTTTGTGGGGAAAAACAAAAAACTCTCATTTCAAAAATCAAAAGATTAATGAATATTCCACATTTGTGGATTGAAAGACTCAGTATCAGAGCTGGAAAGATGGCTCAGCAGTTAAGAGTACTGGCTGTCCTTCCAGAAGATCTAGGTTCAATTCCCATCACCCAAATAATGGCTCACAACTATCTGTAACTCCAGTTCCAAGGGTTCTGATACCCTCCCACAGACATATATGCAGCTAATACACCAATCAGTGCTTATAACATTTAAATAAATAAATAAATAAATAAATAAATAAATAAATAAATAAATATTTTTAAAAGCTCAGTATTGACAAGATAGTATTTCTTCCTACCACAGAGTTAAAGCAACTCCGGTTAATTTCATAGCAAGATATTGTGGGGATATTAGCAAGATGATTCTAAAAATCAGAGAGGGAAATGTAGAGGCTGAGAATAGTAAAGTTGGAGTGGGGGTTAAGGCAGTTTTGAATAAAGGCAGAATGAAGCAAAACAGGTTAAAAAAAAAGTCAGATGACCTACAGCAACCTGTGCACTTGGGAGACAGAGGCAGGGAGAATCTTGGCTCCAGACCAGCCTATATTCTTTTGGAAAGAATATCCAATATCCAAAAGAAAAATAAACAATCCCAAAAGAACAAAGCAGAAGAAAGCTGCTTCATAAAACTGGCTCTAGATATTAAATAAGACTAGTGTTCTGCTAAAAGAACGTAGCTCTACCTGCCAGAGCCTGAAAATACAGAGGCAAACACAGCTCACAAACAACCATTAAACTGAACACGGAGTCCCCAAGGGAGGAATTAGAGAAAGGACTGAAGGAGCTGAAGGAGTTGGCAACCCCATAGGAAGAACAACAATATCAACCAACCAGACCCCTAGAGCTCCCGGGGACTAAACCACCTACCAAAGAGTACACATACAGGGACCCATGTCTCCAGCCACATATGTAGCAGAAGATGGCCTTGTCAGGAATCAATGGGAGGAGAGGCCCTTGGTCTTGTGAAGGCTCGATACCCCAGTGTAAGGGAATGCCAGGGTGGGGAGGTGGGAGTGGGTGGGGAGGTGGGAGTGAGTGAGTGGGTGAGGAAACACCCTCATAGAAGCAGGGGGAGGGGAGACGAAAGAGACAGTTTGGGGGAACAACAGGAAAAAGAGACAACATTTGAAATGTAAATAAAGAACATATCCAATAAAAAAGAAAAAAAGAACATATCAATAAAGCAACTTCTACTGACATCCTGCTATACTCACAGATCAGTGCCTCACTCAGTCATCATCAGAGAAGCTTCCTCTTGCAGGAGAAGGGAGCAAATACAGACATCCACAGTCAGACATTGTGCAGAGAATGAGAATAAAGACTCAGACCTAAGTAGGATGTCTCCATCAAATCCCTCCTTTCTGGGCTCAGGGAACATTGCAGAAGATAAGCAAAAAGATTATCAGTGGTGATGTAAGGCACCAAGAAAATAGGCTGCATGAACTCGCAGAGACTGTAGATCAAGCCCCATTGCTGAGAGGAGAAACGGACACAAGCCTTCATCCCTAAACCAGAGCTATGTCCAATTGATAACTACTTACCAATAAAGAATTGATTTTCTCCAACAGAGTCTCTCTGGGTATATAACCTATTCTTATGAGGCCTATTAAGAGACAGCCAACACAAAAAGAACTCAGTGGTATCTTTGGAGGTTCTATGTCTTGTATTCTTGCAGATGCCAAGAAGTGCTTACTGACAGAAGTCTGATATGGATGTCTCCTGAAAGGTTCGACCAGAGGAAACCAGGAAGGGGGAAAACATTTGAAATGTAAATAAACAAAATAACCAATAAAAAAATTTTTAAATGTAAAGACTATCTTGGCTCCCTATAAAATATACATTATTATTATTTTGTTCTGCTTTGGGTCTGGTTTAGTTTTGTAACAGAATCTCACTCTATAGCCTAGGCTCACCTCAAATTCATGGCAAACTCATGACTTAGAATGAAGAAAACCTCACAGGAACTCTCTGAGTTAGAACACGTAGGCATTAAAAGCATTAAAAGCAATCTTAAGAATTCCCCAGGAAAGGGGGAAGGTGAGATAAATCTAATCTCTCAGATTTTAGGTAAGGAGAAACAAGGAAAACAAAACAGTGACATAAAAACAATGATGTCACTGGAAACATTTTTCCAGTGAGACAAAACTCTGATATAGTCACTATACGCTGTTCAATAGGCAGGTAGACACTATACTATATATAGGCAGCTATAAGTATGCTATAGGCAGCTACTTCTGTACTATAGGAACTGAAACATCTTCATGCCTGATATCCTGGCATCCCATAGCTTCTTCACAGTGAAGGTTACTTGTGCAAGTTAGAACCCAATACAAACAAGTTGGTGACAGCTTTGCCGATAAACAAGAATTTGCTCTTCAGTAGCCAGAAAGAGAGGCTGCCATAGCGGGCACACCTCAAAAGTACACAGAAATATCTTAAAACAACTGACAATGCGGGGGGTGGGGGGGACTGCTTCCAGACCATGGGGACGATGACTTCCCTTTCTGCCAAAAACAAAGCATCAAAGACCTTTAGTGGACAAGCATTCCTGAGCCTTTACCTGTATGGATAAATACAAGTTTAAAAACCATTTTCACAAGATGAATCAAATTTATTCCCATCATAAAAGTAAAGTAACATTATTAAGCCCACTTGATACATGAAATAAAAGCTCAGATTTGGAACCCTGTTTTAAATAGGTTAATGTGAAATGTCAATTCTGAAACTTTCAAAATCTCAGATTTACTTACCCTGAAACCATCTTTTAAAGTAAAATCTATTCCTGTCATATCATAACATGTATGCTTTCTAGTTATTACAAAAAAATAAAACATTTTAATCAAAGTCTCTCATTCTACCAGCAGCTGAAAACTGCATCTACAGACATAACAAATGGAAATAAATACCTACGAGATTTCAGTCCAAAGAAAGCACAGGATTTTCCTGCCTTACGTTTCATTGATTACTCCAATGATTTTGGAGGTGTTGGGAGAACACCGAGTCCCTCCCCCTTTTTCATATTTCCATGGAGGAAAGCAAATTTCTCTAAGAGGAACAGGAAATACACCCTGGACTTTTACCCAGCCTCTTACTTCCACCTCCCAGAACAGCAGTGGTGCTGACACTCATTACCGAGCAGCCAGGCCGTCCCTGCCCTTCTCTTCAGTCTTTTTCAGAACCAGTCAACTGTTTCTTCATTTCTCAACTACTTACAATGTTGAGAAGAAGAAAAATCATGGATGTTTCTCACTAGCCCCTAAAACCACAAGCAAAAATCAGCAACATGGAAAAAGAACTTTGGTGTTTTCTCCCATACCCAGTATTTCTGAATCGTCCAGTACTAAGAATCCACAAATGTAAATGGTAAGGTGGTTTTACTGTATCAAACAAACACTATTGGTTCTTTAACCAGTGCATCAACATGATCTCAAGAATACACCAAAGGTTAAGAATCCAAAGTGCTTAAGCTATAGATAGAGATGGAAATTATATAAATACAGGGGAAGAAAGACAAAAGGAAGAGGAGAGGAGAGGGAGAAGAAGGGGAGAGGAAGGGGAAAAGAGAGAGAGGAGGGAAAGAGGAGTAGGAGAGGAGGGAGAGGGAAGGGGAAAAGGAAGGGGAGAAGAAGAATAGAGGAAGGGGAGAGGAAGGAGAGAAGTGGGGGAGAGGAAGGGGAGAAGAAGGGGAGAGAAAGGGGAGAGGAGGGGGAGAGGAGAGAGAGAGGAAGGAGAGAGAAGGAGGAGAGGAGGGAGAGAGCAGGGAAAGAGGAGGTGGAAAGGAGGGGGCAAAAAGTAGGAGGAGAGACAAATAGTACTTGCCTCCAGGAGAGATATCAGATTTTGAAGCAACCTCTAGCCAGAACAGATTTCAAGAATTATCCTGAATTTAAATTTTTTATTTCTCTCTAAAAGTTCATGTGCAATTTGCATGTACCACTTTAAACTGTGCTTCTACTTGTTTAGCAGCTCAAGCAAAGTGTAACTACAGAAACCAAGCCCTGAATATACATGGACGTCTCCTTCTCCTGAGATGCAGACATGATCTTCTAACTCAATTTGCCTAAGCGAAAAAGTCCATCAGACTCCAGGATGTGGCGGGTTGTGGTTATGCACACCTTTAATACCAGCACAGAAGGAAGAGGCAGGCCTGCTCTACACAGCAAACTCAAGGCCCAAGAGAGTAAGTCAAAAGAAAATTTTCTAATTAAAATGAATAAATAAATAGGCATATGTATTTCAGTTCAGTCATTATCAAACTTCCTGCAGATACTACCTTTGGCCACCAGATGGCAATGCTGCAAAAGTAGATCAAAAGCTGGCCCAACTGCACCAGAGAAAATCTAGATTTCACTTAACTGCTAATGTGACATGTGTAAATAAACGCATAGATTTTCCTGGCGTCTGATGAGCTACAAGGTAAGACTTCAGACATGTAAAAGAGAGACAGCTAAAACTTCCCACTCTGGAGAAATTAAAATGTTAATAACGGAAGTGCTCTGACCCCAAACTGAGAAAAGTGATCTCATCCTCAGAATGTGCCGGTATGGCAGGAATTCCTGACATGGAAAATGTGACAGTGTCACTCCATTTTCTGTCCTAGATTTAGACTGTGCATGCACGTAGCCTCACAAAATTTCAGTGAAAAGACTGGTCCTTGGGAAGGTACTATAATCTCAGTTAAAGGGAAACAATGAATATGACTCAAGAAAATCCGGCTTAAAGTTAAAAATAACAGTGAGGCTTGACTATAAAATCAAGGCTTAAGAATCACTGCTTAAATAGGACACTTTCCATCCATAGTCCAAGAGGACCAAGTGGGAGACGCGTAGAAGAGACTCCCTTCTATGCTGGGACTCTCAGGGGATGGAGAGCAGGGGCCAGGCACAGAGAGTAAGTGTATCAACTAGTAAGACACAGCTTCTTTTATTATCAGTCTGCTGAACCATCAGCCCTTGGGGGAAAAAACTGCAACACGGAGAAAATATACAAAAAAGAAAGATACAATCTCCTCAAGAATGTACAGACCAACAGAAAGTCAGCAGGAAAACACACACACAGTTCAAGTACTTAAGATGTGGGTACCATAGCACACACCTGCAATCCCTGCCCTGGGGGAGCTGGGGCAGAAGCAAAAGGAGTCTGAGTCTGTCTGTCTGTCTGTCTGGTTACATGGTAGAACCCAGCCTTGGGGTTTGGGAATGGAGTTCAGTGACAGAGCTAGCAGAGCCTAGCAAGTACTATACTCAGCACCACAATAAAGCAATGAGAGAGAGGGGGGAAGGGAAGGAAGGAGGGAAGGAGGGGAGGAGGGAGGGGGGGAGGGAGGGAGGGAGGGGGGGGGAGAAAAAAGGAGAGAGAGAAAGAGATACGGAGAGGGCTAGAGAGAGACCGAGAG
>NW_021620584.1:1046868-1052754 GCF_004785775.1 Grammomys surdaster
ACAGAGAGAGAGAGAGAGAGAGAGAGAGAGAGAGAGAGAGAGAGAGAGAGAGAGTAATGTGCTAAAAGTATAGGGGACCTTCTGCTATTGCCATAAAATCAAAAGAAAAAAAAGAAAACATTTAATTACTCACTACAAAGATAGGATGAAACGCTGCTAAGATATGCAGGAAACCTATCTATATTTAAGATTCTAAACTGGCACATACTCTTAGAATTATCTTCTACATTTGAAAACAGAAATGGAGCAGGAAAAAAAAATGATCCAAGCAATTAGTGTTTGTCCCTCCCTTCTGTGTGCTATGTGCTTATGTGCTTCTTCCATTCCACTTCTGTTGTTTCCAGCTACCATCTCCCTCTCTAACAAACACATTGATAGAGGAATAAAAAACAAATAAAAACCACAACCAGCAATTTATGTCTATTAATTACAATCGGTAAGGAAGCTCCTCAGGGGATTGAAACCCAAACTGCAGGTGATACAAAACGAACACATATATTAAATACAAGCAAAGCAGCCGAAAAACATTTTAAACTAAAATAAAATAAAAGCTAAACTGCAACCTTCGGTTTTCAAAGGTTACATGGTCTTCTTACTTTGAAACATACAACTGGGATTTTTAAAGAAGAAACATGGGGCCTAGAGAGATGTAGAGATGAAAGCACTAACTGCTCTTCCAGAGGACCCAGGTTCAGTTTCCCAGAACCTATTAGGCAACGCCTCGTCATCCATAATTCTAGTTCCAGGGGCTCTGAGGCTTTTTTCTGACCTCTGAGGGCACTAAAGACACATGTGATACACAGACATGCATGCAGGAGTAATAAAATATACACATAAAAGAAAACATTTTCTAAAAAGAAAAAACACATTTTAAAAAAAAGAAAGAAAGAAATATCTACTATGCCAGGTTCATAGTGCCTTGTAGTCAGTCGATCGGGCTTATGTTTAACGTAACCTTCTTTCAACCATTTCTCCAAAATGCTACTGCAAGTATCAGGAAGAACTAAAGTCAGTAACCAGAAGAGCAAAGCACACTCAAATATCTGCATGTTTAACCAAGAATACAAAAGCAACATTATGATAGAAATCACCTTAGTGTCATAGTCAATACAAATCAAAGGGACAGATCCACAGGCAAGACAAATTAAGAAATGCACATGTAAGAATCCTTTAAAATTACACCATTGAGTCTATTAAACAAAAAGTAAAAAATAATAATTTTACTAGTAACATCTTTAGCATTTCATAAAATGATAATAAAATTTGATATACATTGAATTGCCCTTATTCGAATTCACTAATGTTTCATATATATAATATATATATTACATATATACATAGTATATATACATATATAATATATATATAAGCTGCTTTTATTATAAATGCTAATTATGTTCCCCAAAAAAAAACTTGTTTACACAAGAGGGTCTACACTTCGCTTCTGGGCTTGGGACTGGGAGGAGAGGAAGAAGGCAATCCGCTATGTTTTAGGAGATGTGGACAGAGGACAGACCTAGAAGCTGCCATTGGGGTAGAGAAGCAAGGAGAGCACCCAGGCTCTGGGTCTAGAAAGTGCGTCCCAGAGGGATGCACAAAGGGGTCCAGAGCAGCCAAGGTAGAACATAGCATTTATAGGAATTATCAGCAGAAGGTAGATTCTAGCAGCATAGAGGCTAGACAGTCACCCAGCTATTGTGCTGCTTAAGGCATATAAAAATATAAAGACTGTGCTTGAGTCTTTCATTCAGGGACATAAACCATTGGGGTGGGTAGCAAGCTCATACCGGAGTTTATTAATTAATTATTAATTCTAAAACCTTGCACCACAGCTAGGGTAATTTTCCGTCTGAGTTTTGGTATGCTTTGACTGTGACTCGTCACAGGCTTATGTACGCTTCTGGAATCATTTCGTCTCTCCAACACCTTCAGATTTTGGACACGCTTGAATTTTGGACTTTCAGATTAGGGAGGCTCAATCTAAAAATCTTAAATCAATAGGACAAAACGTCAACCAACAGATTGGGAAAAGATCTTCACCAATCCTACATCCAATAGAGGGCTAATATCCAATATATACAAAGGACACAAGATGTTAGACTCCAGACAACCAAATAACCCTATTAAAAATGAGATACAGAGCTAAACAAAGATGCTGTCGAGGATGTGGAGAAAGAGGAACACTCCTCCATTGTTGGTGGGATTGCAAGATGGTGCAACCACTCTGGAAATCAGTCTGGCAGTTCCTTAGAAAATTGGACATAGCACTTCCTGATGACCCAGCTATACCACTCCTGGGCATATACTCAGAAGATGCTCCAACATATAACAAGGACACATGCTCCACTATGTTCAAAGCAGCTTTATTTATAACAGCCAAAAGCTGGAAACAAACCAGATGTCCTTCAACAGAGGAATGGATACAGAAAATGTGGTACATTTTCACAATGGAGTATTACTCAGCTATTAAAAACAATAAATTCATGAAATTTTTAGGCAAATGGATGGAACTAGAAAATATCATTCTGAGTGAGGTAACCAAATCACAGAAGAACACACATGGTATGCACTGACTGATAAGTGGATATTAGCCCAAAAGCTCACAGTACCCAAGATACAACTCCCAGACCACATGAAGCTCAGAAGAAGAAGGAAGACCAAAATGTGGGTGCTTCGGTCCTTCTTAGAAGGAGTAAGAAAATACACATGGGGGAAAAAAAGGAGACAAAGTGTGAGACAGAAACTGAAGGAGGGGCAATCTGAAGACTGTTCTACCTGGGTATCCATCCCATGTGCAGTCACCAAAGGCAGAAGCTGATGTGGATGCCAGGAAGTGTATGCTGACAGGAGCCTGATACAGCTGTCTCCGTAGAGGTCTGCCAGAGCCTGACATATACAGAAACTGATGCTCACAGCTAACCATTGAACTGATCATGGGGTCCCCAATGGAAAAGTTAGAGAGAAGACTAAAGTAGCTGAAGGGGTTTGTGGCCCCATGGGGAGAGCAACAATACCAACCAACCAGAGCTCCCAGGGTCTAAACCATCAGCCTGTTAGCACATAGAGAAGGACCCATAGCTCCAGCTGTATACGTAGGGGAGGATGGCCTTGTCTGGTGGGAGAGGAAGTCCTTGAAGGCTGGAAGCCCCAGTGTGGGGGAATTTGTGGGTGGGGAGGTGGTAGTAGGTGGGTGGGTGAGGGCACATCATCATAGAAGCAGGAGGAGAAGGGATGGGATAGGGGGTTTCTGGGTGAGGGGGAAATGGGGAAAGGGGATAACATCTGAAATGTGAATAAAATATCCAATGGAAAAAATTTTAAAATGAAATAAATTTGAATACTTTAGTAATTTTTTTTAAAGTTTTTATTTATTTCAAATATTTTAAATTATTGTCATTAAAAAACCATATCTTTGCCAGGCAGTGGTGGCACATGCCTTTAATCCCAGCACTTGGGAGGCAGAGGCAGACAGATTTCTGAGTTCGAGGCCAGCCTGGTCTACAGAGTGAGTTCCAGGACAGCCAGAGCTATACAGAGAAACTCTGTCTCGAAAAACAAAACAAAAAAAAAAACATATCTTTCAAAGTGGAAATTCTATGGGGTCATAAATGTCAATTTATAAAAAAATTTAAAAATTTAAAAAAATAAAATAAAAATTAAAAATAAATGTCAACTTATAACTTATGAAAGCCTTAAATATGACTCTGGTCATAAAAAATAAATTTAAGGCTGAGGAGATGGCTCAGTCAGTAACATGCCTGGCATGTGAACACAAGGACCTGCCTTATCTCCTACATACAAAGAGCTGGCATAGTACCACACTGCTAGGAGCACTGCATAGGCAGAAGCAAGCAGATCACTGAGGTTAACACCAACTAGACTGCTGTGTTTCATGAGATCAAGGCCAGGGAGACCCTGTCTCAAAATGAGATGGACTTCTGCACTACTGAGGCCTGTGGGAATCCTCAGGGCAGAGAAGAGCTGCTGGGAGGGAAGCTCATTCAAGGCTTTCTCAGAGCCCCTGATCAATGGATCTGTATCCTTGCCCAGCAACAGACCTGGCAGGTCCATCTAGGGCTAAGGCCAGGGCCTCTGAAGGAGTTAAGGTTTCAGATCCTAAGAATCTGACTTTTGTCCCCTGAAGAAACTGGAGTTTTCAGTCCCAAGGCTACCAAGCACTCAGTCTGTGGCACCTGTGTTCCTTTGTGCAACACTGCTTAATTAACTTTCTGCTGACACTGTCCCATGTTTCCCCTGTAAACTGTATATAAGATGCTACACTTCTTTATAAGCTTGTTTAGCACAAGGTATACCTTGTGCAAGACCTGATCCCAACTTTCCTGTCTTCTTTATTACTTCTGATCCCCGGTCATTCCCCTCAAGAACCTGTCACTGAAGAACAACCTGCTGGTCCGGATCCAGCAGCAAAGGAACTGTGAAACAATGGATAGGCTGATAAAAGCTACGTAAACATTGGCTAGTAAACATTCCTCAGACTGCAGTTTAGAATTGGTCACTATACAAATGTTATACACAACTACTATTCTTAAAACCTGTCAATGTGGTTTGCCTATCAGTAGGTCCATGCTAATTCCAATGATCTTAAGGAAGTTGTAGAATCCCAGCAAATCAAGAAAGCAAGAGCAGAATCTATAGGATATTTTCTAAAAATTTATATATGGACTTACAGTTCCAATTGCCTGTGTCTTCTGTCCAATTATCACTTTCCAAAAGTATTTTCTCATCTTCAGAAGAAATAATCTCTTTTACCAAAAATTCTGAGGTAAAACTTAAAAGTCCCAACTTTTTCTATTGTGCTACAGGAAAATAAATTAGTCATACACAAAACCCTAACTCCTTGTATGCAAAGAATTCTGTCCCAAAGCTATGTATCAGCTTGCAAGGCTCTTAACTGCCATTTTCAGAAGTGAGACTGCTGAAAGGCCCACGACAAAATCCAAAAACAAAGAGCACGTTCAGAGGTGCTGAGCCCTGTGTGCTCAACAGCTTTCTTCAGCAACTGACGGCACTCAAATCATCGGTTTGCACGTGACTGAGTCACTGTCTAAATCTCACTCAAAGATAAGGCTCTCATAACACTTACTGTATGGAATGCTGTAAAACATACAGAGTTGAGAGTAAGCACAAAATGACTACAGAAACTACAACAGTCATCTCAATCAATGCAGAACGTGTTTCAGCAAAGTTCAACATCCCTTCATGATAAAAGCTCTGAAGAAACTAGAACATTACAAAGACTACATACACAACAACCCTGTACCCAACTGTGCTAAACTGTTGTCCTCTGTCCACTCGGATTCAAGATAGTGCTAGAAGTCTTAGCTAGACCCATAGGAGAAAGAAACAAGAGGGGCAAACCCAGAGAAAGAAGGTATCCAATTTGTGTCCATCAAAACTCTACTAGGAAACTCTAAGACCTAATAAACAACTACAGTAAAATAACAGAATACAAGAACAACATCCAAACATCAAGAGCTTTTCTGTGTGCTACTAACGAAGTAGCAGAGAAAGAAATCATGAGGAAAAAATCTTTTCAGCCAGTTCTCAAACGAAGAAGTAAAAACAACTAAAAATCTGGGGAAATATATTTAATATCCTTAGCCAAAAGAAAGTAAAAATTAACATTTCTTTTAGATATATACCCAGGAGTGGGACAGCTGAATCATCATAGGAAATTCTATTTGCTGTAGTTGTTGTTGTTCTTGTTGTTGTTGTTGCTGCTGTAGTTGTTGTTGTTTTGTTGTTGTTGTTGCTGTAGTTGTTGTTGTTGTTGCTGTAGTTGTTGTTGTTGTTGCTGCTGTAGTTGTTGTTTTGTTGTTGTTGTTGCTGTAGTTGTTGTTGTTGTTGCTGTAGTTGTTGTTGTTG
>NW_021620584.1:1053154-1086010 GCF_004785775.1 Grammomys surdaster
GTTGTTGTTGTTGCTGTAGTTGTTGTTGTTGCTGCTGTAGTTGTTGTTCTTGTTGTTGCTGTTGTCATGTTACCATCCACATTCCTACCAGCAGTGAATTACGGCTCCTCTCTCCCATCATCAACCTTTGACCTCCACAGGCATGGCACACGCCAGCACACCAGCCCACACGTGCACACACACACACACACACACACACGCACACTATCCTCCAACACACAAAGAATAACTGATAAAGTCTGTTTATCTAGGACTCTTCTGCTTCCCAACAACAGAGACCAACACATCTGTAGGAAGGGATTCCACAGGGTAAGTTTAGAGCTAACCCAGACACTGTTTTCACAGACTCCAAGTACAGAGTGATCTTCTGCACCAGAGCATCCGTGGTTTCTTTTTCACTGAAGGCAACACGGGTTTTCTCAGCTACTGTGATGATGTTATCTTACAAATGCATGAGGTTTGTGAGGTGGCATTAGGAGGGTGTCCGTCCATCCACAGTCCTCTAAAGCCAAAAGCAGTTGCTTCCGACTCAGAGCATTACTCATGGCGCTGTTGACAGCAAGCAAGCTCTTAAAAAAGAGAGTGATACACAGTAGACATGACCTGTCTGTTTAAAATAAAATATTACATTATTTCAAAACAACAGAATTAAAAATAAAGTCCTTCCTTCTTCATTGGTTATTTGGTTTGCTAGCTTCATGCAAAGTATATAAACTAATTTACTAAATATTGGGAGGGGGTAAGTATTCCTATACTGTAGATACTTATTTCAAATAGATTGTATTGGTGATATATTCATTCCCTCATAATTGAAAAGATAATTTAAAAGATAATTTCCTATGTTCAGAAATACAAATTAACATAATGAAGAGGAAGGAAAGGGAGACTGGAGAGAAACATGCTGTCACATAATTGTCACATAACACTTTTTGCCAGAGAACGAATGTTCTACATTCTTTTACTATCTAGTCCTAACTAGCATAATCTTCACAATGAAGTAAACTTATTTGGATAATATGATCTTCACTTTATAGAGCAAAAGCTAATCAGCAGAAAATTGGGTTAAGTGAGAGGATAGGGCGTTAGGTTTAAGTAGTGCTGTTAGTGTTCTGGAACCCAATCTTTGAATATAACCAGTACACCATGCTTACCAAAAACAGTCAAGGAAATGGATCAAGGAAAATTTAATTGCAAGTTCATAAAACATGAAGTTTCCTACTCAAGGAAATTAATTTGGACAAAATGACTTAGTCAGATTGCAAGTAAACACTTTCTTTTTCTAAGTTTCAAGCTCAAATCCTACCACTTCGGAGACTGCTGTGCGCTAGTCCAGGGACTGGAGTAAGGGAGGGAATCCTCCTATCTTCATTTCGAGGCTTATGGTCTAGTCTAGACAGGAGAAGTGGCCCATGCCCTCATCGGCTGCAGCACCTGGGAAGACCCACACATTGCCTAGCCAGCTTGATAGCCTGGTGACGTGGATGTAGGAGAGAAGCTGGCAGGCTGACCAACTCAGCTACCAGGGGCTTCGAGTTGGGCCTCCCCAACATCTACCCCATCTATGAACTGCTGGAGCACATGAAGGGGAAGGTCCTGCAGAACCGAAGCTACAGGATCTCCATGACACAGGGCAACTAACTGTGTGCCTGTGTGCCTGTGTGCCTGTGTGCCTGTGTGCCTGTGTGCCTGTGTGCCTGTGTGCCTGTGTGCCTGTGTGCCTGTATGCCAGTATGCCTGTGTGTCAGTATGCAGGTGTACATGTGCTGCAGCACACATGTGACAGTTAATTTTCTGGAGTTATTTCTCGGCTTCTACTGTGTTGCATCCAGGAACAGAACTCAGGTTCGTTAGTTCTGTGTAGTGGGCACCTTTATCTACTGAGACATTTCACTGGTCTAACTTATATATCTAAAAACACAAGAAAAAAAGCCATGGATAGGGATAGTATACTCTTATCAATTTCATCATTTATACTAAATGTTGACAAGTTCTGAAAAATGTATTTCGAAAGATTACAGGCCATAAAAGTTTCTATAACACAGCCTCGATTCAATTTATCTAACACGCGTTTAAAATGTGAAACCCAGTGCATGGCATGGTGGTTGCCATTATGAAGAATGAATGTGTGATGGAGAAGTGGGAAAGATGGAGGAGTGGAGCAGTGCATACACTGTGGAGAGAGGCAGAACTGGAGGCCTGAGGGCAGTGAAAGGTAGAGCTACAGTCGACAGTGGAACAGGTCATTGTTCAGAGTAGTCTGAAGAGTGGACCATGTGGTCATGATGCCACTGAAGGCCATGGTTCTTATGCGGCTGGTGTCCAGGTAGCTGTCTGAGGCTCAAGTTACCACTTAACACCATGTGGACAGCCATGTTGATGGCCTGAAGCCATGTTGATGTCTGTAGGCCATGCTGTCCCCAGGGGCCATGAGGATGTGGGTGGCCCGAGTTCCCACCTAAAGCCATGATGATGTCCAGGATCTGTGTTGTAGCCTGAAGCCATGCTGATGTCTTCGGACCACATTGTCACTGGAGGCAATATGTGAGTTGCCTGTACTGCCACCTGAGTCCATATTTATATCTATGGCCCAGGATGCCATCAAAGGTCTTGTTTGCATCCAAGGTCCTACTGCAGCAGGGGCCATATTCTTGATTTGTGCTGTCACCAGACACCATGAAGAAGCCATGAAGACACCATGAAGCTCCAGCTCAGAA
This sequence comes from Grammomys surdaster, assembly GCF_004785775.1. NCBI lineage: Eukaryota > Metazoa > Chordata > Mammalia > Rodentia > Muridae > Grammomys > Grammomys surdaster. Next base: position 1,055,869 of record NW_021620584.1, read on the forward strand.
CAAGAACAAGGAAGAACAAAGAAGCTATGTTGGCAGTGCTACTGATGACTGCAAATGCACAGCTGAGAAAGAGAGACACAGAAGACTCCCATGACAATCCCTACCCCAACCCTCAAAAAGTAACAGCCCAAAAAGAAGCCATCAAAGAGAGCTCTTAAAAAGTAATTATGTGCTCTTGCATGATAAGATGCAGAAGTGTAGGTCTCCACAATTGACGGCTTCAGGCCGGGGTGAAGGTGGAGAAAAACTCAATTTTCTTTAGGGGGTGGGCCCCTGGGAATTTAACCATGCTCTAGTAAGGACTGAAGCTCTCAAATAGGACTTGGGTTTGGGGGGGGGTATTTTTTGTTCGTTTGTTTGTTTGTTTGATGGAGGGATCACAACGTGGGGGAACATGAAAGGATTGGAAAGTATGATTGGGGTACATGAGGGGACATGAAAGGACTAGAAATTATGATTGGGTAAGTGATTGGGTATGATTGGTACATGAGGTAAAATTCCCAAAGAAGCAATGAAAATACTATTTTGCAAAAACTGTTAAACCTGTTGTTAGCTCATAAGATACATTTGTTCTGAGTACAACCATTTACTAACTCCCTGAATTGTACTAAGTTCAAGATTAGTAAATTAATGTTCACTTTATTTTAAAAATGAGAATATTTATAATTTTCCTTGAAAAGAGTATAAAAGAATTATCTTGGAGTTAAATAAGAATAATAAAATTCACATTTATATATATATATATATATGTGTGTGTGTGTGTGTGTGTGTGTGTCTGTCTGTCTGTCTGTCTGTCTATCCACAGGGTCCCTCTATGTAGCTCTGGCTGTCCTAGAACTTGCTATATAGACCAGGCTGGCCTTGAACTCAGAGATCTGCCCACCTCTACATTCTGAATGCTGAGATCAAAGACATGTGCCACCATGACCTGCAAAATTCTCTTCCGTAGAGGCCAACTGTGCACAAGCACACAAAATACATAAACTCACACACTAAACAACATAAAATTTATTCTCAGACCACTTTACCAACGACCTCAATAAGGTTTTCCACTAAAATACAAAAATGATTTGTTTATATGTAGCTACCATTACAAAAGCATTTCCATTTCCTTAACCCTGAGTCAGAGGCAAAAAGAAAACAAAGTATCTCTTCCTACTCTGAAGCACTCAATACAACCAGAGAGAGAGAATATCAACAATCAGTTCTTGGAAGATTCTCCAGCAGACCCAGCTGAGTGCCCTCTCATCCATCTCTAGTTGAATTCTATTGAATTCGATTCAGTCTGACAGTAGCTACCTAGTGAGAGCGTCACACCCCACAGGCCTGCAAGCCTGGCCGCCCGACACCAGTGTCAGCAGAAAGCAGTCCCCACACTTCTGACACAACAGTCGTGACTGAGTCCCTAAGATTCCCTCCTCAGAGGAGCAACTCACAGGGTTCATGCCAACACTGCTCACACCCACATTTTCATTATACAGGTTCTTACAAGGGTAGAGATGAAACCAGATGGGAGAGACACAGCACAAAGCTATAGAAATGCAAGCAAGTCACTGCCCTCTCTGAGGACACCTTTCTGCAGTAACCCCCACATGCTCCAATATCCAGAAGCTCTCAAATGTGTCTTTTTACACATAATAGCATCTTCACACTCAGGGGTGACTAAACGCATCATGAGCCCCTGGAGACGTCCCCTGCAGTTGCCCATGTTTGGAAACCTGATCTTGGATGGCAGTATTTGGGGAGGTTATGATTTTATTAGCCAAGTTGACAAATGGCTAGGAGAGGTGGGGCTTGTGGGTTGTAGGCCCATCCAGCTTCTTCTCAAGTCATGTGCTCTCTGTCACTGAAATGACCACCCACTTCACATGCCCAAGGCAACAGAAGGCAGCACAGTATTCAAACCTTCTCTGCTATGATGAATTTTAGATTCTAAACTGTGAGCAAAAAAAATATAATAATTTCCTTCCTTCTTAGTCTGTCTCAGTGATGATAAAAGCAATACAGTCAGAGACAAGAGGCCCATCAACCACATGGCCTGCCCACAGGGGAGCCACTCCAGTGTGCAAGTATATGGTGGACAGATTGGAGATAAAATGAAGCAGAAAGGTTTGAGCACTGTGAAGAGAAGCAGAACTGGAGACACAGAAATGGAGGTGAAGAGGAATGTGAGTAGCCTGCCCTGTCACCTGAAGCCATGGTCAAGTCTTGGCCCATGTTGCAGCTGAGGGCCACATCTGGGTCCTTGGCCCTGAAGCAGCAGGGGTCAGTGTTGATGTCCATGGTATGTTATCACCAATGGCCATGTAGACATCCCTTGTCGAGGTCTGCTGCCTGGGACCAAGTTGATGTCCTGGGACTGTGCAGATCTGGCCCTGCCCCTCACCAGCTGTGGCACTCAGGAAAGCAGGCCTGACACCATGCCTAGGTACCACAGTAGAGCTGGCCCTGGTGATGAAGGTGCAGGTGAGTGGCCCCAAGCTGTCGTGGGCACAGGAGAGAAGCCCTCTCTCTTGACACTCAGGAGAGCAGGCACTGCACCTTGACTTGGCACCACAGTAGAAATGGTGGCATGAGCACTTGGGTGAGCCAGCCTCAAGGGAATGAGAACAGTAAAGCTGTGTCTAACACTTGCCAGCTGTACCATTGGGTAAGCTTAGTCAGGGTAGTGCTAGAGAACTCGCCCTGGTGATGAGGGTGTGGGAGGGCTGGCACTGACCAACTCAGCTACCAACCAGGCTTACATCCAGAGCTCTGAGTTGGACCATCCCAATACCTTCTCCATCTATGAGCTGCTAGAACTCATGAAGAGGTTGCCCCTGCAGAACCAAAGCTACGGGATCTCAGTGACACAGGGCAACATCAGGATGTCTGAGAGGAGTCCCAGTGAGGAGCCAGTATTGACAGTGTAGCAGAGCCAGAGGCCTTGAACCAGACCAGTGACTCGTCGCTATGAACATTTACAGGTAAACCTGTGTGCACAAAAGTATATATGTAGGACACACCATGGCACTCTGTAACTCCCATTTTGTAGTTTTTGTTGTTGTTCTTGGCTTTTGGGTTTTGTTGTTGTTGTTATTGTTGTTGTTGTTGTTGTTGTTGTTTAATTTTGAGGGAGGTTGCAAGGGCAGAGGGCAGATATGAAAGGACTGTAAAACAAATACAACTGGGATACATAATGTGAAATTCACAAAGAGTAAATAAAAAGATTTTAAAAAGTAAAAATGTTCAACTGCACCCCCTTCCCTCGAGAAAGTGTGGCTAAGTTCCAACTCTCCAATAACACCTCGGGGTCTCCAGAGATCAGGGACTATTTAGACCATTAGTCACTTCATTAGTAAATAAAAGACAATTGTTTTTACTCCTGAAAGCCCAGGAGTTTTATGTATGTCATACTATGCTGGTTTAGAAATAAAGCCAAGGTCAAAAGTAATACTCATACCTAACAAGGAGAGAAGTGAGGAATTAAATTAAACTGCAATTTAAAGCCCATTAACCTCACAGTCTTATCTCATTTAATAATAATGAAAAAATATTTTGTGTCATATAATCAAAGTATTTTGTAACATTAGAAAGGTACAAAAAGAAAAGCCAGGTATAGTGGCACATGCCTGTAATTCCCTTGAGAGGCAGAGGCAGTCAGATCTCTATGAATTCAAGGGTACTCTGGTCTACAAGGAAAGTTCTAGGACAGCCAGAGCTACATAGTGAGGCCCTGTCTCGAAGAGGGGGGGAAGGGGAGGAGGAGGAGAAAGGGAAGGAGGAGGAGGAAGAAGAGGGGGGAGGAGGAGGAAGAGGAGGGGGAGGGGAAGGAGGAGGAGGAGGAGATATAAGAGGAGGAGGAAGAAGAGGAAGAGGAGGAGGAAGAGGAGGAAGAGGAGGAGGAAGAGGAGGAGGAGGAGGAAGAGGAGGAGGAGGAAGAGGAAGAAGAAAAGGAAGAGGAGAAGAAGAAGGAAGAAAGAAGAAAGATTATGTGGTGGTTTGAATATGCTTGGCCCATAGGGAGTGGTACTGTAGGACGTGTGTCACTGTAGGGGTGAGCTTTGGAGGTCTCTTCCATGCTCAAGCTACATCATTGTGGAAGAGAACGTCTTCTTAGCTGCCTAACGATGCCAGTTTCTCCTGGTTGCCTTCGATTCAAGAAGCAGAATTCTCAGCTCTTCCTCCAGCACCAGATCTACCTGCAGGCTGCCATGCTTCTCACCTTGATGATAATGAACTGAACCCCTGAATCTGTAAGCTAGCCCCAATTAAATGTTTGCCTTGTCAAGAGTTGCCTTGGTCATAGTGTCTCTTCACAGCAATGGAAACCATAAGTAAGACAGATTATATTAGAATATAGAAGATCTACCTTCAACTATTTACTGGTTTATATGATGATAGTTAACATTACATTCAAAAATTATTCATACTATCCCTGAGAAACCAAAAAGCAAGAACAGCCTCTAACATGTAAGCCTCTGGCTTGTACAGGCTTTACTGTAGCAGCTCACAACCCTTTGTTTCTCCAACACTGAAAACCATTCTTAAATTGATTGATCTTAGAAAACTGCTGTTCTTGAAAGATAATAGATCATAAGACAATAACTGCTATTTCTGCTTCTGTAGTAAACTTACTTACTCTGACCAATAACTGCTAGACATATATGTTAAAAATACATATGTTAGACTCTGCCTACACATAGACAGATAACATGTAATCTTGTGGGTTTTGACTTTATAAGCATTAGGCTGATATATGTAAGGACTGACCTTGAGAATGCTCTCAGATACACACCTGGCCCCAGTGAGTCTGGGTGCCAGTATCTAAAATAAAGTCTCTCTTACTAAAATTCATTTATGGACATGATTAATCTCTGAGTAACCCTACACCCATAACAATAGTAAGGGACATTAACCTCTCCAGACTTTTCTAGCTTAAGCATAATGACAAATGTTAAGTTTACTTTGTCAACTGAAAAATCTGCATGATGTTATTATTAGTATATGCTGGCAACTTGCTCTAGTTGAACACATAACACAAGGAATTCAAGCTACAGACTAGGCTACAACACAAGTGGAAAACTATCAGGACCTATCACACATATACTCAATATGGATATAACACATCACTGAACAATTACATCTTTGAGCTACACTTTAAAGTATTAATATAATACATTAATATATTAACAGGTACATTCAAGTGAACATAATAGTATTAGCTCACCTGAGTGCCTTCATGTTTCAGGAATAGACCTGGCTTTACTTTCTGACCTTAAAAACTTCTCCATTTTATTGAGTTTGAAATCACCTTCATGATTGATGTTCATAGTGATACTGTAAAGAAAAAGTATAAATCATAAACTTCCTGAAGGAACAATTATAATGTTACTCATACGTTCTGTAGTTTATAAAAAATGTCTGTGGTTTTTTAAAAACCTTAGTTTCCTTTTCAACAACCTAGAAAGGTAAAAACAAATTTAAAAATATAGAAAACTTCAGAACATAACACAATTCACGATGATTCATCTGTTAGCTTCAGTCCTCCACTGTGATGTAAACTGTGGTAGAAAAGAATGCCAGCAGACCGTGCCTGCCCAGGAAACATGTAGAAGGAGCGTTAGTTAGTGAGCACTTGTGTCTATTGTGCTCTTAGTGCCCTGAGCATATGCTATACCACACTTCATGGCTTTGCACATGATTTTAACTTAGTTGAGTAAAAGAAGCACACACTAACCAATGAGAGACTGTGATGTAACTTCATATGATTAACTGCTAACAGTCTTGCTGCTGCTTGTGGCATAACTAGAAACCAAAACACAAGATCAATGTTAACTGGAAGAGTTGGAAAGATTTCAAACTAAAAGGATCAGAACACCATAGAGTCATTTGAAAAGATGGTATTCAGTGAGGTAATAAAGAGCAAAGGGAAGACAGGAGTGTCTGCCAACAGTAGTAAAACAGGCATAACTTGAGGGTCATTAACTGTGTTGATTTTGTTGTTGTTGTTGCTGCTGCTGCTGCTGCTGCTGCTGCTGCTGCTGCTGCTGCTGCTGCTGCTGCTGCTGTCCTGTTTTGAAACAGGGTTTCATGTATTCCAGGCTAGCCTCCAACTTGTTAGAAGGCTGAGGATGACCTTGAACTTTCGGTGCCTCTATACCTCCTAAGTGCTGAAATTACAGGTGTGTGCCCACATTCTCAGTTTACATTTTTTTTTTTTTGTCATTGAAACGATTTCTCACCGTGAAGGCCTAGCTGACCTCTGACTTACAATATTTATTCTGCCTCAGCTTCTGTGTGCTGGGATTACATATATGTGCCACCATGTCCAGCTGGCATAAGTTTTTTAGAGCAATAAACATTTACAATCCACTAGTCCAATGCTGCATGCTTAAAATTTAACAAGTGAAATAACTTAAATAAAATTATACTTAAAAACAACTGGGGCACAATCAAAACTCTAATTACTAGTTATAACTTAAGGATAGAAAAAAAGTGGCATTAGTTCACTTTCCTAGCACACAGAGCACACTAGGAGGTGCAGCAACACTGGAAAGAGCCACCTTCCTAGAGTGTCCAGTCAGCACACAGTAAACATGTGAATAGCTGGCTGGGAAAGTGGTGCTGACTGTCATTAAGTGTAGGCATGACCTGTGTTAAGAAGACAAGGATGAACCAGAAGGTGGAAGGTAGACAGACAGTATTGGGGTCCAGGAGTCACCACACAAACCATGTGAACACCAACTCAGTCAGACAGGGGTGGTTCATTTAACACACACCTAAAGAATGATCGACCAGGGCACAAGCTTCAGCACCTTAAGGAGGGCACACACCAAGATGAAAAAGATGAAGTTAATTGAACAGGGACAACAGGATACAGGGATATTTTATAGTTTTGTTCAATTTGGTACTCAATAGTCATATCTGGGTGTTCTAATCTAATTAAGAGTAAATAAAACATTTACAATCCAAGATTTCTTTTTAAATTGTATTAGCTATATTTAAAATGCTCAAAAGTCACCAAACTGGTGACAGCTCAAGGTATGAAACATTCTATGTTTGCAGATCATTATTGATGTTTAGTTTTGAAAGAATCTGATAACACAGAAGCCATGAAACCCTCTTGTCTGTGTGCTGGATAGTTTTACACCAACGTAACACTAAAGTCATCAGAGAAGTGGGAACCTCAATTAAGCAAATGCCATGATGAGATTGGCTGTCGGCAAGCCTTTAGGGCATTTGCAAAATTAGTAATTGATGTGGGAGGGCCCATCTCATTGTGGATGGTGCTACCCCTGGGCTGGTGGCCCTGGGTTCTATGAGAAAGCAGGCTGAGCAAGCTATATAAACAAACCAGTAAGCAGCACTCCTCCATGGCCTCTGCATCAGGTCCTGCCTCCAGGTTCCTGTCCTGGGCTGGGGTCTTGAATGTCCCCAAGGTCAAAATGTCCCAGCTAGCTTAACTTAACACTGCATGAGAATGGAAAGTGCAAACTAAGTGCTAGAACCATACACACATTCACTTTTCTCTGCTGTTGAAGACAGATATGATATAACTAGCTGCTCTAGGTTCTTGCCACCTTAACTTCCTTGCTTTAATGGACTTTAATCCGGAATTGGGAACTTAAATAAACCTTTTCTCCCCTAAGATTTTTTGTCTGTTTATTTTATCACAACACCAACAATAATACACACATACTGCATACTCTTATAGTATATAAGAAGCCACTTGCCATCCATATTCTAATCCCTATAATATGTGAACACAATGCATTTAAATAACCCTTATTTAGAATACATCATAGTCGTTTTCAAGGGTTGCAGTATTAAAAGCAAGCATTTACTCTAGCTGAAACGAGAGGAATGAACAGTAATTAGAACGACTTCAGCCATGGAAAACTAAACACTCTGTTGGAAAGACATAAAGGTTCTTGCATAAGAAGCCTTTAGTGACCTGGGAGCCACACAGAGAAAATAATCAACAGGAGAAAGAGACAGAGTTCTACAATGACAACAGTTTTATCTTTCAATGACATGAATACATGTGGAGGCAGAGCCTTCTCAGAGAATCTTGATAAAAAACATCTCAGGCCAGCATCTTGTTTTATCTTTATCAAACTTAGGGCTGAAAAACCAATGGAGCAACTCTTAAACTCTGACAGAACTATAGCAGAGTACATCTGTGCTGAACTGCTAAACTTTGGATAACTTGTTACAGCAGCAATTGAAAACTAATACTTACCAGACTAACCACTAGGTAAAAGAAGTAGAATTTCCAAAATTACCTCAAAGTCAACTGTGATTCACTCAGTAAAGGTGGGGTGAGGCTCAATATTTCTAAGATCAAAGGACATTGATAAACTTTGTTCTATCTCGAGGTGAGGAAGGGGAGGAGTTTTCAGCGGTTGTTTACGTTCTATTGGAAACTGATTTTATCTGGAAGAAGATCTGAGGAAAGAACAGGGAGGCATAGACAATAAGGGGTTCAAAGTGAACTTGGTGTTAGTGTTCCCAGGCATGACCCAGCCACTTGTGGGTGAAACTGACAAGATCCCTGTCTCATTTTTGTCCAAAAGCTGGAGACTTAACCGTGACTATGGAATGTCCCGCGCGTAACTGAATGTCGCGCGCATGCACTCGCCAGCAAGAACACACGCAGACACCAGGATTCTTTTGCAGATCTTCTTTATTATGATGTTATAGAGGAAAGACCCCGGGCTCTGAAGGAGCGCCGCTTAAATACCCCCTGGGGCGGCGTGTACATTTCTGGTTGGCTGTTTGCTCAGGAGCGCATAACTGCCCCGGGATGGGCTGTGACTTGGCGCGTTTTTTTCCCTTGCACAAAGGCAGTAAATCTTAAGACTTAGGAGAGCATTGGATGCCAGCGCCATCTCTGCCCAGCACGACTCTCCACAATGGAATCACTGACAAGTATTGGGAACTTACTCTAAAAGGGGGCAGAGAATTAGCAAGCTAAAAAGAGAGTTTTTTTTCAGCAGATATAAAGGAAGCAAACTCTTTTTTTTTTAAGAGAATTATTTATTTATCTTATGTATATGAGTACACTGTCACTGTCTTCAGACACACCAGAAGAGGGCATCGGATCCCATTACAGATGGTTGTGAGGCACCATGTGGTTGCTGGGAATTGAACTCAGGACCTCTGGAAGAGCAGTCAGTGCTCTTAACCGCTGAGCCATCTCTCCAGCCCAGGAAGCAAACTCTTATCTAACCATATTATCTTAATACGTTGACTCCAAACCTACAGTAAGGGCTATTAGAATGTACTCTTTCTACATAAGGTGTGGTAGCACAAACCTTTAATTCCAGCATCCTAAGGGCAGAGTCAGGAGGATTTCTGTGATTTAGAGTTCTGTGAGTTTTGGGTCATTTGTAACATGTGGCATTTTAACTGTGAAGCACTGACCTTCCAAAATCATTTGCTTATTATTGAGAGTGAAGATCTGTTTATTTTCCAGGATAATCTATTCTTCCTACAATATTTTTTTAAATAGAAAAGAGTAAAGAAATAAGTGATTTGGGGTGCATAAAAAAATCTCAGTTGGTTAGTCAATGTTATGTGTGAAAGACTATAATACAACAATCTCTTAAAACTGTTTTCCTTAACATCACAAGGAGAAAACTTTTTAAAATATAGAAACAGTTACTTTTTAAATGTCCTGCTATTTGATAGTTTCATGATATGAATCTATAAAAGACCCAAAGATAAATCCTCAAAAAGAATAACTTACATTTTTAACTGTATTACAAATAAATTCATATTTTACATAGCATATATAATGCATTATATATGTATGCATTTATGTATGTGCATGTGTGGGCAGACAAATATGTAAGAATATATGAGGTGCATATACACAAAAAGCTAGAGGAAGAAGACATCAGGTGTCCTGGCTATCATTTTCTGTCTTATTCCTATGAGACAGGAGCTCTCACTGAACCTGGAACTGGACTGACCTCCAGTAAGCCCCAGGGATCCTCTGTCATCTGCCTTGCACATCTGTGGGGTAAAGGCTGGTGCACAGCCATGCCAGGCTTTCTAATAGATTCTGAAAACTAAGCTCACACCCTCAGTGTTTCGTGGTGATTGCTCTTACCTGCTGAGCCAAGTCCCCTGCAGTAGTTACTTCCAATTTAGGAACTACACTGCTTGTCAGATCTGAGTGCACAGTCTTAGCTTTTCCTAAATTGGGACAACTAAGATGGAATCTAGAAGCATCAGTTTTCTCATCCATGGTAGGTAAATCAGGCTTGAATTGTTATCTTTAAGTAATTTGGGAATTATGTTATAAAAATCTATTTACCAAAACACAGAACACTGAAAGCAAACTAGGGGTCTCGACAACCAGCGTGGCCTGTCTGTGAGTTTCCAACCTTTCTTCTTTCACAGCACGTGAGTCTGCATGGTCAGACAAGCAGACCCAGTGAAGATTTCAGTCTATTCAGTGTACTTGACACGAGTGGAAATTCATTTTGGATAAATATAAGTGGCATGCTCAGTATGCTCTTCCAGGTCCTCTAACCATATACACTAATTTAAAGTGCAGTAAGGTGCATATCTCAGCAGATAGTCCTTAGGTACCTGCATCACTGAGTGACTAATATTTTGTAAAGGTAAAAATTGCAATTCCTGACCAAACTAGCTTTTTTTAATGTATATGAATGTTTTGTCCATGCATGTGTCTGTGCACTACATTTGTGCCTCATACTGTGGAGGCCAAAAGATGGCATTGAATGCACTTAGAGCTGGTTATGAGCCATCATGTGGATGGTGGGAATCAAACCCTGGGCCCGCTAGAAGAGCAGAAAGTATTCTTAACCACTGAGCAATCTTCTAGTATCCATGATCTAACTAGATTTAATAATATAGCTAGTAATAAATGTACATGTTGATTTTTTTCCAGGCTTCCAACCTTCTGTGGCTGGGTTCATTAATCTACATTTGTATCAAGAAATAATCCTGCTGCCTTGGAAAGTATTAAACATCTAAGAAAAAGAAAGTGCATTAGCCATCAACATGGAAGTCCTGTGAAACCTCCTCCAGAGTCAGAAGCTGTGAGGCTTCTACTGTGTCTGGGACCTTTCACTTCAGGAAATATTTTAGTCTTGTAAGGTATGAGAAACACAGAAGCAAATAACCCAAAATTCACAAAATTAAATTTTAAAATCCAAAAATTGTGTGTCAAATAAACCTGATTACTAAAATCATCATATTCCATTTTACAGTTGTAATAACTGAGACTTGAAGTTCTTCAGTTAAGTGGGAGTGACATATTCAGATCTTTGTTATCATATGAATAAAATTACTCAGTTTTATGACCTAGAGGCTAAATCTCTCATTATCTACAGCTATTTTTATTGAAGTATTAAATACTTAAATGTTTTAATGCACATTAATACACATTAAATAATTAAATGCACGTTATTATTGAATCCTCAAAAACCTCCAATTTAATTCTTCAGTTTATTTACTTAAGTGTGTATATGCATTGCCATATGTTGGGATGTCCACAGAGGCTAAGGTGTCCGATCCCCTGGAGCTAGAATTACAGGTCATTTTGAGCCACTTATCACTGGTACTTGGAATCAAACTCAAGTCCTCTGGAGAAGCAGTATGTGCTCATCACATTAGGCTGAGCCATCTCTCTGGTACTAACATAAGTTTACAGGGGGTTTCTGTTCCACTCCCAATACCACCAAGACACCAGAATTTATTAACAAGCTACAAATCTAAACTGGACAGGTTGTGGAACTATTACAATCCGGCTAGTTTATTAATAAGCAGATAAATACCCCCACTATTTGGTAACTGAGTCTTGCTCTGCTTGCTCTGCTCCGTGTGTGTCCTCAGGGTGAGCTTCTCTTGGCCATGTGCTCATGGGACATCCACAAGGTCCATCCTGCCTCATAACAACCTCCTTCTATCACCTCCTCTCTCTTTCCTCAGGGACCGGACCTGAGACCCACTCTTGATCTTAAGTCCTGCCTTTCTCTCTCTCCTGCCCAGCCATAGACTGAAGCCTTTTATTACCCAGTGGGATATTATTGGAAAGCATTCTTTATAGCACATAGGTCAATACAATACCTTTGTCCAGACTGCAACCTGATCTCAGGCACAGTACTCAGCATCTGAATACACAGTGAACAAGACCAATCCCAGCAATCTGGCCCTAATTTTCTAGCTTAATTCTACCAATTTCACAGCTGACATCTGAGGTTCAGAACGGTTAAACGACTTTCCAAAAATCACATACTTAGTTACGAAGCCAGGAGCCTACCTCAAAGGAGAAGATGCCCTTATGAACTTCACACAAGTCCTACTTGCTCAGTGGGGAATGTCGAGTGCCCTCAAGCCTGGCCTGAGTCTCTTCCCCAGAACCGCCATGATGGAATAAGAACTGACTCCTGAGAGCTGTCCTCTGACACACTCATATGTGCACACACGATCAGTAAACGTGCAAGACTGCTGGGCAATACCAATATCAAAAAGTTAGGGGTTTTCTTGATATCTTGACATTTATGTAAATCTAATAATTCAAAGACAGACACGATACAGATGATGTGTATACCTGTCAGGAAAGCACAGACAGGATTGATTTACATAGTACAACTTTTAAAACCTTAAAAACAGCAAAAATAAAAGCTTAATTGAAAGTTTATCTGCTATATAACTTAAAAACCAAACTAAAGTAAAACAACACACATAACTTCTCACTAGGCCCGGTGGCACAAGATTACAATCCCAACTATTAAAGAACTTATAGCAAAAAATTCACAGGTTCAAAGCCTGTCTGGATGTCAATGACTTCAAAGTCAACCTGGGCAATTTAGTGAGCCCTTGTCTCAAAATATAAAGAGAGGGACGAGGGTGTGGCCTGTAGTAGAGCACTTGCCTAGAATGTGAGGCTTTCAGGTCAATCTCCAGCACAACCAACTGGTAAACAGCAGCAGTTGTCTGAGTTTATCCCCCTTCTTTCTTTCTTCCTTTCTTTCTTTCTTTCTTTCTTTCTTTCTTTCTTTCTTCCTTCCTTCCTTTCTTTCTTTTCTTTCTTTTTTTTTTTTTTTGGTTTGGTTTGGTTTGGATTGGATTGGATTGGATTGGATTGGATTGGATTGGATTTTGGTTTTGGTTTTGGCTTTGGTTTTGACTTTGGACACATGGTTCCTCTGTGTAGCCCTGGCTTTCCTGGAATCCACTGTATAGACCAGGCTGCCCTCAAGCTTGGGACTCCACCTGCCTCTGCCTCTCCAGTGCTGGGATTAAAGAGAGGAGGCACCATGACCAGCTTTTATTCCTCACTTTTAAAGCCAAAAATAAGACTAGATATTCTCAATTTGTCCCCTATCTAAAATGTATCTTAGGAAATTAGAAAAAAGTGACTCAAACCTAGAATTTACCTTTCTAAATAAACCAGTAAGCAGTCTGTTGACATTCTCAAGGTAGGCATTAATCAGCACTGGTTAGGACACACTTCTTCATGCTACTAACATCCTGTTAAGACCGAGATAGTGACAACACAGCCTAAACTCAGTAGTGGCAGCATTAGTAAGTCTCGAGTGTTGGGTTCACATGAAGGTATCAAGGTCCTTCTAAAAGAAGGTGGAGGGCGCGTGCTCAGTCTTCTCGCTCTTCTACAGCATAAGGCCACACCAAGAACAAATAGACGCTCAGTCAATACCAAATCTTCAACCTGGATCTCCCAGGTCACCAAACAATATAAAATGGCCTGATGCTTCAGCTGAGTCATATAGAAGATATTTTGTTACAGAGCTAGGAACAAGCTAAACATATATAAATTGGAAACAGGTAGTTTTGAAAAATTATTTAAAATGAAGGTTGGTGAGGTTGAATTATTGACCTGGTAATCATGATAGGTAGATCATGACCTTCTGCTAACATGTTTTCAAGCCTGTCTTTCTTAAGTATTTATTGATGTTCACAAGTGTCTGGCATTTCTTTTTTTTTTTTTTTTTTTTTAGAATAAAGTGTTTATTTCAGCTCATAGTTCCAGAAGGCCAGAGTCCATAATGGTGGGACAGCATGGCAGTTGGTGGGAAGCACAGTAGCAGAAACAGGAAGCAGAGACAGCACACTGGGAATGGTGAGAGGCATTAAAGCTTTGAAGCCCCTCCCCATGAGACACGTGCTCCAGAAAGGCCTTCCGTCCTAGACTTCCTCCCAATGACACACGTCCTCCAGAAAGACCATCCATTCTAGACTTCCTCAAATAGTGCGGCCAACTGGGGTCAAGTGTTCAAATGCTAGCGGTGTCTGGCATTTCTTATAGTGTTGTCCATGTTATAAACTCCTCTACAGTTTTGTTGTGTTTTCTTTTCTTTTCCTTCCATACCTTCAAACATCCCTTCAATCCAATGCACGTAAGTAGTATGGTCACAGCCTCTCACACAAGGAGTTTGAGGTGAGGCAAGGTGGTTAGACAGGTGTTGACTGAGAGTTCAAAAGCCACTTGGGACAAATTATTAAAGCTATAAGAACCTAAAAATATCAGACAAAGCAAAACAAACAGAAAAATCTTAGATCATTTCCCAGTGCAACTGACACCTTTCACCAGGAGGTGGCAGAAACCGAAGCAAGAACTTCTAGATGAATCCTGGGCAAATAAATACACAAAGACACCCAGATCCTTTAGGCTCTGGAATCTGCTACAGCCATCTCCCAGGTAAGGAAGCCATTAGAGGACACTTCTTCACTGAAAAGATCACAGGATTTGTCTGCTGACACTCCAAAAAGGACATGACAAAAGGTCTCTAGAATTTCTGCCCAGTTTACAAGAGGAAGAAAAACCAAACCACTGTGACAAAGGGGATAAAGCTAAGTGAATGTTTAAGCCACAAGTCACATAATAGGGCAAGACACAAATATGACTCAAAATCAAAATAGCTGATAAGTTGCCAGGGTTGATGAACTAACCTGAGCTTCTGGGTCATACTAATGATTAAAGTAATGGTGACTCAGATGACTCAGCAGCAAGAAGAACTTGCTCTGCAAGCCTGGCAACCTGAGTTTGATCCCCTAAACCAGTGGTTCTCAACCTTCTCAATGCTAAGACCCTTTCATACAGTTCCTTATGTTGTGGTGACCCCAAAACATAAAATTATTTTTGTGGCTACTTCATAACTGTAGTGTTGTTACTGTTATGAATCACTATATAAGTATCTGTGTTTTCTGACGGTCTCAGGTGACCTCTGTGAAAGAGTCATTACAACAGCCATCATAAGGGTCTCAACCACAGGCTTCGAACCACTGCCCTAAGGTTCTCTCTGAAACTTCACTAGCCAGTCCTCCAGTGTCTGCACTGTTCTCAGCATTCCTATCCTGCAAGCTCCTACAGAACAGCCCACTGAGCTCTCAACACTCAATGACTTTTCTAGCCCAAAGTTACAAATTCCATAATCTCGTCAGGAAGTGGTGGTGCACACCTTTAATCTCAGCACACACAAGCAGAGACAGGTAGATCTCTAAGTTTGAGACAAATCTGGTCTACAGAGTGAGTTCCAGGACAGCCAGGGCTACACAGAGAAACCCTGTCTCCAAAATCAAAAACAATAAAATAAAAATAAAAAATTCCACAATCCTCCCCAAAACAACATAGTTAAGTTTGTCACAGCAATACCCCACTCCTGGCACCAACTTATATTCTTGTTAGGGTTACTACAGCTATGATGAAACATCAGGACCAAAGCAACCTGAGGAGGAAAAGGGTTTATTTCAGCTTATACTTCCTGATAACAGTCCACGACTGAGGGAAGTCAAACCAGGAAACCAAACAGGACAGGAACCCAGAGGCAGGAGCTGATGCAGAGGCCATAGAGGAATGCTGCTTACTGGCTTGCTTTTCGTGGCTTGCTCAGCCTGCTTTCTTATAGAACCCAGGACCACACCCCAGGGATGGCCCTACTCATTATGGGCTGGACCTTTCCCCATCAATCACTAATTAAGAAATGTCTTACAGGCCATACCACACAGCTCAAATGGGGATAGACACCCAGAGGCCAGCCAGCCACAGAATAGCAGCAGGAGCCATGATGATGTACAAATATGTGATGGACAGATGGAAGAGAGGGAGAAGAAGAGCAGTTTGAGCATTATGAAGAGAGGTGGAACTGGGGTGTGAAGGTGGAGAGGATCAGCTTGTTGTGGGTAGCCTGTCCTACACCTGAGGCCAAGGTGAAGTCCTAGCCTATGCTGCCCCTGAAGGACATGTCTGGGTCTGTAGCCATGCAACAGTAGAGGTAGGTGGTGATGTCCATGGCCCAGATTACTACTAAAGACCATTCAGACATCCCTAATCTGAGCTGTCACCTGGGACTATGTTGATGTTCAAGGGCTGCACAGAAATGTCCCTGTCCCTCACCAGCTATGACACTCAGGAAAGTCAGCCCTGCACCTCACCTGGGCAGCACAGTAGAACTGGTCGTGACAGCAAAGGTGCTGGTGAGCTGACCCTGAGGAGATGAGAGGTACAGAATTGGCCCAGCCCCTTACTGGCTGCATCACTCAGAGATGAGGCCCCACACCTCACCTGGGCACAGTAGAGCTAGTTGAGTTGATGTGAGGGCACTGGCACTGAGGGCGTGAGAGCCGGACATTTGCCCTGCACCTTGCTGGCTGGGGCAGGGCTGGTGGTGAAGGTGTAGGAGAGCTAGTGGGCTAACCAACTAAGCTATCAACCAGGCCTAGATCCAGGGCTATGAGCTGGCCCACCCCAACATCTACCCTATCTGTAAACTGCTGGAGCACGTGACTGGGTGGTCCTGCAGATCCAAAGCTGCAGGATCTCCATGACACAGGGCAATAACAGGATGTCTGAAAGGAATCCCAATGATACTGATAGTAGCAGAGCCAGAGGCCTCAGACCAGATCAATAACTCATTGCAATGAACATTTGCAAGAAGAGTGGACAAAAGTGTGACACACTGTGATACAATACAGCTTCCATGATGAGCCATCTTTTATGTTTTGTTTATTTTTATTTTTGGCTTTTTTTCTTTTGAGTGGGAGATTATAGGGTGGATACAAATGGAGGGCGAGATGAGTGGGTTGGGGTCCATGATGTGAACTTCATAAAGACTCAATAAAAAGGTAAACAAAGGAGAGAGAGAGAGAGAGAGAGAGAGAGAGAGAGAGAATATGAGAGAAAGGCCTGACATCTGGATCTTATGAAGGTATTTCCTCAGTTGAAGTTCCCTCCTTTCAGATAACTCTAGCTTGTGTCAAGACGACATAAAACTAGCCAGCACAAGTGATTTTTCTCAATACCTCAAAGAGATGGTTAGAAACTGAGGGGATCAAATTTAAAACTTACCACAGAAAAGAGAAGGCACCCTACACTTACTGGGTATCTAGCCTACAGTAAAAAGTTCACTTCCAGTGCAATGCCTTGGTTTCCTGGTTCTGTTGTTTATAAAACTCGGTTTGGCCTCAGGGCCGTCTAAAACTGCCCGTACTTCTAGGCAAATCGACCACAGATTGGAGCAGTAAGTCCCTAAGGAAGTGGAACAGAGAAATGGGCCACACTGGAGGAATGAAAGAAGAGCTAAGAACACTGTTGTTTGTTCTAAATAGAAGCTTGCAGTTGAGAGACCCACTGGTATTTCCTATGGAGAGTTGTCTCAGGAATATGCCTTCCATTAGCCATAAGTTTCAGGGTTTGTGAGCAAGGCTGAAGCCTGCATGGATTTATTGCACTGTTCATCTGAGCCCAAGACCAGGGTGAGTAAAAAGCAGTTGCCTGTCTCCACACTGTCAGGAATGGTGGTCAGCATGAGACGGCAGCGACACCTTGGAGCAGTCGGTGCTCTCTCATATCACGAATTCAAACTCATATTCTTCTATCTAGATTGTCCTGAGACTGAGGCGAGATAAGAAAAAAAAAAAAGACAGAAACTGATGGGAACACAGGAAGAGAAAGCGGCCCTTCATCCTGGGATCAGATTTGACTTTCCTTCTCACAGAATCAAGAAACTTCAAGCAACACTGATGTAGCCAGACTTCACTACAGGAATAATGCATGCTTCCCTAAATGCATCACAAACGAGGATGCTAAAACCATCCACTATGCTGGCTTAGGGCCAAATGTGTCTGAACTGGAGTTTCCCTGTGGCAGCACTCCTCCCTCATCCCTAAACCTGAACAACACACTTTGTAAATCCACCACACTGTTTACTTACAAAAAGAAATTCTTTATGGCAAAGCAATAAGCAATAAAGCTTAAAGGTCGATATGCTTTTCTCTAGCAACATCGCTGGCCCTTCCCCACCCTCAAATTTTTTTGTTAGAGTTCACTCATAAATAAGGTCATAGGAATAGTAGTCAGTAGAAGAGACCACAGCCAGCCATATGCTAGGCCCTAGAAGACTGGAGAGAGATGTGGGGATGTGGTAGGCAGCCCTGACCCGATGCCGTTGTGCTTTTCTCTGCCCAGAAATGAGCTGCTCTATCCCAGTGTTCAGGCCTGGGTAATGACATATACAGGGCTCCCCAGTGATGACTAACAAAACCTCATGCAGAGCCAGGCATCCTTTAAGGGCCTGTTGACCTTTTGCTCTAGAATGTCTGGGAGCTCCTGGTGGCCTGCAGGTGAGGTAAGAAAAGGATAGTGGGCATTAACATCTGCCTTTGCTTATGGAAAACCTGCTTATGGCTGTGGGAAAGGATGAGATGGTCTGTTTATTTCTATATAGACAGAAAGCAAGAAACAACTGGAGGAAATATATCAATTTTTCTGCCCAGCTGTGTGGATAGCTGCAATACCCACCTTTCTGGTGTCTGTTTTAAGGACCCCCATAGCCACCCCCCTTTTCAAACAGTATGACATTTGGCTCTAAGACTCCCATTCTTCTGCTAGCAGCAAGAATAGATTCATTTAATCTAAATTTTAATTGAGTCTAAACCTCTGGTTTCTCCCAGTGGATTCGAACTCCACAACAGATTACATATATATATATATATATATATATATATATATATATATATCCACACCAAACAGCCAGATGGGATTTCTGCAACTCCTCTACATGTCCAACCATCGATGGGGTAGGCCACATGGTGACAATATGACCCATATACGAGGCAATCAAGTCAGTCTGAACCAGGCAGGCACAAGAAAGGAAGGTACAGTAAACCTGCTGAACTAGATGGCTCTGTAGCAAGGCAGGTTATTCAAGTTAATTCTCTTGGCAGGAAAAGCCTTGTCAATTTCATAGGGTCGGGGAGAAAGGATGGAGAAGGGGTACAGGCCAGAGCAACCTGGGATTAGCTCGAGGCTGTGTGAGTTCATCAGGAACTTGGTGCTCTTTGCCAAAGCAGCTGAGCACTGGGGACTGAATAAGGAATGGCTTTCCTGATAGGGAAAAACCACTTCACAAGATTCCTGAGGAGTGCTGGGTTTACATTTCTATTTACCTGATAACAGTCCTTCGATGACGCTGTCAGAGCCCTGCGTGGGTTGGGCCCCACACATCATTTAGGACAGTCAGCAGCGGTGCCATTTTGGGGGCCCACTCTGGATCTAACACATGGAATTTCTTATCAACGGGCACTGTTCTTGACTTTAGCTATCTATACACACACCATTTCTTAGCAGCCTCAGACCCACTTACATTACTGATGCACATAACTCTGCTCCAAACAATGTCCATGTCTCCCCTAGGAACTCTTCAGTAACCCCCTCTGTGGTTAGTTCACATTCAAATATGGCCCTGAACACATCTTCAGCAAACTTCAGGCTTGTTGCATCCTGAATGGATTTACATGCTTAAGCAGTGAGATAAGATTTTTTTTCCTCTGAGTGAACTTTTAGGGCAGAAATTTTGAATTTACTCTCCTATCCATACACATCATTGGACACGCAAATAGTTAAAATCAAGTCTATCCTGGGGAAAGTTTATATAACATAACACAAGTCTATCAATGAAAATAGCGAAGCATCCTCTGGCCGGACCCCAGGGAGCCTCAGGCAGGAGAGGTTCTTGTGCAGCTTTGCTCGAGCAGCTGCTCACGTTCTATCTGTCCTGTACTGTCTCTTATTATTTTGATATTTCTGTGGTTTTTCAATTCTTTTTATTTTAATTTTTATTCACTTTACATCACAGCTCCCCTTCTCTCTTCACAGTCCCACCCTTACATATCCCTTCCTCCACCTTTCACCACCCTGGGGCTTCTAGTCCCAACGGATCTAGGTACATTGTCTCCCACTGAGGCCCAACCAGGCAGTCCAAGGAAGGGAAAGGGAATCCAATAGCAGGGAACAGAGAACGGGACAGCCTCCATTCCATTTGTTAGAGGAACACATGAACACCAAGCTGCACACTTGTTACAGTGGTGTAGGAGGTCTGGGTCCAGCTCCTGCATGCTTCCTGGTTGGTAGCCCAGGCTCTGTGAGCCCCCATGGTCCCATGTTAGTTGACTCTGTCTTCCTGTGGTGTCTTTGACTCCTATGTCTTGCCCACTTCTATCCCCTACTCTTCCGTAAGACTCCCTGGGCGCGTCCTGATGTTTAGCTGTGTGTCCTTTGCATTTGCCTCCATCCTTGCTGGATGAGGCTCTCAGGGGACAGTCATGCTATGTTCCTGTCTGCAAGCATACCAGAGTATCATTAACAGTGGCAGGGGATTTGGCTCTCCCACTTGGGATCAGTCTCAAGTTGGGGCAGTCATTGGTTGGCTGTTCCCTCAATATCTGCTCCATCTTTATCCCTGCACATCTTGTAGGCAAGAAAATTTTGGGTTGAATTTCAACCCATTTTGTGGGTGGACCAATGTCCCCCTCCCTCTTCTGGACGTCCTTCCTGACTAAGGAGGTGGCCTATATCCCTCTCTATATATCCAGCTCTGGTAGGAATCTAAGCTAGGGCTGCTCTCATAGATTCCCCTTCTCCTCTCCCATCCCAGGCCTCCATCTGGTCCCAGAGATGCTCCCTCCAGATACCAATTTCCATTCTCACTCCCAGACCTCTCTCATCCTGCCTCTCCCTGCACATGATCGCCATACCATTCCCTTCTTCATCTCCATCCAATAACTGCTTAGTTTCCCCTCCTTAGTGAGATTTGTGCATCCTTTTTGGGGGGACCTCCTTCTAATACAGATTATTTGGGTCTGTGGATTGTAGCATGGTTATCCTGCACTTTACAGCTAATGTTCACTTATAAGTGAGTACATACCATACGTGTCTTTCTGGCTCTGGATTACCTCACTCAGGGTGGTACTCTCAAGTTCCTTCCATTTGCCTGCAAAATTCATGATGTCTTTGTTTTTAATAGCTGAATAGTATTCCATTTATAAATGTACCACACTTTATCCACTCTTCAATGAGGGACATCTAGATTATTTCCAGTTTCTGCCTATTACTAATAAAACTGCTATGAGCATATGAACTATGGTACAGTGGGGCATCTTTTGGGAATACGTCCAGGAGTGAAATAGCTGGGTCTTGAGGTACAACTATTCCCAGTTTTCTGAGAAACTACCAATTGATTTCCAAAGTGACTGTAGAAGTTTGCACTCCCACAAGCAATGGAGGAGTGTTCCTCTTGGTCCACATTTTTGCCAGCATGTGCTGTCACTTGAGTTTTTTTATCTTAGTCATTCTAATTGGTGTGAAGGGAAATTTCAGGGTCATTGCCATTTGCATTTCCCTGATGACTAAAGACATTGGACATTTCTTTAAGGGCTACTTGGCCATTCTAAATCCCTCTGTTGAAAATTCTCTGTTTAGCTCTGTACCCCATTTTTAATTGCATTATTTAGATTATTGGTGTCGAATTTCTTGAGTTCCTCATAAATTTGGATATTAGCCCTCTGTCAGATGTAAAGATTCTTTCCCAATCTGTAGGCTGCTGTTCTGTCATGTTGACAATGTCCTTTGCCGTACAGAAGCTTTTCAGTTTCATGAGATCTCATTAATTAATTGTTGATCTAAGAGATTAAGCCATTGGTGTTCTGTTCAGAAAGTTGTCTCCTGTACCAATGAGTTCAAGGCTATTCCTCATTTTCTGTTCTGTTAGATGTAGTTTATTCCATTTTATGTTGAGGTCTTTGATCTACTTGGACTTGAATTTTGGGCAGGGTGATAGATATGAATCTATTTTCATTCATCTACATGTTGACATCCAGTTAAACCAGCATCATTTGTTGAAGATGCTTTTTTTTTCCATTATATGATTTTGCCTATCAAGTATCAAGTGTCTGTAGGTATATGGGTTTATTTCAGGGTCTTTGATTCAATTCTATTTATCAACATGTCTGTTCCTATACAAATACCAAGCAGTTTTTATCACTATTGCTTGATTTATCCTGAACTTTTTTTCTTTTTCCATATGAAGTTGAGAATTACTCTTTCAAGGTCTGTAAAGAATTGTGTTGGAATTTTAATGGGAATTGCATTGAATCTGTAGATTGCTTTTAGTAAGATGGTCATTTTCACTATGTTAATCCTACCAATCCATGAGCGTGGGAGATCTATTCATCTTCTGATACTTTCCTCAATTTCTGTCTTCAGAAACTTGAAGTTCTTGTCATTCATGTCTTTCACTTGCTTGGGTAGAGTTACACAACAATATTTTATATTATTCGTAGCTATTATAAAGGGCGTCATTTTCCTAATTTCTTTCTCGGCCAGTTTATTCTTTGTATAAGAGAGGACTACTGAGTTTTTGAGTTAATTTTTTGTCAGCCACTCTGCTGAAGGTGTTTATCATCTGTAGAAGTTCTCTGGTTGAATTTTTGGGTCACTTATGTATACTATCATATCATCTGAGAATAGTGATAATTTGATTTCTTCCTTTCCAATTTGTATTTCCTTGATCTCCTTTAGTTGTCTTATTGATCTAGCTAGAACTTCAAGGCTATCCTTTTCTTGTCCCTAATTTTAGCAAAATTGCTTTAAATTTCTCTCCATTAAATTTGATTTTGGCTATTGGCTTGCTATATGTTGCTTTTATTATGTTTAAATATTCACCTTGTATCCCTGATCTCTCTAATATTTTTAACATGCAGTTGTGATAGATTTTGTCAAAGGCTTTTTCAGCATCTAACGAGATGATCATATTTTTTTTTCAGTTTGTTTATATGGGTTACATTGATGGATTTCCATATATTGAACCATCTCTGCATCCCTAAGATGAAGCCTACTTCATCGTGGTGGATGGTGTTTTTATGTGTTCCTGGATTAGGTTTGAGAGTATTTTTGCATCAATGTTCATACGAGAAACTGTCTGAAATTATCTTTGTTCAGTCTTTGTGTGGTTTAGGTAATCCGGGTGACTGTGACCTCATAGAATAAGTTTGGCAATCTTCCTTCAGTTTCTATTTTTATAGAGTAGTTTGAGAAGTATTAGTATTAGCTCTTCTTTGAAAGTCTGGTAGAATTCTGCTCTAAAACCATCTCACCTTAAGCTTTTTCTGGTTGGGAGACTTTTGTTGTTGTTGTTGTTGTTTTGAGACAGGGTTTCTCTGTATAGCCCTGGCTGTCCTGGAACTCACTCTGTAGACCAGGCTGGCCTCGAACTCAGAAATCCACCTGCCTCTGCCTCCCAAGTGCTAGGATTAAAGGCGTGTGCTACCACTGCCCGGCTCAAGGTTGGGAGACTTTTAATGACTGCTTTTATTTTCTTAGGGGTTATAGGGCTCTTTAAATAGTTTCCCTGGTCTTGATTTAACTTTGGTGAGTGGTATCTGTCTAGAAAATTGTCCATTTCATTAAGATTTTCCAGTTTGGTAGTATACAGGCTTTTGACTTAAAACCTAATGATTCTTTGAATCTTCGTCTGTTGTTATGTCTCCCTTTTCATTTCTGATTTTACTTATTTAGATACTGTCTCTATCTTTTTGTTTAGTTAAAGGTTTGTCTAGCTTGTCAATTTTCTCATAGTACTAGCTCTGCATTTCTTGATTCTTTGTATTGTTTTCTTTGTTTCTAACTAATTGATTTCAGCCCTGATTTTGATTATTTCTTTCCTTCTACTCTTCTTGACTGTGTTTGCTTTTTTTTTTTTTCTAGAGCTTTCACATGTACTTCTAAATTACTGGTAAGAGATGTTTCTAATTTCTTTATGGAGACATTTAGTGCCATGAACTTTCTCCTCTTAGTATTGCTTTCATTGTGTCCCAAAAATCTGAGTATGTTGTTTCTTCATGTTCATTGAATTCTAGAAAGTCTTTAATTTCTTTCTTTACTTCTTCCCTGACCCAGTGGTCATTTAATAGAGAGTTGTTCAGTTTCTGTGAGTGTGTAGACTTGCTGATTTTTCTGTTGTTGTTGAAGTCCAGCTTCAATCCATGGTAGTCTGATAAGATACAAGAAGTTATTTCAATTTTCTTGTATCTGTTGTGGCTTGCTGTGTGACTGACTATATGGTCAGTTTTGGAAAATGTTCCATGAGGTGCTGAGAAGAAGGAATATTCTTTTGTTTCTGTAGATATTTATTAGGTCCACTTGTTTTATAACATTAGTTAGTTTCATTATTTCTCTGTTTACTTTTTGTCTGGTTGTCCTTTCCATTGGTGAAAGTGCAATGTTGAAGTCTCCCATTCTTAATGTGTGGGGTTCGATGTGCAATTTCAGCTTTAGCAATATTTCTTTTTACAAATGTGGGTGTCCTTGTGTCTGGAGCATAGATGTTCAGAACTGAGATATCATTTTTGTAGCTTTTTCCTTGGATGAGTATGAAGTGTCCTTCCCTGTCTCCTTTAATTAATTTTGGTTAAAAGTCTATTTTATTAGACATTAGAATGGCTACTCCAGCTTGGTTCTTGAGTCTGTTTGCTTGTTTTTTTTTTCATCCCTTTAATCTGAGGTAATGTCTCTCTTTATGGCTAAGATGTACTTCTTGTATGTAGCAGAATGGTGGATTCTGTTTACACTGTCTTTTTATTGGGCAATTAAGTCCATTGGTATTGAAAGATATTAATGACCAGTGATTACTAATTTCTATTATTTTGATGTTGGTGATGTTAGTGTGTGTGTGTGTGTGTGTGTGTGTGTTGCTTATTTTGATTTTGCACTTTACTGGTATGGAGTTACTTATTTCCTGTGTTTTCTTGGGTGTACTTGTCCTTGGGGTTGCAGTTTTTCTTCTAATGTTTTCTGTAGGGATGGATTTGTGGATAGATATTCTTTAAATTTGGTTTTGTCTTGAGATACCTTGTTTTCTCCATCTGTGGTAATTGAGAGTTTTGCTGGGAATAATTGTCCAGATTGGCATCTATGGTTTTTTAGAGGTTGTGCGATATCTCTCCAGGCCTTTCTAGCTTTTAGAGTTTCTGTTGAGAGGTTGGGTGTAAATCTGATAAGTCTGTCTTTATTTGTTACCTGGCCTTTTTTTCTTGCAGCTTTTGATATTCTTTCTTGTTCCGTAGATCTAGCAATTTGATTATTATGTGGTCGCAGATTCGTCTTTTCTAGTCCAGTCTAATTGGTATTCTGTAAGCTTCTTGTGTATTTATGTGCATCTCTTTCTTTATGTTGGCAAAGTTTTCTTCTATGACTTTGTTGAAGATGCTCTCTGGTCCTTGGAGTTGGAATTTGATTTATTCATCTATTCCTATTATTCTTATGTTAGGTCTTTTCATGATATCCCAGATTTCCTGGATGTCTTATGTCAGGAATTTTTTAGATTTAACATTTTCTTTGACTGATATATCAATTTCTTCTATTCTATCTTCTACACCTGAGATTCTCTCTTCTATCTCCTGTATTCTGTTGGTGATACTTGTGTCTGTTGTTCTTGTTCTCTTGGTTTTCCATCTCCAGAATTCCCTCAGCTTGTGTTTTCTTTATTGCTTCTATTTCCATTTTCAGGTCTTGAACTGTTTTTATTTATTTATTTATTTATTTATTTATTTATTTATTTATTATTTTCCTGTATATTTTTAAGGGATTTATTTAAAGGCCTTTACCTGTTTGATTGTATTTTCCTGTATTTCTTTAAGGGATGTATTCATTTCCCCTTTAAAGGCATCTATCATCTTTATAAGATTGGATTTAAGGTCATTTTCTTGCACTTCAGTTGTGTTAGACTATCCAGGACTTGCTGTAGTAGTATAGCTGTGCCCTGGATGTGTCATGCTCCCCTGGCTTTTGTTGGTTGTGAGATTTTGTTTGTTTGTTTGTTTGTTTTTATGGGCCTTTAGCCATCTGGTTGTCCCTGGATGTTCCTGTTGTAGCAGGTATTGGGGTGGGGGTTCTAACCTCAATGATCTGGTGTGGCAGGCTTCTGGTCGGGGTATCCTTGGGCAGAACAATGGTACTCAGGGAGCGGTGCAAGTCTTCCAGAAGTTGGGTGTGTCCCTGAGGACACAACAGGAAGGGGTTTGGGGGGATTGGGTTGGTAGAGAAGTGGCTGGACAGTAGAGGTTCAAAGGGACAGCAGGCTGCTCACAGCAGCTAGGCATGCTCAGAGGATTCCACGGGCAGGGGAAATTCCTTTTTTTTTTTTTTTTCAATTCTTTGTTTTGTTTTTTAGAGCATGGTCTCACTATGCTGCCCTGGCTTGCCTGGACCTGCCTGTGTAGAACAGGCTGGCCTCAAATTCACCGAGATCCTCCTGTTTCTGCCTCCCTATCAGCTCTGGGATTAAAGATGTGCCACACCATATCTGGCTGGTTTTTTCAATTCTTTGAATAATCAAGAACCTGGAAATATCTGGTCCAGACAGGCTAAATGACAAATTCTGTTCATGAGAAGTTGGACACTAAACTTCAGAGCAGCAACTGGTGGCATGGATGTCACACAGCCACAGCCTTCCTTCTTTATAAGTTGGATTGTCTAAAGCCAGCCTCCAGCTCTTCAGTCAAAACAAGAACCTGAAAGATAAATATAATCTTTTTTATAATATACATCAGAGAGCACTTTCAGTCCACCTCATAGCTATTAAGACAGGAGAAGCCAGCCTGCCATTAATCTTAGCATCTCAGAGGCAGGAGACAGAGGTCAGCCTGATCTACAGAATGACTCCCAGGACAGCTAGAACTATGCAGAGAAACTGTGTCTAGCAAAAACAAAACAATCATACAGACCAAAGACAGGAGACCTCACTAATGAGAATAGTTGGTTGTTTGTCCGTTACTCTTCATGGATCTCTGAAGTTCAAGGGGGAAGTTCAGAACTGTATATAGAACTAGACATTAGATCACTGGGGTAGGAACTGAAAGGTCACAGATGGGGGCTCAAGATGAACACTGCAGAGTCTGGAGAAATGACTCTTACCCAGTTTAAGACCACTTGTGGCTTTCACCAGTATGCCATCCACACTGTGCCTCACAAATATTTGTAATTCCAGTTACAATGGAACTGTTGCCCTCTTCTGGCCTCTGTGCACACTGCATGCATCATATGGCACAAACAGATAAAATAAAAATAAATAAATCTTTTTTTTAAAAAAAGAGGAACACTGAGACAGACTGTTGAAGATCTTATTAATGCCATGAAGAGACAAACAGATGCATAACAGCATACCAGGGTCTCTGAAGAGAGACAGAGGTAGGAGTTTATTCTTACACATTTATGAAGATGGAAATAGTTTCTCAACACCAGCCTGATTCCCAGGCAAGTGAGGAGGCAGGAGCAGGGGGCAGGATATAGACCACCAACACCCATAATGATGTAAATTTATTTTCAGACAACACCAGTTCAGAAGCACAAAAGTCATAAGTTTTTTCTACAATCAGCTCCTCCCTATGAATAAAAGAATCAGAAGCCACTGCAGACTTCTGAATCAAACACCAAAGGGAGACAAAGGCACAGAAAACTTCACATCAGGTAATAGGGTTGGAAGTTGGCATTTTGGGGAAAAAAAGACACATAAAGATGATAAACACAATAAAGACCTTTCAGACTTTAAGTAAGACTATTTCAAACAACTCAGAAGAGACGGAGAGGAACTTGACACCTGAGGTAATTACTGCATTGTT
The DNA here is from genome assembly GCF_004785775.1 of Grammomys surdaster. NCBI lineage: Eukaryota > Metazoa > Chordata > Mammalia > Rodentia > Muridae > Grammomys > Grammomys surdaster. Next base: position 1,083,802 of record NW_021620584.1, read on the forward strand.
GAGCTTCACTCTTGTCCTGATAACCATAATAGTTTGCTGTGTCTTTTAAATAAACAGGGCCTTAGAAAAAAATTCACAAATCTTAGAAGGATTAAAAATTTTGTAAAACAGAATGAAAACAATGTTAAAGCATTAAAGGGGAGACTACTGAAAATTATAAATCAGAATATGGAAACTGTTCAGATGCCTGAGAAACTGGAAAAGGAAAAGATAAAATATGGAAGCAAATGTTAGAAAAATATTTAGAAATGTTTATGAACAATATTGTGGAGGATACTAATATATAATAAGTATAGGAAAACATTAGAGGAAAATTTAGAGAAATTTATAAGCAAAATTCAGGAAGGATTAAGATAATAACGATTCAAGAAAAAGAAAATAGTAAAAATTGGAGAGAAGTTTTAGAAGAAAATTTACAAAAGATTATAAGTATATACTAAGATACAGGAATTGGAAGGAGATGAAGAAAATCCACAGTTATTGAGAATTCAAATGGCAACCTATAGAGACACGGTATTTAAAAAGGGTTGAGGAAGCAACAAGGAGCTATGACTTACATTCACCATATGTCAAACAGATACTCAATAACTGGGCCATACAGAATCAAGATTTGATGACAGCCCTCCTAGAGCCTGGCCCTAGTTCCAATGGCTGACATGGTGGAAAGATGAGGCTTCAATTATGGAACAGAGAAATAGGACTAGAGACATTGATGTGTCAAGGATCAGTTACTAGGTAAAGGCACATATTCTGAATTAGGAGTACAGATTGCTCTTGAGGATGCTGTCCTAGAACAATGTCTCACAATAGCCTTAAATGCTTGGGACAAGGTTGAACAACAGGGAAAAACTGAATCATTTACAAAGATAACCCAGGGTTCAAATGAACCTTTTACAGACTTTTTACAGAGATGAACCACAGCTCTTACTAGAGCAATATCAGATCCAAAGCTACAAAAATCTTAATTGCATCTTTAGTTTTGAAAATGCTGATATTGGGGCTGGAGAGATGGCTCAGCGGTTAAGAGCACTGGCTGTTCTTCCAGAGGTCCTGAGTTCAATTCCCAGCAACCACATGGTGGCTCACAACCACCTATAGTGGCATCTGATGTCCTCTTCTGGTGTGTCTGAAGACAGCTACAGTGTACTCATATACATAAAGTAAATAAATTAATCTTAGGAAGAAAAAAAAGAAAAGCCTTTTATTAAAAAGAGAAAGAAAGAAAATGCTGATAATGAATGCAAAAGGGTTATAAACCATTAATCACAAAATCTGCACCTCTTTATGAATGGATTAAAACTACTGCGGACATAGAGGCACATGCTCACAGTCCAATTATTGCTGGACAAACAATTACAGGAGATGAAGAAAAACAAGATACTCACAGTGGTCTGTCAAAGACCCAGTCATTCCCTAAATAATGGTAACCAAACAACTCCTAAGGATTAATCCTTCTACAGTAGTAATAATTCTGGGAGACAGTTTCTTGTACTATGTGGAAGAAACGGACATAGGTCCCATGGATGTAGGTTATCCAAAGATACATAAGGAAATTTCTTAATTTTGGAAAACTAACTAAGGAACTTTGCTCAAGGCCCAGAATCAAACAACATGAGCCATTCAGTTCCTGTCTGCTAAGGAAAGATATTTCAGAAAACAATTTAAAAATTCAAGGTCTCCTAGGTCAGACAGAGCCACTCAAAACTCAATTAAACAACTTAACAAAAATCAAGCAGCCCCTAAAGATAAAACAAAAGATTCTAAGGATACTGAAAAACAGATATTTTGGCAGACTACTATAAATGATGAGACTAAAATTAAAATTACATTTAGATGGAACTGAGATTGAAGGATTCGAGGATCCTGATGCAGATGTAACCTTAATATCACAAGATTCCTGGAATCCAGTTTGACTGCTTCGAAGGATATCTACTCAGCTCCTAGGGATTGGGACATTATCACAGGTACAACAAAGTCTTAAACGGATTAAATGTATAGGACCAGAAGGACAAATAGGAAGGTTAAGTCCACCCGTGGCAGATATAGCCATAAACTTACAGAAAAGAGCTCTATTGCAACAATGGGAAACATAGATTAGCATTCCTGCAATTCTAAAGATGGGCCATAAGTAAGGAGGTGTTTCTTAAAAGAAAGAGAGAGAGAGAGAGAGAGAGAGAGAGAGAGAGAGAGAGAGAGAGAGAGAGAGAGA
>NW_021620584.1:1086020-1104607 GCF_004785775.1 Grammomys surdaster
AGAGAGAGAGAGAGAGAGAGAGAGAGAGAGAGAGAGAGAGAGAGAGAAAGAAAGAAAGAAAGAAAGGAAAAGAAAAAGAAAGGACGTTATCAGAGACAGTTGCACACTGTCCAGGCTATCCATAGACAGAATACAGCAGAGACTACTCTTCACCCTTGGCTGAGTGAGTCACTGCTAATAAGACAACAATAATAAGCCTTACCACTAATGTGGTTGACTGACTAATCCATTTGGATTGAGCAATGGCCTATAACAAAGGAAAAATAGGCACTACAACAGCTAGTCTAAGAGCAGCTGGAGGCTCAGCACATAAAAGAGTCCACTAGTCCTTGGAACTCTCCTGTATTTTTCATTAAAAAGAAATCTGGTGGAGGCCAGAGAGATGGCTCAGTGGTTAAGAGTACTGACCGCTCTGTCAGAGGTCCTGAGTTTAATTCCCAGCAACCACATGGTGGCACACGACTAAAGAGTGACAGTGTATTCACATACATAAAATAAATAAATGAAAGATCAAAAAGAAAAGAGAAAATTCTGTCAAATGGAAAGTGTTAACAAATCTGAGAGCAAGCAATAAAATTATTCAGCCAATGGATTCCTCACAGCCTAGAAATGGCCTATCATAGTGATTGATCTAAAGGACTGGGTTTCAGGTTTTTTTTTTTTTTCACAATCTTTACAAGAACAAGATAGAGAAAGATTTTCTTCATGGTGCTACATTTAATCACTCAGAAATAGAAATTGTTCACTGTATATAACCAGATTCCATATGGGTCTACCAGGCCCTCTAGCACAAGGTAATGATGAAATTGATCAGCTATTGATTGAAAATGTGATAAAGGCTTCAGAAGTTCATAGGGAAAAAAAACACCATGTTAACAGCAAAGGTTTAAAAAAGGAATTTTCTATCACTAGGCAACAAGCCAAGGAAATTAAAGAAGCCAAGTAAAATAAAGACATACTTGTTCTATATATAACCAAACTCCATTACCTACAGTGTAACCCTAAAGGCACCCAAAGATATAAAATTTGCCAAATGGGTGGTTTCATTTTACAAAGTTTGGCAAATTGAAACGTATGCACCATACCATAGACACATATTCAAGATTTCAGGGCAATAGCTTTAACTTCTGAAAAGGCTGATTCTGTAATTACACATTTATTTGAAGTTATGGCCATTATGGGTATATCTAGGCAAATTAAGACTGGCAATGCTCCAGACTATGTCTCCAATAAAATGAAACGATTTTTTTGCATATTATGGTATAAAACATATTACAGATATACCACACAATCCTTCAATTGATCATCAGTCGTATAGAGATCCAACTGTACTTTAAAAGAGATACTTAACAAGCAAAAAGGGATAGCAAAGACCCCCAGAGATATATTACATAGTCTTTTATTTAAAATTTTTTGAATGCTAGCAAACAAACAATCAAAAACAACTGGATAGTACCAACTTAGATAAGGACAAGTGAATCATAGGCAGAATCATAGTGACCTATCTCCTGAATCTTCACCCAGCCGACACCCTCTTCTGAAAGATATCTGTACTCCCCCTGAACACCCACACTCCAGTGTCATCCCCTTCCCCATGTCCTGCCTTTTTGTGTTTATAACCCCTGTGTGAATAAGTAAAAATTACGATTTGATTTAAGTAAATAAATAAATACACACACAAAAAAAAACAACTATAGCTGCTGAGACATATTGGATTATGGGGAAAACCTGCTGAACCAACCCAGCTTATTTATTTTAAAGATGTCCTAACCTCAGAATGGAAAACAGAAAATGTGTTACACTGTGGGAAAGGTTATGCCTATATTTTCACAGAAAAAGAAAAGATATGTGTTTCTTCTAAACTGTCTGCATGTCAGGGGAAGGCCTCCTTAAGATCTTAGCTATAGACAAGAAAAAATTCAAAAGGATTAAACAAATCGGTAATGTACAACGCCAAACCTTCAATTAAAACAGCTCTGAAGCTGACTGGAAAGTATCTATGACTCCAGCCAGAACTTCGGCTTACATGGCCAATAAGTTTTGTTGGCCAAAAAATTCTCAGACTTATTATTGTATATCATCCTTTCATATGGCATAAATGGAGATTTATATTGCAGTTTGATTATATAATCAAACTAACCTCTGAAAAAAGATAGTTTGTCTTTCACCTGCCCAAACAAAGCGTGGGAAATCATCCTTAACTGATCTGTGCAGACTGCATATTCCATATAAATGTCTTTATAGAGCTTATAAAGTTTGTATGTTGCAGGAGAGAAGACCAGGAGGGCAGCCCTGACAGGATTCACCTTCGGGGATGCTGAGATGCTGAGACCTGCTGTTCCAGCTCCCTTCTTTATCTTACCTCAACTGCATCAAAGCTGCTTCCTCTAAAGACTTGCTTCCAGGGCATTTTCAGAACAGCTAGCTCACTTTGGTCCAGCCTTTCAGACTGTTCCAATTAGGACCTCATCTACACCCGTACTTTCTGAGCATACAGAGGCTTAACAACAAATGCTGCAGCTAGCTTTCTTTATGACTAACCACTTTTCTAATTTTCTTGGGCTCCCACAAAAAGGAATTCTTTCCCAAAATCATCAGAAAGCAATTATAAGAAGATGGTCTTCTCGGCCCCTTAAAGTTGGAGTAGATGGTTTTCATCATTTTATGAATTGTAGATATTTTGTCACTTCAAGGGATGATTACAAATAATTATGGTCTTAATAGGGATGAAATAAAATAGAGAGCTTAGACTCATGGATTTCTATTTTTCTTTCTTTACTAGGTAAGGGAAAGGGGGTTGAAAGGAAAAAAGTGGATATAGAAATATTATAAAAAATTAGACAAATAGGAGTACATTGTTGAATCTACTCTTAAAACAAAGACATTTTATAGCCATAATCTTACACTGGTACAGAATTTTGTATATTGATAAAAATAAGGTTATATGTTGTTTCATTGGTACAGAATTTTGCATATTGATACAGGTTTAAGGTTGTCATTGGTATAAATATTTATATACTGGGACAAAATTTAAAATCAATTTTGTTACAACATAATATATGTATGTTTCATCTCTTAAACAGGCATCATACCTATGCAACTCATTTAAAAGTACAAAGCTGAGTCCCAGTCCTTTTAAGAACTGTTATTACAAACTGTTTACGAAAATTAGTACTGTAGGGTAGCAGTCAATTAAACTCATGGTCTTGTCAGATGCTAGTCTGGATTATCACAGAAATATATATCCTGGGTTGTACAGACAGCTGGAGACAGGCAACATTTGCTCATTTGGATATGCTACAAGTAGATAGATGGTCTTCAGAACCTCAGAGATTCACAGAATATGGCATCTAAAGATGTTTTCTATTAATTTAAGGCTTTTTTTTGTTTTGTTTTTACATTGAGACATGTCTGCTCCTGGCAGCAGCCCCAATTCAAATTGGAAGAGAATAGTGAACATCAAAAAATCCATATCACATTGCTTCAATTGTGGCAAGCTAGCCACTGGGCAAAGAAAATTCTGACTTCATCTGCAGTCAGAATGTCATCCAGAGAGAATAAAACAGATGCAGGGAACTTGACTGGCAAGCTCTGCCAAGACAGTGTTAGTAAGTCCTTCATAATTCTTGATTCACAAAAGGTCTGTCAGATATTCTGAGCCAGAAGGTTGAAGACAGATGATCCAACATTATAGAAAATATTGGGGACTGTGCAGGCAGTCAGCTGTCTCTGTCATTCTTATAGTTCTTGGAAGCTGCATCCTTGTGCCTCATCCGTTCTCAGGTAATATTTATTCCTTCTCAGGCCTCTGATGAGGCTGATGACTAAGTAGTCATGGTCTTACTATAAGCTTAAGTTGTTTAGGATTTAAAAGAATATTCTAGATCTAAAAGGTAATTTTAGGAGCATAATACAAGTTAAGATAAAAATTTATTGAACTCTGAACTCACCAGGATAGGACAGATAAAAGAACACTTTCTCCTGAGCTGCCAAGTACAAACAGACTGGACTTTCTGAATCTTTAACTTTTACTTAATAATTTCATAATTGTTCCTAAGCATGTTGTTTATTATTATAAGAAAAAGAGTCTTTTTATTTGGACAAAAAAAAGGGAATTGTTGAGGTTTGGTCTATTGCTATGTATTATAATGTCAAATTCTATGAAGGTCTAGGCCTATGAGTGACTTCTCATGTGCTTTTGTTGTGCAAACCTTGTTCCTTGATTTAAAACTAATGGTTAAATAAAAATGGCTACAGCCAATTACTAGAGGTATTAGAGGGAGGAGAGTTTAAAGTGTCCTGGTTGAAACAGAGAGACAAGAGGAGGAGGAGCAAGAAGAAGAGAAGAAGAAGCTGCCATAAGCGGAGAAAAACCATGAACACATGGCCAGGAGAAACAGCAAGTATCTAGGGTATACTGCTGAGGAGGTAGCCAGGCCAGAGAAGAGTAGATTAGGGGTTACCCCTCCCCCACCCCCATCCCCACCCCACCCCCCACTCCCAGTAATTGTCAAAGCCAAATGAAATAACCATAGTCTGAGTCTCATTTATTTGTAAGCTAATGGGGGATAAGCTTAAATGGGTTGTACTACATCTCAAAGTTGATTTTATTTACATTTCTCTAATTCCCAGAGATGATGAAAAATTTTAAAGATGTTTCTTAGTCATTTTTATTTCTTCTTTTGAGAACTCTCTGTTCAGATCACAAGCCAATTTTTTAAATGAGCTGTTTGAATTTGTTTATTTGTTTGTTTGTCTGTCTGTTCATCTTATATGACTGTTTTTTGTTTGTTTTGAGTTTTTTTATTTTTTTATTTTCACTTGTTTGGTTTTTGTTTCTTTTTTTTTTTTTTTTGGTTTTTCAAGACAGGGTTTCTCTGTGTAGCCCTGGCTGTCCTGGAACTCACTCTGTAGACCAGGCTAACCTCTCCCTCCCAAGTGCTGCAATTAAAGGCATGCGCCACCACTGCCCGGCCACACCTATGTCTTTGATCCATTGGAAGTTAGTTTTGTGGAAGGTGATAGGTATGGGCTAATTTCACTTCACACACACACACACACACACACACACACGAGAAAGATGGAAAACCTTGAGTTTTAATTGTGGGTCTGAATGACTAAAATCAGTCATGTGACTCACTTTCTTCAGAGATCTTGCCTAAAAGTTGTTTTACTTCAAAACATGACATCTTGCAAAATCAAAATATATAAATAAGCTATTTAACAAATAAAGTCACATTTATTATTGGTGCTATAGTTATTAGGCTAATTATTGTAATCTCTAATACTTTGAATTTTATGACTTATTTTATTCATTAATTTTTTAAAGAATTATTTATTTTATGTATAAGAGTACACTGTAGCTGTCTTCAGTCACACCAGAAGAGAGCATCAGACCCCATTACAGATGGTTGTGAGCCACCATGTGGTTGCCGGGAAATGAACTCAGGACCTCTGGAACAGCAGTCTCTTAACCACTGAGCCATCTCTTCTTTACAGTTACCCCCACCTCCTTGCCTACCCAGATCCTTTTATGTCTCTCATTAGAAAACAAACAGGCTTCTAAGAGATATTTAATAATAAAACAAAATATAATGAGATAAAAATAAACACATCCGAATAGGACAATATAAACATACAGACAGAAAAGAGCCCAAGAAAAGACACAAGAGACAGATAGAGATGCAGAGACACACTCGTTCACACACTCAGGAATTGCCCCAAAAGGGTGGGTGGAGCCATAATCTATACGAGAAGCACCTGTAGGGTAAAAGGGATGGGGGGAGGAAAAAAAAGGAAGAAATGAAAAAAAAGAAAATTTTTAATTGAAATAAAATTATAAAATAAATATAAAATGAAAAAAAAAATAAAACAAAGCCCAGATTCAATATTATCAGACAGGGAACCTCCAAAGACACCACTGAGTTCTTTTCCTGTTGGCTCTCTACTGATGGGCATGAGGCCAACCCATGAGATTAGTTTGTTATAGAGGCCTGCCTCCTTGTGGGCGCCACTACAATGAACAAGCATATCATGGAGAGATGGGAGAGAAAGAGAAGCAGAATGGTTTGTGGGTTTGTGCTCTATAAAGAGAGATAGAACTGGAGACTCCACAGCTGTGAGAACACCTTGACGTAGGAGGCCTGTGCTGCCACCTAAGGCCATAGTGATGTCCAAGCCATGTTGCCACAAGGGCCATGTCTACATCCATGACCCTACCACAGCAGGCGTTTGTGCCAATGTCCACAGCCCATGTTATCACCAAATGCCATGCAGATGTCTATGGTCTGGGCTGTTGCCTAAAGCTATGTTGATGTCCAAAGGCTGCACCAAGCTGACCCTGCCCCTCACTGGCCACTGCATAGGAGACTAGCAGGCTGACCAATCCAGATACCATCCAGGCCCAGCTCCAAGGCTTTGAGTTAACCAATGCCAACATTTACCCCATCTATGAGCTTCTGGAGCACAAGAAGGGGCCAGTCCTGCAGAGCCGAAGCTTCGAGATCTCTATGACTGAGGGAAACACGAGGCTGTCCAGGAGGATCCAGTGTGGATAGTGTAGCAGAAGCGGAGGCCTCCAACCAGACTGATGGAGTAAACGTTGCAACAAACATTTGCAAGTAAACCTGTGTGGACAAAGAGGTTCACTGTGTGACACACTGTGACACATTGCAGTTTCCATGGAGGAATGTTTTTAATTTTTATTTTTTATTTTCTTTTGTGGGGGAGGTTACAAAGGTGGAGGATGTATATGGAAGGACTAGGAAATGAGTGGAATTGGGGTGCATGATATGAAATTCACAAAGAATCAATAAAAATTATGTAAAAAAATAAGAATAGTTTGTTCCCTCAGTGAGACTTCTTTGGAGAAAACTAAATTTTCATTTGCAATTGGTTTTCAATTGGACATAGCTTCTGAGTTCAGGAGGAGGCATGTGTCCACTTCTCCAAGCAGGTAAAGGTTAGCAAGCTCAGCAAGACAAAGAGGCTAGACACAGAACTTCAAGTCATTACTGTGAACCTGAGTAGACCTTAGGAATTCATAAACCTTACTCATCAAACATATGTTGTTCCTTATTTAAAATTTTCAGAAGCTTGATGTTGAGCAGTTAGCACAGACATAAGTGGCAATATATACATCTCTAAGTCAGTTTTTCTTATACATTTATAGCCTTAGGAATTCTTTTAACCTTAGTAAAGACGACTGCCAGCCACATGGTTGCTTCCATCCTGATTAGGTCATCAGCCAAGATGGAGGCGAACCACATGGTTGCTATTTAAAAATATCTATTCTGCTAAAAAAGAGTTGAACCACATATATAATATGTCATAGCTAATTAATATTACCTATGTATAAATTTATAAATTATCAACCTTGGTTACAAGTTTTAAGATAACTTTTGGTTACAGATTTTAGAGATCCTTTTTTTTTTAACCATACCCAGTGAACTTACAAATTCTGAGATAGTTTACAACGTAGTTTTAAGAGACTTGTTTTTTGTTTGTTTGTTTTAACAGAGAACAAATAAATCATAGAGATGAAAGATTTTTAAGGGTGGAAAAAAGAAAAACCTTAAAGATAAGAGATTTTGAGGAATGTAGAGCAGAGAAAATTCAGATATATGAGACTTTAGGATCATTTGTTTGTGCAGTGGCAGAAGTTGTTACCACATGACAGAATTGGAAATCAGGTGTGCCAATTTTGGAATTGAGCTGTACTGAGGCCAAGCTGTTTGCAGTAAGACAATGCAGCTTGAAGAAAATCTCTGACTCCAAGGAGAAAATGAGAAAGGGTCACGAAACAGAGCTCCACTAGAACAGTTCTTATAAATTCCAAGAGCAAGAAAGAGCAGGGTAGCAGATAAGAATTCCTCCTGAGAATTCCAAAATCATAGAGGCCCAGGAGGACAGAGAGGAGCTGCAGGACTTTGCAAGCAGCTCCTATGGGGAGGCAAGGAAGCGCCCCAAAAAAAGCAGAGAACAAAGGGAACAGAGGGGATAAGTGTCTTGGTGACAAGAATTTTATTCTGGGCGTTCCCAAGCAGACTGAGAGAAATGTCCCAAACCACAAAAGAGAAGCATCCCTTCCCGTGTGATGGGGCCCCGTTGCAGTGAAAGGAGACCCCTGGCACAGATTTGTGGCTTAGTTAAGGCAGGATGCTCCAGGGTGACATTTATCCAGCAGCAGAGGAGAGAGCAGCTGAAGAGGCAGACCAAGAAAAGCTGTGTGTTAAAGGGGCAGGTTCCATTAGAGGGAGAGGCTCAAGTGTCTTTGAGAAATGTCCACGTGGAGAGTGTAGCAGGCAGACTAGCAGGCTACTTACAGATAGACAGATACTTACGGGATGAGGAAGCACAGTGGTTAGAGCAGGTAGAGGGAAGAAGCAGCTGAAGAGGCAGACTCTACAATTTGGAGTCAAATCCAATAGGTGGCAGAGGCCAGCAGAAACAGATGATTTATAAATACCTTAGGAGAGGCAAATCAGCACCTTGGTTCAGAGAGGCTATGTCCTTTGGAAGGGAATTCATATATGCTACTCCTAGGTTTGGCGTATATGAATAAATGAAAGAATACATAAATAAAAATGAGGTCATGACTGCTCCTCTGTATTACTGAGAAGGCTTTTATTGTAGATATGAGAGAGAGAACAGCCAAAGGTATCTAGATGAGCCCAGACTCACATGGCTAGCAGAATAGACTGGGTCATGAGAAGAGAAAGAGAAGAAGAGGAAGAGAAGTGGGAGAGACCAAAGGGGTGAAGAGACATCCAAGAATCCAAGAGTGGATTAGGGTAGTGAGTGGGTGAGAAGCGCTGAGAGGAGCCAGGATTCTGTAGCAGGTGCTTTCTGATGCTGAGAGAGCCTGGTGGCCAAAGTCCATAGAGTAGGCATAACGTTTCTGTGCACTGTATAAAGACTATCCTTGTATTCAAATGCTGATTTCTAGCGTCAATCTGGGCATGGTATTGTAATGCTTACTCAAAGAATCTTCTGTCTCAAGTTTATGCAAACATTGCTCCCACTTATTCTCTTCTTTGTCAATAAAAACTGACCAGCCAATAACTGAGAAGAGAGAATAGGGCGGAACTTCAGTCAGCCAGGAGGAGAAAGAGAAGGAAGAGAAGGAGAAGGAAGAGAGAGATAGGGAGGGGGGGAGAGGATTGAGCCATGAGGAAGGGGTCTGGAGAAACACCATGGAAAATCACTGAAGCACAGAGAGACAGATCAATAATAAAAATGCAAGTATAATGGGGATTTTGACTGGGAGGTTGCCAAAGTAGCCTAGAGGAATAGAAAAGGCTTATAACTGTCCAGTTATTGTGCTGTAAAAATTATCAAATAAATTTTGTAGTTTCTGCCTCATCCTGGGAGCTAGTCAGGGATAGAGAAAAGCTGCCACTTTTTAAAACGCATTTACACCACATTGATATGTTAACTATCACCTCACTTAGTTGTTCTTGGGAGGGTAGGTTCTTTTGAGACCTCACAACCCCTCCTCCTGCCCAACCCCCCCCCCATTCTCTGAGTGGCCTTGGATGACAGGGTACTCTTGAAGCCCCTGTCCAGCTTGACTGCCCAAACCTTCTCATTGGTTTTGAGGTTAGTCCCTTAGGGAAGAAACAGAGGGTTAGAAACAGCAACATGGGCATGGCCCTCTAGAAGCAACGCTGGCCAGACACGGGCCCTATTGGAATCACTGGAACCTAGCTAGGCCCTAGTCTTGCCATCAGCACTGAATTAAGCATTTTACAAGTATTAACTCTTTCAATCGTCATAAACATCCAGTGGTATGGCAACGTAACCTCCCTACTTCGTAGAAGTGGAAACTGAGTCATGAAGATAGAGGAGGCAGAGTAAAGCAAGAGCAGCAACTAACTGTACCCATGCAGACTTTAGAGGGAAAGCATTCTTTGGGAACTGATATAACATTTTCATGCAGTTTTTTTTTAATCTATGTAAAGACTGGAAAGATGGCTGTCAGTAAGACAATTGCCATTTGAGTATAAACCCCTGAGTTGGATCTCTACAACCCATGTAAAGGTTGATTGTACACTTAATTCTAGCACTGGAGACGCGGAGACAGGCAAGCCCACATGGAGATCTCCAAGCCAGTGAGAGACTTTGCCTTAAAAATAAGGGGGTGATCTCTGAGACCCCAGGTTGTCTTCTGGCCTCCATACACACCAGCAACCACAACAAAAGGATGACTGGCTCCGCAGGAAGGGTGCTTGCCACATATGCCTTATGGCCTACATTCAATCCCTAAAACACACCCAAGGTGGAAGGAAAGAACCAATTTGTTGTTTTTAAAAAAACAACATCCCAAACATCTGATTTACCAATGGAGACTCAGGAGCCAGATACTAGGGTGAAAGCCTGCTAGCTCAGAGAGGCAGAGAAAGCACGCAGCTGACCTTCCATCTTCACAGATGTCCCAAAAGGAAAAAACTCCTAAGAAGCTCCTTATTCTCCGTGCTGTCTTAAATCCCCTTCAGCTCAAAGACCCTCCTTTCTCTTTCCTCGGTTTTCCTATGTTCACTCCTGTCAGCTGGTTGCTTCTCCACCTCTTGACCTATCATTGACTTTATTTAATCCTGTTTACAGAAAGTTTTGGGGATTAAAGGTGTATGCTATGGCAGAGACACACCACAAGGTTTTTCCAGTTCATGATCTTGGGGTTCCTGATGTTATCAAATATCCTGCAACATCAATTACTTTGCCTTAAAAATAGTTGGTTTAAAAAAAAAACTATTTTGTCCTCTGACCCTACACACATGGGCTGTGGCATACATTCCCACACATGTACCAAGGATAAAGTTTTTTAAACCACAGGGAACAGGCTCTATTGACTGTAGAGCTGAGTAGGTCTTGTTGGGATTCAGACTATGTACACTGTCCTGGGTGCCAGTCCAGGTCCAGGGTCGGGGTCGGGGTCGGGGTCTATAGACCTGGGCAATGGCAGGCCACCTACGGCTCTTTCCTCATCCACAGTTAAAGTCACCAGAGGTTTGGGGCTTTTGACAAAGACTCCCCAGCCAGAGCCACGCAATGACATAATGGACACATGTGATGTGCAGGAGTGCGACTCCTCTGCTCTCTTCTCTGATCCTCCAGTGGAATCACAATGTGGCGTCTGCCTCACAAATGATGACAAGGTCCTGGACACGGAGGATCCTAGAAATGAAAGAAGCCTGGGCTCTGCCTGGCCAGATGGGGTGGATTGCCGCTCTCTGCTGACACCTGCCAATTCCCCTCCAGAGAGCAGACCCTCAGCCATCCAGTTACAAAAGCCTGGAGAACAAAATGCTTTAAAACCAGGTGATATGAACCCAATTTTCTTGGTTACTTGCTGTGCAACATCAAGCAAGCAAACTACCTCTCTGCGTCTGATCAACTATCAGAAAGAAGTTCAGTCCTTCTATGATGCTTTGCCAAGGTCAGAGGCTAACATGTGCTTCGTGAATAGCAGACCTTCAGCAAAAGTCAGATCCCTTCCCTCCCAACTCCCAGTAGCTTTTGTTGTTGAGCTGCTGGCAGGCTCACATCAGCCACCACCAGGCCATGACGCAGGCTGAAGACTTTCTCCTGAGTGACAGGCTCAAGGAGGCAGAACAGACAAGTACTCGATGTTCAGAGCGTAGGCCTCTCTGAAACAGGACTCTCTGGGCTCATTTTAGAGGCCAGAGGATAGGAAGGGCAGCCTAACAGCTCAGTCTACCTGTCCTAGGTGGAGATGTCTGCAAGGGAAGTCTTCCTCAATGTTAACCTCCTCATTCTAGTGCCAGAACTGTGGGAGCAGGAAGGAGTAGAAAGAGAAGAGGGAGGAGGGAGCACGAAGCAAGGGAGAGAAGAAAGAGGGGCATGGAACTACCAGGATCTGGGCTACGCAATGGAAATAGTTGATTTGTGCTCATCTGGTCCAGCTGGAACCTGCCTACCACCTGTGTTTGTTGGGATGTGATTTACTCAAAGTTCCCCATAGAAGCTTTTGATGGTGACAGTGGGCTAGGCTCTAAGAGGACACACTGGGGAGGACACTTTCCCGTGCAGCCAAGACAGTGACTGCAACAACAGGAAAAAGTCACTTCCCTGTTTCATTCTACAAAAGACATGACCAAGAAAATGCCAAGAAGCTTGTGCCACACTCAGAACCATGCCGTGTGTGGCCAAGTGTTAGAGAACAGACAGGTAGGCAGAGTGCTCTCCCCACATCCCAACAGTCTAGCCTACTTTGTTTGCAAGTGACCCTATAGGGATTGTGGGCCCCTCATTGAGCTCCTGGCCCCATTGTTCCTTTGACTTATTCTCTGATCGCCATCTGCAGGCCCTAGCAACCTGCTGTGCTCAAAGCCACCTGCCAGGATGCAAACCTTTCTCCCAGACACATCATGGTCCCAGAACCCATTCACATGTCAGCTATGCCTCTTGGACAAGCAGTTGAGCTCTGTACCAACTGAGAACACATGGGCCACAAGGTATACCATAGAAATGGACAGGACGCTTGAGGTGGGTTAGCAGCAGCCTCCTGCCTTTCCCTCTGCCCAGGGAGGGGCACATGAAGCATGGCTTGTGGGGTCCTTCAAGGTCCAGCATCCAGTGTCCCTGCCTCTGACATCCCTGCCTCCAGGTGCTGTCCCCAACCACATCCTATCCCTTCTCACTTCAAAAATTTGAACTCAAAAACACTGTTGTATGCAAGGAGGCCTTGACCCAGGGAGAGGTCCCTCCCATGGAAATACAGGAAGTTAAGCACCAAAGACACAGCTGCTAACAAACCAACTTTAATTGATAGTGTACACAGAGGTTCAGGCAGTGGAGCTTGAACGGATGGGGCCAGGCCATACACCTGCCTGGACAAGTACCTGGTATACTCTCAGAACGGTGCTGGGGTTACTGCAGGACAGAAGCAGGCGCTGAAGCAGTTGTGCTGAGCAGCAGGTGTTGAGGTGTGTATGGAGTCAGGGCTGGGCCTGGTGTGCGTGAAGGGTGACAATGCACACAGCATCCACAGATAACCTGGGGATTGCTCTGGGGGAGGGATGTGTAACATGATCCAAATCCCTGCCACTGGGAGCTCCAGGAAAGTATGACAGGTGTGTATGGAAGGCCCATGGCTGGCCTAGCTTGCAGTGAGTGACCTGGGCCTTGAGAGAATGCACTAGTGATTCCTATGGTTTCTGATACCATCAGCTTCACCACCTTGAGTATGTGGAGGGGGTACCATGATGCCTGACTTACAAGTTCCTTCTCTCCTTCCACCACATGGGAGCCCGGGACTAAACTCAGGTTGAAAGCTTGGCAGCCGGTATCCTTGTCCACTGACCCATCTCAACGGGCCAGATGCAGTACTATTAAGACTAAAGCATAGATATATTAAGAGTTGGTGAACAGAAACTTTGGTTTTAGGGGTCAGAGTCATCCCTCATCCCCACTCCTGTGTACCTAGCATAGCCTGAACACATAAGAAAAGTGCCAAGTCTTCCTTCCAACCTGTCCTGGGCTTGGCTCTGGCTCTCAGCTGCTCCACTACCTCCAACAGCTATGTGTGCAGAAGGGGCACCATGGGTGGGCAAAGGCCGGAGCTGAGGACATACAGGACCCCTCGCTCTCTGGTGCCTAGCACGCAAGGGACCCAGTATGCAGTAGGTGCTTGGCAGATGTTTAAGAACTACAGCAGAAGAAAGCTGCATCTAGTCAGAGCTCTGTCCTGAACTAGTTAGGAGTATGGAGGGGTTTAGTCACTCTCTCAAAGCCCAGTCATCCTCTCTGGAGGGCAGGAGAGTCCCGCTGTGACTGTGGTGCTGTGGGCTCTTTGTAAGCTGATTGACACTGGGCAGGACCCAGCTACACAGCCTGCCTGAGGGCAGGGAGGGAGACCCCAGCTAAAGCAATGGATTTGAACTGGGAAGCCTGGTCCAAGACAAATCATTGGGCTCTTACAGTACAAGGACTTCATGTCTACTGCAAACAGAACAGGAAACACTTCAAAACAAAGAGAAATGTCATATGGAGGAGTCTGGGAGTGGAGCCAAGAGGCAGTGGTCTGAGGGACACAGGCACGTCTCTCTGTCTCTGTCTTTGTCTCCATCTTCCTCTCCCCCTCCCCCCTCCCCCCTTCCTCTCTCTGTTGGCTCACGGTCAGGGTGGCCAGGGACTAAGTTGTGTTGGAGGGGGAATGTACACAGCTGGGCTAGAGGACAGGAGCTGAAGACCCAGGAGGGTGGATTCTCCAGGGGCATACAGACCAAGCTGGTCCGTACAGAGGGAGCAGAGGCCACCAGGGAATCTGGCTGGGACATCTGGCTAAGATGTTCTCATCCTGTGACTTGTACTGAGCATCTTGCTTTGACGCAGAACTCCTGTCCTTTCTGCATCCCTCCCAGTCTAAGGAAACTGAAAGCTTGTCTCGGCATGAGTGCTAACATGTCCCCAGATGGCTCTGTCCTCCCGCAAAGGAACCACCCTCACAGCTCACAGGAGGTGGCCAGGAATCAAGAGAATGAGCACAGGATACACACCTAGGGCCCTCTGTGGGGTGTGGGCAGTGGGAATCCTGAGCCACCTCCCTTAAGGCACTGCCCAAGCCCCTTCCCCAATGTCCCTGCCTCTCACTGGATGCTGCACTTGTCCCTCTCGCGTGCCTGGCCCTCCCGTAGGACCTTGGCCTTGATGTACTTGAGGTCACTGTTGACACTGGGGCGGCGGGCAAAGGGTGAGACCATGCCATAGGCACCTGCGACCTTGGTGCGGCGCATGCAGAAGGGCCGGGGGTGGAAGGCATCACCGTACTGCACAGAGATCTTATGGTGCAGTGCAGGGCTCATCTCGTGGGGCAGCTTGGCCATGCTGAACAGCACATAGAACATCTCGTTCACATTAGTGTTCTTCTTGGCTGACACCTCGAAGTAGGCGCAGTTCTCATCACCAGACACCAGCAGCTCGGCCTCCATGGCAGGGACCTGACGGCACAGCTCACTGTGGTCGTTCTTGTTCCCACAGATCACCATGGGCAGCTCTGCTGCCTCTTTGGTCTTATTCTTCAGGCAGGACTTGACCTCCAGGATCTGTTTCTGAAGGCGCTTGACCTCATCGAAGGACTCCCGGCTATCCAGGCTGAAAACCAGGATGAAGACATCTCCTGTGGAGGGAATGAGGCAAGTGAACAAGGGCCAGGATGACCTGGTGTCCCACTCAGCACAGTTCTCGCCAGCTGCCACCTAGGAAACCTGCAAACCCTGACCTGGAGGCTCTTCCAGGCACCTGCTGTCACTGTCCCCACTTCCCCAAAAAGAGAGCCAAGGTTCAGCGGGGTTTGTGGGTAGTGAGGCACACTCAGGTGGATTCAGATGCGGTCAGTCCCTGTCCTGCTTTCTTACAGGACTGTGGGGAACCAAGTCATCCCTGTGGGAATGCACAATAGCTATGAGAGAGCTCTCTCCACACACATGGAGGTGTGGCCAGCCCTACTCAGCCACTTCTCCAGAGCCCTCACCTTGTCCACAGCAGGAATTCAGCATGTGCTGGTGTCTCTGTGTGGCAGACAATGTCAGGCTTGGGTTTACATCTTACCTCAACTTGGTAACTGTGTGTAACCTTAAGGTCTGCTGAATCTCCGAGATCCTCAATTTCCCCTCCCACATCTTGTCAATTAGGCTGCCTTGAAGAAGGGTGATTAGAGCTAAGGCACGCAGTGCGGCATGCACGCAGTGCAGCATGCACTCAGCCTTGTCAGGCATCAATAACACTCACGAGAACAGGCACCTGCTGGGAGCAGACCATTGGGCACACCTGCTGTTTCCTGGGCACCTCAGAATACCCCCATGGGGAAGATTTAATTACTCTTCTGTTATGGGTGAACCAACTAAGGCTCAGAAAGGGCAAGTAACCTGCCCAAGGTCACACGATTCAAATGTAGCTAGGCTACTCAACCCATGTCTGGCCTACAGGATTTGCTCTCTGATTCTAAGACAAACCATGAGATAAGTAAGAGACTACGGCCCACACTACATCCACTGTAACACACTAATGGGGCGCTGAGTCTGACATGGTGATCAGGGTGCACCCTGGAATGTCTGCGGGTACGTGAGCCAGCCTCCAGTCGCAGCCCCAAGCCAATCACCACAGAGAAACAATTTTGTCCTCTGGGACCCTTCCCACCTTTGTCCTCAACTTTACAGCCCTGAGTGTGGTCTGAGGTCCCCAATTTGCAGATAGAGGGCCAGCCATTGGGTCCAGCCAAACATCACAGTTTGGAAGTCCAAAGAAGTCTGGACTTTACAAGCACATTTTGGTCCCCTACAGTGACATACAACCAGCATGAACTAGGAAGTAGGGCCCCAAAGCACAGCACCCCATTCCAGCCCAGCCACCCGTGCCCTGGGGCCTGCACACACTGGTCTTCAATGAGGTCAGTGAAGGGCTGGGATGATGACTGACTGACACAGGACCTCAACTGTCTGCCAACTGCTCTGGTTTCTGCTGCCAAGCCTCATTCTGTCCCATTAGACTAATCCTTGCCCCCGAGAACTTGCATCCTCCAATGTTCAAATCTGAGACTGCAAATGCCAGGCATCAAAGCCTGGCTGGCCGGCTGGCAGCTGCATAAAAAGCTGGCAAGAGTGAGCATCCCTGTGCATCTCTTGTGCCCAGAACCAGGCTGGAAAATGAGCCCTGGCCTGGACTGGTGAGCAAGCAAAGCAACAGACAGATATGCTCAGGATACAGTCCACAGGAAACAGACCCAAGCACATGCCTTCAGAGGGTACGAAGTGAATGTCAGTGCACTGGTACTGCCTAGGGATTGGTGGTCACCTATAAGTCAGAGGCCTGGAGTGGGGGATGTATGCCTAATAAGCATTGTTTAATGAAAGTTTACCTGTGTATCACTTTTATAATTGAAAATTAACGTTGAAGTATGCATTTTTCTACCAAAGGGCATCCAGTCCCCTCCCAAATAGGAAGAGCCCTTCCATGTGACATTTCCCTTTTGTGGGCAGTTGCCCTATACCATCCTCACAGCCACATGGAGAGCATGGTCACAAAGCCATTGACAATGACATCACTATGCTACAGAGACAGGGTCTGAATTTGAACCTAGGCCCACCTTGAATTCCTCAAGCAGAATGTTTCCTCTCAGAATCGGGGACCCCCACAAGCAATCTGGGACAGAAAGGGTGAATGGGAAGAAAGGGGGAACTATGTGGGGTTCTTGGTAGGAGTATCTCAATGTGAAAGTATTTTATAAATTGTCATTTTATGTGTGTCTGTGCACACATGTGTGTACTTGTGTATGTGTGCGTGTATGCCTGCGCGTGTCTATATGTGTATGTGTGTGTGTGTGTGTACATGTGTATGTGTTGGCTAACATTGCCTGTTGTCCCTCTGACACCATCAACTCTGTTTTTTTAATCTTTCACAGACGTAGAAATTGTTGATCAGGCTAGGTTCGCTGGCCAGTGAAGGCCCGGGATCCTCCAGTCTCTGCCCTCCCAGAGCTGGGATAACATGCTCACTAAGACACCAGCTCTTGGTGTGGGTGCTGGGGATCAAATGCTGGTCCTTGTTCATCAACAGCAAACACTTTCCTGGCTGAGTTATCTCCCTAGTCCTGTGCTCTCTTCTCCTATCTCCATCCAGGGATATAGCTGAGGGCATGGCTATACCCTACAGAGGTCACACTAGAAAAAGCAATCAACTGAAGACTGGCCTCAAGGAATGACCATGACAGCCAGTGCCATATGACCAGAAGGTCTGTGGTAGCCCACAACCTGTTCCTCTCTGGATGCTGCTCCTAGCAGGGCAGACAGTCCACAGGGTAGGTCTCCAGCAGCAATCATGACTTCCACCTGGATGAAGGCACTTAACCTCTCTGCCTCAGTTTCCTAGACATAACCTGCTAGCTCAGAGAGAGGAACATGAGTGCAGGCCAGCTGTCCCATCCCCTAAGTCGTCTCACCTGTGAGGATGGATAGCCGGCGCATAGCAGGGAATGGGTGGTTGCCAGAGGTGTCCAGGATGTCCAGCTGGTACATGTCCCCATGGATGTTGTACACCTTGCGATGAAAGTCCTCGATGGTGGGCGTGTACTGGTCCTCAAAGCGGCCATTGAGGAAGCGGGAGACAATGGAGCTCTTGCCCACTCGGGAGGCACCCAGCACCACCATGCGGTAGGAGTTCTTAGCAGGCACGTTGAGTGTGCAGTTCCCACTGGACAAGGTCTTCATCATGGCTCTGGGCTGTGGCAGAAGCGAGGAGGCAGGAGTCAGAGGCCTCTGACCTTGGTCTCTGTGGCCCCTGTCTAGGTTTCTGCTTTCTATTATAAAATCTAAGCCATTGGCTAGGGTCCTTGAAGGACCTCAAGGTTGGAACCACTCCCTTGTTTATTTATTTGTTTGTTCATTCATTCATTCATTCATTGGTGACCTCCAATCTCTATTCTTTTTCTCAACTTGCTCACTTATCCATCCTCACGCTCTTGAGCACAGGACCAACCACAGGGTCACAGCCTTGCTGTTCACTGCACAGGACCAACCACAGGGCCACAGCCTTGCTGTTCACTGCACAGGACCAACCACAAGATCACAGCC
>NW_021620584.1:1104617-1125176 GCF_004785775.1 Grammomys surdaster
GCACAGGGCCAACCACAAGATCACAGCCTTGCTGTTCACTGCACAGGGCCAACAACAGGGTCACAGCCTTGCTGTTCACTGCACAGGACCAACCACAGGGTCACAGCCTTGCTGTTCACTGGGGCAGAAAGCCATACCTGTGAGCCTCACTCTTCCCACCCTGTTCAACTGTGGCACAGCTGAAATTCCTAAAGCAGACACTACCACCAGGGGGCAGCCTTCTCATAGAGCACTCCTTACTCCTCAGCTTCTGATGCATGGCTCAGTTCTTAGGCTACGTTTCTTAAACTAAGGAGTCCTGTGGCTCTGCAGCTCTAATAGAAAGGAGGGAATCGAGGTCCAGGCCACTTCCCTACCAACCCCCTAGTGACCTCCCAGGATGCACCCTGGACCCAAGGTTTGCATCATGGTAAGCTCCTTCTCTCATATGGTCCACCACTGGCTTCAGTAACTTCTGCCTCTGAACAACCTGAGCTTGAGTGAGAGAAGAGGTCTCAAGCATCATGACTCCAAAGACTGGGGTTCTGGGGTTTGGAGGGAAACCCAAAATTTTCTGTGGGAGTTTCTCATGTAAAAAGCTCTAGACCCCTCCTGAACTATGCAGGCTTCTGCTCCATCGGGGCTATCAAAGGGCCATCCCCTTCCTCTGTTGTTTCAGCACCCTAGGATCGATCCCTCAGGCCCAGGGGAGTCTCAGCTATGCTTCCACACCTTTTCTACTGTCAGCTTCTCCCTAGCACCCATCTCCACTGGCTGTGGAGCCCATCCCAAATGCCACCTCTCTAACAATACAAAGGAAAGTTTGCTAAGCCCAGGAGTGCACATGGATACAGACCTGCAGAAACATGGGTGTTCCTTGCTGGCCACTACAAGTTATGTAGGCTGGATACTGCACAAACCATACCTTTAGTAGGCAACTTGGGGCTGCATCCCAGTGCAAAGAGTGTCCTCATAAAACGTATGGGCTTAAGTTGTGTTACACAAAGGTGCCGTACTCACTGAGACTCCGACCGCAGCGTCATCTGGGTACCCCAGCCATTTGCTATCATCCTTATCACTATCCTGGGACCGGGGTCTGAGACGGCCTCCTGGGCTGAGTGACATCATGCTGGGTGCAAGTCTCTGAGTATGCACTGACTCTGCTCATGCCTGTCAGCCTGAGGCCCTGTACCTTTCCTAAAAGCCCGCTTGGTATCCTTTGTCAATTTCCACAATGTAAATTCTCCCAAATCACAGCTTGAAACATGGCCTCCAAGAATGAACGTCAGAGACACACACAGGCCAGCTCAGCATACTGTGGACCCCAGGCCTGGCACCGGAACCATCACTCCTGGGTCAAGGCCAGGAGCGTGCCAAGCACACGCTAAGTATAGAACAACAACACTGCTGACACTTATTTTGCAGCTAATATACATCACAGGGCTGTGAGTGCCAGGCATACATCTGCTCCATCCCTCAGTGACCCAGGAGGCAGATGATGAGGGCGCTGAAGCACAGAGTGTCAAGTTCCTGGGAAGGAGGGCCTGCCCCATGCTGTCTGTCCTGCACTAGGAGTCACCTCCCACCATACACATGCTTTTCTTCCAGGTCACTGTGGGCTGTGCCAGCTGCCCACTGACAGTTCTTCTGGGTGGTGGTGTTCAGGTCCTAAGACTCTGATGTGCCTCTGAATGCATACCTGTGAGTCTATGCTTTGGAGGTGCAGTGCTGTGCATACAGAAGACACTCAATAAGAGATCCCTGAATGAGAGAAATCGCAGTTGACTCTGCTCAGGCTCACCCAACCCTCTCACTCCTCTGTCCCCAGGCCCACTCTGGCTATGAGGCCTTCTCCCTCCACCCAATCTACCTGCCTGGCCCCTGGCTGTGCTGAGAAGGAACCACTGGAGACCTGTGGCTTAGTTTCACCACCCAGTCCTTCTGCAGGGAGGAGGGCTGCTGACAGCTTCTCATTAGATGCAGTGCAAGAAGTGAGCCAGCAGTCCACAGGGATGCAGTCTGCCTCCAATGCCTCCTTGCACCAGCATCTAGCCAGGCCTCCCAATACACAGGACTGAAAGGAGGGAGTCAGAGGGCAGCAAGGAATCAGAGAGAGGAGGGAGGGACAGGAATGAAGGAAGAGAAATGGCAGAGGAAATCAGAAAGGACTCATGGAGGGAGCGGCTCAGCATGGAGTTAGAAATAAGAGCCGGAGGATCAGAGATGGGTAGAGACAGACGAGAACTTAAGGCTTCCTCTGCTGGGCTGACAGACTCAGTCTCTTCACATGGCTTCAGCCACGTGGGGCTGTGTGAAGCACCCAGACACCTGGAAGCCAGGTGACATGGCCTCTGTGGCTCCACCCCTAGAGGAGACTGAGAGAAGCTCTAAGGTCCTGTGGGCAGTCTCCTCTGCTGCCTGCCCATCTCCCTCTGTTCCCAGCCTGGCTAACCCCACAGTGGGGAAAGACAGATCCTAAACACCAGCATGGGGATGAGGGCAGGGGAAGGAGAGGGTTGGGTGAGCCTGATGCCTGCAGAACCATCTGCAATTTCTCTCATGTCTGGGATCTCTTATTGAGCACCTTCTGTATGCATAGCACAGCAACTCTGAAGCATAGTCGTATGCATTCAGTGGGGCACATCAGGGTCTTAGGACCAGAACTCCACCACCCAGAAGAACTGTCAGTGGGCAGCTGGCACAGTCCACAGTGACCTGGACAGAAAAGCATGTGTACGGTGGGAGGTGACCCCTAGTGTACAGGACAGACAGCATGGGGCAGGCCCTCCTTCCCAGCAGTCAAGCCTGGTGGTCTAGAGAAGTGGGGAATGGAATTTAAGAGGGACCTGGATGTAAGCAGGGTACTGGAAGGTACCTCAAAGACAGGAGTGAGGCTCTCCCCAGAAATACTACCCAGCACCCCAGGCATGTCATGAAGGGGCTGCTTTATTCCTATGAGAAGCCCTCCAGGGACAGATGGAGACTATTTCTCAGAAAAGGTGAGGTGCTGCCTGAGTCCAAACAGCAGATGCCTGGATTACAAGCATGATCCTCAGCTGTAAAACCTGACCTCTTCAAAAAGCCACTCCCACCCCTCTAGTGGCTTGAACAGTCTTCTCCTAACAGCTCTGACTCAGTGGAGCCCCAGCTGGCACTGGGCAGGGATGACCCTGTGATCCATGTCATAGCCCTCTCTCCCTCCAGGCAGCTGGGGCCGGCATCCTGCCCAGGACTCTGCATACCCTGCCAGCCAGCTCTCAGGCAGTGCAACTGTGGGCCATTCACTTCTTCCTTTTTGTCTGCCCCAGTGCTTGATGGGAGTTGCGCAGGTCCAGATGGGTAAGGATGAGTTCCTTGGGTGCACCCCAGAACCAGGTTCACCACACCACCTGCCATTGGTCCCCCTGCGTGCACATCCCAAGCCTCTTAGGACAGACACACTGTAGTCCTGACTCCTCCCTCATATTCTGGGGAGTCCCAGGAGCTTTACAAAGCCACCCTTCGAATCCTGGGGAGGTCAGGAGAGCAAAGAACAGGGGGGCATCTGTTTCTGAGTGATTAGCTCTGCTCTGTGCCAGCATAGAAACTCTGAGTGATCTATCTGGTCTGCGCACTTAGCTCACCTGTCAAACATCGGATAGAAACAAACCCAGCACAGTCAGATACCCAGAAGCCTTTCCAATACAAGACTCTTTGAGCAGTCTCTCTGAGCAGCTGTGGGCCACCTGGCTGCTCCTAGCCCAGTGAAGAACTTGTAGAGACTCCATCTTGTCCCTCTAGGGCTTAGGAGGAACCTGAATTAGAGGCTCCAAAGCAGGTCGTTGCTCCAGACCCTAGCCTAGCTCCCAGGAGGTCCAGGACAATCAAGACCCTTCCTCATCCCTCCTAGACTGGTGATAGGGGTGGACAAGGGAGTGAAAGGCTCAGAGGTCCCACACACCGGCCATCTGAGGACAGGAAACCCCTGTAGCGAAGAAATCTTGCAAGAAATGCTCCGAAGCTCAAGAGACTCTAGGATCAGTTTAAGTTTCCCTTGTCATAAAATGCCAGCGTCACCAAGCTTGCGTTCCTCTGCTGAGCCGGCTGCCCCACTCCACCTAGCTAGCTATTCTGTTCCCTTGGGATGTCTCCCTTACCTGCGAACAGCGGGACGGACCCCGAGCACGACTTGGAGGGCTTCCTGGAAGCTCCTGGAGGTTCGGGGAACCGCCTGCTGCTCCGGCCGCCGAGTCTCCCGGCGTCTGCGGAGGCTCCAGGGTCACTGCGTACGGATCCTCCTGCGCGCGGCGCCCGGAGCTGGGCTGAGCGCGACAGGGCGAGGAGGCCCGCGGAGCAGGGGATGACCCATGGGTGGGCTCCGAGGACTCGGCTGGGCCGGGGCGCTGGGCTGGCTCCGGCTCGCCGCCGGTGGCCCTGCCCTGCCCCGACACGGGAGACTCCGGTTGAGCCAGGTGCACGGAGGTTTGGGGACGTCCAATACGGGGTGTCCCCGCCTGGGGCTCCGCGCTGAGGGGGAGGGGGGCACGACTCCGGGGATGTAGAAGCGAACCTCGGAGACTCAGGGGGACCTTTGGGGGTGACGATCGGTGTGTGTCTCCAGCCTACGAACCCGCCTGGCCGCTTACGTTACCTCTGGCCGCAAAGCGAGTGGCCGCGTGCAGGGTAGAGGGGCTTGCTCGCCGGGCAGCGGCCTCCCCGGCTGCCTGCAGTCGGGCAGCTGACCCTCGCTTGTTCCTCGCCGGACGCCGCTAGTTGAGCTCAGCGCGCGTGTGGGAGGGGGCTCCGATCGCCGCCCGGAGGCTCAGCAGCTCCAACTTCGTCCGAAGCTGGCGTCGCTCCGCACTGTGCCTCCTCTCCCCAAAGGGGGAGAAGTTTCTTGGGGTGGGCTCCTCCCTCGTCCTCTCCTGCAGGCAAACGTGGAGTCCTCCCCCGGTGGCCCAGGCTCGGGCTCCGGATGCTGCTCCCTACGCCTGCCTCGGACCCGCTGCGTCCCGAGCCCACCTGCCCCGCGCCGACGCCTGGGCTCTGCCGTCTGCACCCCGCCCCCGCCACGAGCGGCCAATCAGCGGCTGGTCCCGCGCCCAGACCCCGCCTCCGCCCCACCCCAGTCTCGGAGCCGTGGCAATCTGCGGCTTCGCGTGCCCGGGCGCGTGGGGCTGGGGCCGCGGGGGAGGAGGGCTGTCCCGAGGCTTCGGCCACGCGCACCGTGACCGGAAGGCCGTATGGCACGGGCCTGGGAGGCTGACACTGAGCACGCACTCGCCCGCACAGCAGCCCAGGCCGTGGGAAACCTCTCCTGACCTCCCAACCTCGCCCTGAGCGAACCCCCACCCCCTCCAATGCCCACCTACGTTCGCCCAGAGCCTGGGCCAGGCCGGGCTTCCATTGCGAACGCTTGGCCTGCGGAGCACATGGGCGGCGCACGTGCAGCCACGAGGGACCCTGAATCACCTTGGGCAATGGATGCAGCTCAGAGTGCACTCTATGGGGAGAACTCCCGTGGTCTCCCCATAGAGTGGTGGGACCCTAGCCCGGACAGAGCAACAGTGTGCTATCCTAGGGAGCGCTTTGAACCAAGGCAGACACTAGGCGTTCTTGCTTCCACGGGCCACATATTTCTTAGTGTTTTCTTTAATCCAAGACCCGCTACCCCCAACACATTTTTCAGTCTCATTAATGTCATTGCCTTACATGGGAAGCCTGTGTCCCAGGCCATAAATAGAAGATTAGTATAAAACAAGCCCCAAAACAAAGCAAGGCCTCTGAACTGCAGCTGGAGCCTGCCTTTATCCAGGGAGATGGGTGGGCGAGGCCTGGAAGGGTGGAAATTTTAAGCAAAAGCAGACTTTTTTCTACTGACTTCTTTATGTGGACCAGGAAGAAGTAGGTGCTGTGTACCCTTCAGTTTCAGGGCCTGGGCATAGGGATGTCTTGGGACAGCCTTCCCTGGGGGCTGTGTGTGTCCTAGGCAGGGAGGCCTGGGTGAGAGCTCTGCTCCAGTCCTGTCTCACCGCCCAAATGTTCCTCCCTGGACCAGTTGTGAAAGTCTCTGGACCATGCCTGGGTTATTTTTAAATGAGCATCAATACTGCCAAGTCCATAGGGTAACAAAACCATTAACATGGCCTTGGGCTTAAAACATAGGAAATGACTTGTTCCATCAAACCTTAAACCATCGTGACATCCCCCCAGGGATACTGTAGGGGGAAGATGCAACAGGATGGGGAAAGAGCCGGGATAGTCACCGTCTGGGGGCTGTGTTTAAGGCCCCACTCTAGGCTTCAGTGTGGCAAAGGGGCATGCCCAAGGTCACTAGTAGCAAGCAAGTGGCAAGATCCTAGCCCTGCACCCTTTCCTAAATCAGACTTGACTTCTAGGAACTAGTTTTAGCCCGGCGAGTTTGCACTGGGCCTGACGCACAGAGCCTGTGAGCTTGGCAGCAGGGAACAGGCAGAGTGGCACGCTTCAGCTGGAACGCTGCAGCCAGGAAGACTCGGGCCACCAAGCCAACTTTCCACCCTCTTGGGAGTGTGGCAGGTAGCCAGCTCAGAGCTGGCACAGGAACCCAATCCTTGGGCTTTCAGCCAAGTCCTCCACCATGAGTGGGTCACACCCCAGTGACCAGATCCACGTTGTGCTGGCAGTGCACATGTTGTTGGCTAGCCCTGGGGACCCACCTGGCCATGCTTCAGCCCGGTTTAAAAAAAAATACCTCAGTTAACAGGCTGGTCACAGAGTGCCCCACATCCAGGAACACTTCATGTACCCGTGGAGCCCCACCCACATGTACCAAATTTCTTCTCTTTTCCTACACTCAGGTATCTCCGGATGAACCACTTGCTGAAGCCTCCCCCCTCCATTGCACTCCCGGAGGCTCCCTCTCTTCCCTAAACCATGACCCCTAAAACTTTTTTAACATATCTATATTTTTAAAATTATTCTTCTCTCATACGATACATTCCAAACACAGCCTCCCCTCCCTCCACACCTCTCTGCCCCACTCCACATCACTCCTCTCCCCCAGATCCACTGTTCCTCCATTTCCCTTCAGAAAAAAGCAGGCTTCCTAGTGATAGCAACCAAACATGACATAACAAGATGCAATAAAACTAGTCACAAACCCTCATATCAAGGCTGGACAAGGCAACCCAGTAGGAGGAAAAGTCACAAGAGCAGATAAAAGAGTCAGAGACACCCCACTCCCATTGTTAGGGGTCCCACAAACACCCCAAGCTAAACAACCACAGCATGTATGCAGAGGACCCAGTGCAGATTCCTGTCTTGTTACTGCAGTCTCTGTGAGCCCCCATGAGCCCTGCTTAGTCATTCTGTGGACCATGCTCAAACCTTTTCTTAAAACGCCATGCTTGCTTAAAGATTTTCAAGAGCTCCCCATTACCTGAGATACAAAATCTAAGTCTCTCATCCTGGCCCACAAGACAAGTCACATCACTCCCATGTTCCTATAAAGAAGGAGGGTGTCACTATTGCAAGCTTTGAGTGCATGGGTCCTCACCATCACTATAATACTTTCCCAAGGTTGAACACTCCACGTCCTTTAAAGCAGATTCCTGAAGGGTTTCTCCCACACAGCTTTCTTCTAGTATTTCTGATGGTGTGAACCTTCTGGTCCTCTTAACCCCATCTCCATAATATCTGATTCTTTTCTTGGGCAAAGAGACGGGGTTGGGGAGAATCTTTGAATTTTTTTTTTATTTTTAATTTTTTGAGACAGGTTCTCTCTATGAAGTCTTAGCTAGCCTAGAACTCACAGAGTTGCCTTCCTCTGCCTCCTGAATGCTTGGACTAATGGCTGTACCACCACACCTGGTGATACCTGATTCTTTAAACCTCACTTCTTTGTCCCTAGAGTAGGTGTTAAAATAGTAGTGACCTCATGGGATTGGATTAAAGTAAACTATAGAACAGTCTGCACCAGGTTCCCTTCTTTATAGACTGAGCCTCATCCCACATTTTAGACACGTCTCATCTCTCACTTACACACACACACACACACACATACACACGGTGTGTGTCCATGTGAATACACTGGAGCGAGGATGAAGCCTGATTCATTTTTATTTCACATGGCTAAGGGAAGAGGGAAGATCTTGCCATCATGGTTGTTTGGTTGTTTGTTTGCTTGTTTGTTTGGTTGGTTGGTTGGTTGGTTTTATTTGGTTTGCTTTGATTTGGTTTGGCTTGGTTTTTCAAGACACGGTTTCTTTTTGTATCAGCCTAGCTGTCCTAGAACTCACTTTGTAGACTAGGCTGGCCTTGAACTCACAGAAACCCACCTGCCTCTGCATCCCAAATCCTGGAATTAAGGGTGTGTGCCACCATGCCCGAAGCCATCGTGGGTTTTTAATAGTTATTGAATTGCACTCAGCTGAATACACATGCTCTCCTTGGAGACAAAGAGAGCAGAGCACGGAGAGATAGTTCCATTGTCTCCTCCCAACAGCCTCACAGACAGGAAACTGGGGGAAGCTGTTCTAACCTGGTTGCCAACAAGAGGCTGAGCTGGGAGCCAAGATACATGCTCCAAAAGAGAAATAAGACATTGACCAAATGTACACACACACACACACACACACACACACACACAAGCCATGGCTGTTTTTCTAGAACAGTGGTTCCTAACCCTGGGAACTTTAAAATGAAGCAGAGCTTGGCTCCAGCTCCACAGCTAATTTAACTGTTGTGGCATTGGGCAGATCCCCCAGTGATCCTAGCACATAGCCAGCACATAGCCAGCACAGCCAGGAGTGCTGGAGCAAGCAGCCTTTCTTAAGATGCAGAAACCTAGACCAGCTGGAACTGCTAGAGATGAAGAATCCAGCCCCATACACCTGCCCACTGAGAGGTACCTGCCCTCCTGAGGTCTTGGATATATGTCCCTGACTAAGAACCTCTGGTCAGGCAGAACCACAGTGTCTTGGAGGCCAGTCAGCCCAGGCATCTTGTTCTGCAAAGACCTCATGTGTAGTTTGACCCTGTTCATCACCTGCTAAGAGCTAATCTCAGAGGGCAGGACTGACTCCCAGCACAGTGCTCCTTCCCTCTCTGACTGCATAGTCTTCTTGCTAGACAGCCATATGGACAATTATTCGTCTGGGGTAGGCATATGAAGTGGTTCTGAACTTGGGCAGAGATAGATAGATTGGTGACCAGGGCTCTAGGTCAGATGTCAGGACAGAGAGCAGCTGGCTGGTGGACCGCCTGTGCATGGCCTTGTAGGTCATTCACGCATTCCCAGAGTGGAGTACAAATGGCTGAGGACCAGGAAGCAGCAGGAAAACCATGTGTCCTCCCCTCTATTCCAACTGACTGTAGAGGGAATCTTTCTAGCCCCCATGAGTCTCATGGTCCCTACAAACTCCAAGTCATCAGGATCCCAGCAAGACAACATTGCTGTGTACCCCTTGAGTCAGCTACTTAACCTCTCTGGTTGTCACTTCTTGGCATGTATGCTGCCTGTTGCCTGTCCTGCTAATTTATAGTTCCAGAGCCTTCTGGGCTCTCTGCACGTGGTCTTGGCATGCAGGGCTCTAATAGGGAACTCCCCCTGTGCTAAGAAGTTCTGCTTATGACATCCCTTGCTTTGGGGCACACCTTTGCCATCAGAACCCCCTCACTTGTCCCTGAAACACATGAGGACAGTGTTTCAGTCCCCCTCAGCTTGCTATCAGAATGCCTGGTGTCTAGAGTCACTGTCCACACAGATGATGATCTGACACACAGCTCATCTTGAGAGCAGAGGGTATATGTTATTTGTAAGCATGCAGGAATAGCTGAATAGGTGGACAGCCGGCAGCTTCCTCCCCCATCTGGCAGGCATATTGGACCACATGCATCCGACCCTATCTTGGTCTTCATGAATGAATCCCACTACACACAACGTAGATGTTTTCCAGCCCCTCTGTAACTTCTGCACAAGACAGAAAATGGCCTCATCTTAAACAAAGTAGCCCCACTTTGAGGCTCATGGCTTTGAGGGCACACAGGCCGAACCAGCGTTCTGTCATGGGTGCTGCTGTCCACGTGGTTCTCGGTGCCATCTGGCATGTTTCTGACATGGAATCTTTCCAAGACCCCCATAACCAGACAATGCTTATGCCCTAACAACAGCCCAGCCCTCAAAACTCTGCTAGCCAGCTGGGCTGCCGGCCTGCCCCTCTCGTCTGCAGACAAGGCACCCATAAGCCCTCGGTTCTAGAGACTGCGGTATCTCACTCACTGGGTACCTTGGTGGCCAGACACAGGCTCACCCCACCTCTAGTGTCATTACCTGTAAGTAATGGGACAAAGGGTACCCTTAGGCTCCCCATCACCATTTCTTCCCATATCTTTTATCTTTAAGAGTCAAGTCTAGTAGGAAAGGTACAAAGTTGATGACCAAACACACCTGGGTTCAAGTGTTCACCTCTGCTTTTCACACGGCCTTGCCCTGGGTTAGCTGGTTCTCTGTGAGCCTCAGTGATTTAATCTGTCAAATGGCCTGGAATGGGAATCACTCATTCCTTCCATCAGTCAGTCAACAAACAAAGGCTGCTTAGCTAGCACCAAGCAATAAATAACTTAAAAGATGTAGCTTTGGGAGCTCACAATCTAGCAAAGAAGATAGAGAGGCCAGAGAGGTCTTGGGGTTCACAAGACTAGAGACAGGGGACAGAACATACAAAGGCTGGAAGAGAAAAAGTGGCCTGTTTGAAAAAGCAAAACTCCTCCATGTTGTCTGGGAAGCAGAGAATAGAAAATGAGACTTCAAGGAAAGCAAGGGGCAGATGTGCCCAGAACTCAGTCAACAGTAGATGCTCAAAACAAGTAGTCCTTCCCTGACACTGGGGAAACATAGGCAAACATAGGTAGATCCTTGCTGTCCTTCCAGAGGCTGTTCTTCTCACTGGCACCAGGTTCCCTAGGCATATAGCATACTGAGGGTTCTCTGCCCCAAGTGCTGGCTGAAGAATGGGATCGAGGCCAGAGACCTCATGTCCACGAAAATAAAACCCAGTGTTCCTGGGGGTAATGATCATAGCCTTGGTGTGGTTTCTCCCTTCATGTCCTGCTGCTGGCATTGCATGAGGAACAGGAAGGCAATGCTGGGAAAGCCAGGTGGAGCAGTGAAGCCCTGCAAGGTCCCATGTAGGAGCAGGGATGGCTGCACTAAGCATGCTGCTCCGGGACTGAGCCACTTGGCTTTGGAGCAATTCACATCTCGGTCCCCATCTCAGTTCCCAAATCCTACCACTTCCTGTGGAACCTCATCTGCAAATACGGCCACCAGTGGTTCCCCTGATAGGGAGCTGGAGCTGACTTCTCTGCCTGGTGCCCTGGAAGCATCTGGACTTGGCAGTAGACATGAGAAAAACAAGGTCAAGGCTGGGACCCTGAATCCAGTAACCATGGTGAAGGTGTGCAAAATGTGTCCTACCTGGGGAAAAAAAGAAAAAGAAAGAAAGGAAGGAAGGAAGGAAGGAAGGAAGGAAGGAAGGAAGGAAGGAAGGAAGAAAGGAAAGAAAGACCATATTGTGAGAAAAAAAAACTCAAGAGAGACCTTCTAGAACCTTCCAGCCAGCAGCTGAACACAGTTTAACCATGATGTGTATTTAACCATGATGGTGTGGAGCAGTAGCTCACTTTGTGTGCCACAGCACAGAGGAAACTCAGAAAACATTGGTGTTCGAAGCTGCCAAGTCAAAAGGATGGCTTGTGCTATGGCTAGGATGTTGACATACCCCAGAGGCCCAAGTGTCAAAGGATTGGTTCCCAGGGTGGCACTACCAGAACGTGGTAGAGCTGTGAGAGGTAAGACATTAAAGAATGTCCTTAGATTATTGTCAATGTGACCCTGAAGGGAACTGACTTCATGGCTAGAACTGGTTCTCTGCTTCCTGAATTGTGACGTATGTCCTTTGCTCACTGGGCCACTATACCCGACCTTTGCTTTAGGATTCAAGCCACAAAGCCACAAAGTCTTGGACTATACCCTCCAAAACTCTGAGCTAAATAACCCTTACCCTTTCACAAGTTCATGACCTCAGGCATTTTATTACAGTAAGACCAACTAACACAGTTCACCCAAACGCATGATGGAGCTGAGTGCCTCTGTGTAGGGTCCTACAAGGTGTCACTGTTGCTCTCAAGTGTTCTCCCAGCACCAACCACAATACCCAGAGTCATTATTCTAGGCACCAAGTTGTTGCTAATTTGTGTCAGCTCTGCCTTAGAAGAGTCCTGGGGTATCTCCAGCCCCTCTGCTCATCCCTGCTTCCAGCAACCCGATGATCCCTGTAATCCTCTTTGGCCATACTCACTCAGCATCCTGGCTGGACTTTGGAGAAATTGCACAAAACCCATATGTTTCTGCTAATCTTCTATAATATTATTAGCATGTATCCTGAGCAGAAACCTGAGGCCTACCCTGTTTGTCACAAGAACAACCGTAAAGGGTGTCCCTTGCAAGCTAATGGCCTCTGCCCTGCCCCTGGAAGAGATAGATCTCTGTAGTGGTGATGAGACCAGTATATAAACATATTGCCCCTTGAGGTAAGCTGAGTCCATTAGGCCTGCATGTGTGAGGCTGCACAGTCTCACAGGAGCCTTCTCTTAGCTCCTGCCCAGTCCCATAGCTTCTTCTTGGAATCATAGCAATCTGCCTCCAGGAAAACTTGATGGGTAAGCAACTGGGTGAATGAACTTGGTGAGAAAATGAGAAGACATCTAACAGTAGGAAGTAGATGAATGAAACAGTGATTGGATTTGCGGAAAGGGGTAGCTAGCCACAGCCCACATGGCCCATGGCCTCAACCGGACATGAGCCTAGCCACAGCTTGCCCCTCTAACAAGGAATAGGGCCAGTTTATCTGTGGGAGATGTCTTCTGTTTCCATATAATCAGTCATTCAATTACCAAACACCACTGGAGGAGGTCAGGGAGTATTGACTGGAGGTGGAAGGTCTGGAATCCCCCCGGAGAGACCCAGGTGCAGTGGTGCATACCTGCAATGCCAGTGCTAAGGGCCAAGTGGATGAGAACATTTGCAAAGCCATAGAACTAATCTGCTCATAGATGAGAAAGCTAGGCCTGGTGAGGCCCTGCTTACCTAGGGTCACATCTCAGACAGTATAGAGATGAGACTAGAACTCACTATTCCTCTCTCTCTTTCTCTCTCTCCATCTCTCTCTCTCTCTCTCCCTCTCTCTTTCTTTCTTTTTCTCTATTATTTTTCTAAGATTTCTGAGCCTACCTAGTCCTTGCTATGTATTTCAGGCAAGCCTTAATCTCATTACCCATTAGCCTAGGTCATGAGCCTGAGATCTGGTTGAGGCCTCCTCCAATCCATGTTCTAGGAACCTGAGGAAAGTTCTAGAACAACCAAAACGTTGTACTTGTAAGACACTGAGTTTAGAAGCTGTAGCTGGAGGGTGGGAGTGTTAAATTTCAGTGTCTGTACAGCAGCAACTGGCTCGTCAAGGATGCTTCAGTACTTGGATCAAATGTGGATACCCCACACACACACACACACACACACACACACACACGGTTAGGATGTAGTCCACACCATCCCAGGCCAGGCCTATGCATGTGAACACCTGACACTGCCAAGTCTCCACAGCTCCTTGGGTCTTAGTTTCCCTATGTACAGGGATGCTTGGGGTAGCGGCCCATGGGGTTTGGGGCTGTGCCCATACACTCACACCAAGCCTACAGATCATCACAGAAGGGACTTTCCCTCCTCTCCCCTGTCATGGAATCCTGAATCAGCCTGTAAAGCCCTGCGAGGCCACCTGCTCCTTTTTATCTTGAAACCAGTCCAGAGCCTGCTCTTCTCCCATGGAGCCGGCAGGGCCCGTAGGCGCTCCTGGCTTCTCTCATGCTTCCTCCTGTCCACTGGGAGCCCTTAATTTTCCCCTGTATCATAAACACAAAACAAATGTTCAAACGTCTGCCTCACAGGCAAGCTGGAAATTGGGGTTACTCTTACATAAAGACCAGATGAAGCCCACGCCTGCCAGGGGCCATCTGGATGCTGGGGATGCCGCCTTCCTCCTCTGCGCAGGAACCGCTGTTACTTCATGATTAAGAATTATAATAGAGCTGCAGTCAGAACAGACTTGGCGAGCCTAATACAGATGAAGGGCCCACCAACTCGGTGTGGGCTGCCCTGGACGCATGGACGGCTCGCCCGTCTTCCCATCAGCCTTGTAAGTACAGGATCTGGACAGTGGTATAGAAGCAAGAGTTGCAGAGAAATGGAGCAGCAGAGCTGAGGGCTGCTCTCCCAGGCAGTGGGGACAAGCACCTGGCACCACTGCACCCTGCTATTACAACTCAAAGTACACATACATCCACAGAACCTCTCCAAGCTGTTTCCTCACCTGCAAAATGAAAATAATACTGATCTCATTAGTTTGTTGTCCCAATTTGTTGAGATCTTGCCTACAAAGTGCCTAGCTTAGGACTGGCTCCAAAGTGGGGAAAAAAAGGGTAGGGACTTGGCTCAGGCACTAAAGTGTTTGTCATCCAAGCATAAGGACCTGAGTTTTGATCCACTGAAACCATGTAGGGAAACTAGTGTGGTGATGAACACTTGTAATCCCAGGGCTGGAGAGGCAGAGACAGGCAGATCCCAGAGGCTTACTGGTCTACCAGTGTAGCTGAATTGTTAAGCTCCAGGTTCAAGTGGGAGACCCTGCCTAAAAAAACAAGGTGCAGAGCAATTGAGGAAGACATCTAATGTTGACCTCTGGCCTTTATATGTGTATGCATGCACCTGTGCACAAAGGTTGCTATCATCAGGGAAACCTGAGCAGCTGAACTGGGAGGGAGTTGCCACACAAGCCAAGAGAGCTGGATGTGATAAGGAAAGAGCATCAGGTTCCACTGTGCCAAATGCTGAGTTTCTGGCTTACTGGTCAACCTTTAGTCAAATGCTAAAACCTGGTAAACAAAACTCTCTAATTAGACTAGCATGTTCAAAGCTGCTCAGGGCAGCCTGGGTGTGCACTCAGACCTGCAGCTCAAATGACCAAAGAAGCCCATGGTCTTCTAGTCACAGGAGGAACAGTCCTTAAGGCAGGAAACCCTCCTCTGGGCCACCTAAATGACCATGTCCCCACATTTCAGGGTCAACGTGACAATGATGAAAAGATGGGTGTGAGCAGCTTAAGAGGTAGCATGTGTTCTCAGATGCCATCTGTGTTTTTCAGACATGTCACTTGGAGGATCTGATCCTGATTTAGACTGATGGAATGCGGTGGTCGTCCCACTGCCATCACATTCTACAGGTGTGCAGATTCAGCAGGAATGGATATATCAAGAGCCTGCCAGCATGAGTCTGTTCTGAGACCACCAGAAGACTTGCAGAGAGGATGTCCTGGGGTAGTCCAGGTGCTGGGATTCAGGGCCACCTAGTCCTCTACTATCCCCTCTGCAGTAGGCAGTGCATGCTGGGCCATGCTGGTCTACCTGGGGCTCAAGACAAACTCCCCCTTCCTACCTTCATCCAAGCAGTTCAAGGTAGGGAAAGGTACTTTCTCTGGATGGCCTTTGCCCTACATCTCACATCCCCAGGTCAGATAAACAGACAGGCATGTGTCCAGAACCGAGTTCTGGCTAATAGCCAAGGCCAGCACAGGCCCCGAAGTACAGGTGTCTAAGGCTGTTGAATAAATTATGACTGAGTCTAGCCAAGCATCTCCCAGAGGAGCTAGCCTGTCTCCCAGATGCTATCTCCCCCCAGGAAGCCAGGTGGCATGTCTGTGACCCTTCTTCAGCAGATGGTAAGCAGGGGCAAGTCTTTTAACTGGTCAGGCTTACATTTCCCAAGTTGGAGCCGACTTCTACAACTCTATATAAAGCCCAGACTATTGGTCCCTGACACAGTACTCTCCACTCTAACTGCTATCCTGCCTCAGGAGGCCAGTACTCACTCCCACACCAACCAAGATCTGTCTTTATGTCTCTTGTATATCGCAGACCTATAACAAGATGAACTCTGGTCCCAAATGAAAGAAAGAACAAACAAGGTTTGCTGGCATGGCTCAGCTGGTAGTGCCTGCCTAGCATACTGAGTGCATCCCCACTTAGCTTAGGCATGGTGCCACATACCAGTAATCCCAGAACTTGGGAGACGGAAGCAGGAGGATCAGAGGATCAAGGGTAACCTCAGCTACATATCAAGTTTGAGGCCACCCTGGGCTATACGAAACACTACCTCAAAAAAGCAAACACTAATGATCTACAAACCCCTCCCCTTCCTCTCCCTCATCTCCATGGAACCCTCCAGCCAGCCCATGATGGCTTTCTTAGACTACCTTGAGGGCAGTCGTTATTAAACCCGTAAAAGACAAGTGGCCTGTCACCTAGCAAGGGTGGATACCCACCTCCTCTGATGTGCTATCATGCCAGGTTCTGTGTGTTGACTCAGCAATCAAGCTGACGTGGCATTGCACTGATCCAGCAACTTCTTTCATGAGATGACCTTTAGAAGGCAACCCACTTCCGAGTGAAAGAATCTGTCTGCATATAATCTACCCTGGATGTCAACTCCTCTGTATTCCACTGCCAAAAGTAACAAAACCTGAGAGGGCCGGGTAAAGACTGGGCTGGAGCATTAGTTACTCCTCATAGTTGAGCTAGGATTGGGGAAGCCCAATTGACTTGCGGGGGAAGGGGAGACTATGTGGTAGACACAGAGAGGAAACACAGTGAGTGTGCTCTGTGTGTGTGTGTGTGTGTGTGTGTGTGTGTGTGTGTGTGTGTGTTCTCCCTGCCCCTTGTAAACGGGACTCTAGGCTTCTAGCTCAAGCTGGGGATTATCAAGAACAGTCCCAACGATCCAACACACAGGTCCATTGAATTTTTACATCTCAAGGGCTTTGCATGCACCCCAGTGGATCATGAGACCTCAGAGCTGCAAGCACATAGGCAGACTTAATCTCAGTCCTCCACCTCCAGGCAGCCCGCTGGCCCTGGAGTATCAAACATGGTCATGTCAGGATGGAAGAGTAGAGGGCAAACCTAGGGCTCTGAGGTCAACCCGAATTATCTCCCAGCTCTGTACCCTTGAGTATGAACTTACTCTCTCTGGGCCAGGTACTGGAGACATGGAAGGAGGAATAATGTATCTCCCAGAGACTGTAGACACTGGCTTGGAAGACAGCAGAGCCAGATTCTGCTCTGATTAGTGCCATTTCCAAGAGTGGCTTTAGGCACACAGCTGAATCTGGATGAGCCTCAGTTTCCAGTTTTTTTTTTTTTGTTTTTTTTTTTTTTTGGTTTTTCGAGACAGGGTTTCTCTGTGTAGCCCTGGCTGTCCTGGAACTCACTCTGTAGACCAGGCTGGCCTCGAACTCTCGAACTCAGAGATCCACCTGCCTCTGCCTCCCAAGTGCTGGGATTAAAGGCGTGCGCCACCACCGCCCGGCCAGTTTCCAGTTTTGAATGTGAGGATGACAACAGCACCTCTCCCAGGATTTGGTGTGAAAATAAAAAGACTCCAAGTCACTCAGGGCCAAGGGGACTTTCACACCCCTTAGGAATGTAAATTGTCAGGATTTACAGATTAAATGCTTACTGTTTTGCTCTGGGCTAGCGCTATCTGCAGAATATGTGGATGCAGGTGAATTCTGGGCCAAGGAAACTTTCTGTTTAACCGCAGATTCACAAAAGAACAAACCGAAACCAAAGAAGAAAAGGATCACACAGCCATTAGGAGTGAAGCTGAGATTTGAACCCAGATCACTGCCTCCAAAAGCTGCCCTGAGTCCTCACTCTGGCTTTACCATCTCTCGGCAAAGGCCAAACATGTCAGTAAGCACTTCCATTTGGTTCCCAGACGCATTCTCTAGATCCATCCTCCCACCACCCTCGGAAATTTGTCTTCATGTGTCTGCTCATTTATCCCCAGGAACTGTCTCTAATTACCAACCCTGGAGACTTTTCAGAGCCACTCTGATGCCTAGAGATCAATTAGCTGGTCTCCCATGGTCCTCCCAGGCTAATTTCCCCCAGACTCCCAGTGGGAGCTATGCTGATGGGCCATTCATAACTAAGCGTGAATGGCCCCGCCATGGGCCAGGCACTACACAGTTGGCGCACAACACAGATCTAGAGCCTCAGATTTCATTATGGAGCCAAGACTGTCCTTAAACTTCTGATCCTCCTGCCTCCAACACCTAAGTGAAGGAATCAAAGTTATGTGCCACCATGTTGGTCTTGCAGCTCAGTCTCTTGTTTTTCTTTATCAGACAGGCAAGGTAAGGGCCCCACCCCCTTTTAATAGTTTTTGTAGACCCTCTCCTGCTTTGCTATGTCCAAAGAGCCCCACAGTGTGCCTTGACTCTCTGGGAAAAGTAGACAAGACTCCAGTGATTGTCCTCCTGGAACAGGTATGGCAGCTGAGGTCCAGAGATGGAAATGACTTGCTTAAAGCCACACAGCAAATCCTTGAGGAGCTGGTCTGGAAATCAGGCCCCAGCGCCAGCCTCCCAACCTCAGGAGGACCCTTCTCTAGGTCTGAGGGGGAAAAACACAGAGCTTTCCTGAGGGAAGAGTGGCCACTGCATCCTTCTTGGTACCCTGACCCATCTGGGATCTGCAAGGGCTGCCTGGCAGAGGCAACAGCACCCCCAGCTTCCCTCTGTACTGACACAGTAGACCAGGGAACACCTGACATCCTCCCCCTGGGCAGGAAAACATACAAGCTAAAAATATCCCTGCCAAGTTAAAATTGGTCTTCCTCCTTCTGCCCCATAAAGAACTCTCAAGTCATCTGGGAAGACTAGGGGGTGCTGGGGCTAAGGGTTGCTCTTCATCCTGACCTCATCTCTTCCCCTCCCCCTGCAGGGGAAGTGAAGCACTTTGTGCTGATTTAATGCTAAACAGGGAGAGTGGCCTCTACCACAAGCCTGGCCACTAATGAGTTTGGAGTGGTGTTACGGCTCAGCACGCGGCCAGAAGGCAGTGAGGCCTGCAGTCACGTTGCCTGAGGCTCAAGAGCTTTATCAGACACAGCGATAAGAGAAAGGGCCCTGAGCAGGGTGGAGGGCCAGTCCCAGCCAGCGGACTGAGCCCCTTCCTCCTTCCCATGCTTTGCCTTTCATCCATGGATTGCACTCAACTGCCTACCTGCGTGAGGTCAGGTGATGGGGAGGGAGGAAAAAGAACCCCTTAATTGGTTGCTATAGAGACAACAGCCAGAGCCAGGAATGTGAAAGTCAGGGTTTTCAGGCACCTCTCTGAGAGGTGCAGAGCATGTGATCACTCCCAGTAGGAAGAAACTGAAGCTAGGGCAGGAACACAGAGTGGTTCAAGCCTGGGGTTCAATCATGGTAAGGCCCAAGCTTTCCCTAGCTGCCCATCAGACCATATTTGCCTTTCTGGATGTGTGAACACCAGGATTCTTCCAGAGAAACAGCCCCAAACCAGGCCCCACCTTCCCTTGGCAGAAAACTCTGCAACTTCTCGCAGGATCAGGGTCCTCATAGCAGATGCCTTCTGCTGCCACCACCCAGCAGGGAGGAGAGTCCCCCAACCCTACGCTAACACAGAAACTTCTCGGAGAATGACAGAGGGAGCAGGGGATGGCAGTTTCCATAGCAACGCTGGGTTTTACATTCCCCACACATAGAATGTCAAGCCCGGTTGGAGAGGTGTAGCCCCTCTCATTGGACAGGGTTCCCTCCGCCTCCTCCCCTTGCTCTAGCCCAGACAAGAACACTGCAGGAGGGGCTAGGGACCCCCAGAGCAAACAGGCAGCTACATAGGACACTGTGATAGAAGGTCCACCACAGTGGGTTTTCAAAAGCAGTCTGCCAGTGTCCCTGCCTGCATATGGCTTCATCCAGGAGAGGAGAAGAAGAGAAGGAAGTGCATGGGAGGAAGGAAGTGGGCAGGACTACTGCAGTGCCCTCCCCAAACCCCAGGAGAGATGCATCCATAAAGGCCAACTGTCAAGCTGGGCGCAGTGGGGCACACCTTTAATCCCAGCACTTAGCAAGCAAAGGCAGGCAGGCCTCTGTGAATTGAAGACCAGCCTACTCTGTGTAACGAGTTCAAGGACAGTCAGGGCACTTCAGAGGGACCCTGTCTGAAAAAGCCATACATACACATATGCATACATACATACATACATACATACATACATACATACCAGTTCCCATGGACGCTCAGGTGCTGACAGGCACTTCGTATACTGGCTGTCACTGTGTTCAAGGGCAGAGTATCAGCCCAAGCCCTGGCATAAGGCATGTGCCTCCACTGTTGGAGCCTCTGTTTCTTGTGGGAAACGGGAGAAATGAGAGGCCCCACCTAGGAGGGTATGGTGGAGGACCAGAGCTGCTGCTGATGATGATAATGATGATTGAATGGTCACCACCACCACCACCACCACCACCAG
Organism: Grammomys surdaster; assembly: GCF_004785775.1. Taxonomy (NCBI): domain Eukaryota; kingdom Metazoa; phylum Chordata; class Mammalia; order Rodentia; family Muridae; genus Grammomys; species Grammomys surdaster. Next base: position 1,125,004 of record NW_021620584.1, read on the forward strand.
CATCACCAGCATCACCAGCATCACCACCATCACCATCACCACCACCACCATCACCACCATCACCACCACCACCACCACCACCACCACCACCACCATCACCATCACCACCACCACCACCACCATCACCACCACCACCACCACCACCATCACCACCATCACCACCATCACCACCA
>NW_021620584.1:1125576-1129691 GCF_004785775.1 Grammomys surdaster
CACCACCACCACGACCATCACCACCATCACCACCACCACCACCACCATCACCACCATCACCACCACCACCACCATCACCACCATCACCACCACCATCACCACCAACAACAACATCACCACCAACAACAACATCACCACCAACAACAACATCACCACCATCACCACCACCATCACCACCATCACCACCATCACCACCACCACCACCATCATCATCACCAGCACCGCCATCACAATCATCACTCTCATTACCATTACTACTATCATCATCATCAAGCTACTTGTTCTCGGTGATGATGAACCTCCTCTCTGTTCCCTTCCACCATCCAGAGCTCATGCCCTCCATGGGGTTTGGGGTGTGGAGAAAGAAGGGAAGACCATAGGTAGATAAAGAAAATGACAGCCATGAGCAGGTTGATGAAATGACCAGATGTTAAAACTTAATAAGACTGGCCTCTGTCACACATATACAGTAAAGCAGCTCAAGCCTGGTACAGGCCCTTTCAGCCTTTGGTAATTAAAAAAAATTAAAACAGAATTGGCCTAGAGGGCTGGAGAGGAGGTTGTTCTGTGGTTAAGAATACATGCTGTTCTTCCAGAGGACCTGAGTTCGTTTCCGGTGCCCAGGTCAGACAACTCACTACATCTGTAACTTTAGCTGCAGGGGCTTCAATGCCTCTGGACTCTTTGGGCATGTTCTTTCATGTGTACGTACTCACACATGCACACACACAGGCACAGGCACACGCACAGACACACGCACACGCACACGCACAGGCACACGCACAGGCACACAAATAAAAGGGATTTAGCTGAGGAGAGGAAAGGGATCTTGAGGGTTCAGAGACAAGAGAAAGTAATGGGGGTAGATATGAGGAGCCACATTACATGCATGTATTAACATGTTATAATGAAACCCATTTCATGTGTAATTAATATGTGTTACTAATAGTGGATATAATCATCGGGGTGCACGTATGCGTGTGTGGATGTGTTTCTGTGTCTGCCCCTCAGGGCTCAAGGGCCTTACACCATTTTGTGTGTAAGGTTCATCGGCAACACTGTCTTGAGTCTCCCTGGCTAATGTCTTTGGTTCTTTCTAGTTACGCTGGCTTGTGAACCACACATCTCTAACCTGTGGGTGTGCCCAAGCACCTGAGTCTTGTATGCCAAGTCATTTCTTCCATGCAACCGAGTGAAGTCCCATGGGATCTCCCCGATGGGGTCAACTGGCAAGTTAGGATTCCTGTTCTCATTTGCTGTATTTTTCTAGGCCAGTGTATGCTGGTGACATCAAAGCTGGCCTTGTCACCTTCTCAACCAGAGGAATACAGGGAGTGGCTAACCCCAAGGCCCAAGCTGGGAACCCAGGATTTCCCTTGACTCTGATTTCATCTTTGCTCTAAATATTCGTCACCAGCAAGTCCATTCAGCTTGTCCATCTGTCATCACTTGGCCACATTGTTTCCCATTGTATGACAGTAGCAGTTCCAAATATTGTCAGTGCCTCCAAAATCCCTTAACAGGAGTTTCTCTTTGAAAACAGAGCCCAGATGGAGTCACACCCCAGATGCTTCTTCATCCCCTCCGTGGAAACCCAGCTCCTGCTGATATCCTAGCGTGCCTGGCCACGCTTGGGCTCTCGCCTTAGCCTCCCATGCCTGCTCCTTCCTCCATCCTGCTTGCTGGTTGTTATGCTACTGCTCTCCCAGCTGCCCCCTGAGTACACCATGTGTTACTTCTGCTCAAGGCTGCCTTTCCCACCTGGAGTGCCCATCTAGAAACTGGCCCTACTTGCACCTCACAGTGCGTTTACAACAGCCAGATTCCCTGACGTGGCATCACCCCTCTGCTCTGTCCCCTTCATGCTTTATGGTCCTCCTTTTATTTTATTTTTTTAATGAGACAATGTCTCCTGTACCCCAGGCTGGCCTTGAACTCTCCATGATGGTTTTGAACACCAGATAATTTTGCCACTACTTCCAGAATTCTGGGGTAGCCACCACACCTTGTTTACTTAATGCTGGGGATCAAATCCAGATCCCTCTACCTTCTGGGCAATCACTCTTCCTACAAAGCTACATCCTCAACCTTCTATTGTACTACTGACCTGGGGTCATCACAGGCTAGGACATCAGCTGTGCACAGGATGTCAAGGCTGAGACCGAAGTGATTGACTTGGGCAGCCATTTGCTCCACAATTTCTCAAATGAATGTATATCCAGGAAGACAAGTCTGTTTTAAATGATTAACTGGGAGAGGGGGAAAATTTTAAAATAAGGTACATGCTGGAGAGGTGGTTCACCGGCTAGGAGCACTTCCTGCTCTTTTGGAGGACTCACATTTGGTGTCAGCACCTATACCAGGTGGTTCACAACAGCCTGTGACTCCAGCTCCAGAGCATCTGATGCCCTCTTCTGTTTCCACAGATACTGTATGCAGGTGCACATACCCCCCCCCACACACACACAGACACATACCAGACACCCATGTATATACAGAACCTAAAATAAATCTTTTTTTAAACATCTTTTTTTTGTTTTGTTTTTGTTTGTTTTGTTTTGTTTTGTTTTGTTTTTTCGAGACAAGGTTACTCTGTGTAGCCCTGGCTGTCCTGGAACTCACTCTGTAGACCAGGCTGGCCTTGAACTCAGAAATATGCCTGCCTCTGCCTCCCAAGTGCTGGGATTAAAGGCGTGCACCACCACTACCCAGCAAACAAATCTTTTTAAAAATCAATATAAAAAAAGATATATCAACAAGAGCTCTGTGGTTGCAAAGAAGACAAAGTTGTCCCAGGCTCTCAGCTTCAACTCAGAAACTCACTGAAAAGTTCCTACCTCAGAGGTCCTAACGTAGAGCCTGCAACATCTGCCACTCTGCAAAGCCCTCATTCCTCAGACAGACCCAAGCCCCAAACCAAGGACGACTCACTGATGCAGCCAGGTACCAGGTAGACACTTGATGCCTACGCCCTGTCCACCCTCTATGTCAGTTGCTGATGGATTCCTTTCTGAGGAAGGTCCCACCCCAGTGCTAATGAGTTGTTTCTGTATAAGGAACAGCAGAAAGACCGATAGAGTATGTGGAATTGTTCCGAGCTAGGGAGGGCTTGTTTTACTCTTCTCAACAGTTGCTCTGAATATTTTAAGAACTTGTAGAAAATGTTTAAAGTCAAAATAGTATAAGAACTGACAAACAACCAGCACACATTAGCCCTTGGGCAAGTAAAACAAACATTCCCTGCCTCTTTGCTTGTGTGGGTGGTGACAGGCAGGCCTGAGTCAAGTGGAATGAAGGCACTTACCTCTAGGGACAATAACAGAGCCACGGAGGTGCGGGCCATCCCATCCCATGTCACTAAGGAGCCTAAGCCCCAGAATTACAAGGCCCTCTGTGCCCTCCGCATCTCAGGATGATTCAAAGCTGTTAGCTGTACCACAGAACAAGAGAGTTACAGCTGCCTCATATAAAAAGGGGTGGCTGATCCTTTATATCTGCAGAGAAGACTCACATACCCAGATTCTGAACCACAGTCTTCTCTCTTGAGACTGTAGCCAGTGAAGTAGAAATCTCTGGAAAAAAGCAGTTTCCCACCTGCCTGCACCTCTGGGTCAGTAGGCTTCCTAGCTGCCAGGGGCGCTCAAGGGAATGGTCTCCATGTGCCTGCTTGGTGGCTGCTCCCTTCGCAGGTGATGCCAAGCTCCTAGGGAATTGTGTAATTCTGGGTGGTGAGAGTTTATTTCCTCTAAAAATATACCCTGAAACTGGGGCACAATGAAGGATGGCTGACAAATGGAGAGAGGAGCTAACAAAGGCTCTGGGACTGTCTCATCTGAGCTGAGTCACCTGCACTCAGCTCTAGTTCAGCATGGACCTCTCTACTGGTTCCTGTCACCAATCAAAGTTCAAAAAGTCTCTGGGGCTTTAGGGACTTGTGAGTCACTCCTGCAAGGTGCCCTTGGTGCCCTTGGTGCCCCACAACCTCTCATGTGAGGAGGGAAGAAATGGATAGCAACAGTGGAATTGGCTTTGCTCTAGGTCCATAGTCATCAGTGGAAGAATAAATGACATCCACATCTGGTCAGCAGTGGAGGGTCATGGCATCCACATCTGGT
>NW_021620584.1:1129701-1137107 GCF_004785775.1 Grammomys surdaster
ATGGCATCCACATCTGGTTAGCAGTGGAGGGTCATGGCATCCACATCTGGTCAGCAATGGAAGGGTCATGGCATCCACATCTGGTCAGCAGTGGAGGGTCATGGCATCCACATCTGGTTAGCAGTGGAGGATCATGGCATCCATATCTGGTCAGCCATGGAATGGTATGGTATCTTTATGACCATTTTGGCTGATCAACTGTAAGGACATCTGAGATATCTGGAGAGCAAAGGATCCAGCTCTCTCCACCCTGCCATTCTGTCTTTGACTCCTCAAGTTCTTTGCCTCATGTTACAGAATGGCTGCTACATATCTGGATATCAAGTCTCTCATACCCCTCCCCCACAAAGGCTGCATTCTTCTCTTCCATGAAGAAGGAAATGTTTTGTTTCTATTTCAATTACTGGAGTCAAGTCACTTACTCACTATTATAGCAATCAGTGAAACAGGGTATTAAGTCACCAACAATGATATTACATAGATAAGCCAGGATCCCCCTCAAGCAAGCTGAACACTGAGCCTACTCCAGTACCTCTTCTGTAGCACAGGGACAATCCATCCTATACATGCTCACACTATCGTCAAACTAACTGTGCTAGTGTGAGGCAGGAGAGGGAACGTCTACAGCAGAGACTTCTCTGATCGTTAGAGAAATGACTCTCATGAAGAGGAGTGACTGGGCAATCAAGGGGGACACTTGGGCTCCCACAAACCATCTTAGGTACACTGATTTCAGGGAATCAGAGAGAAACTCCCAGCAGGGCCCCTGTGTTGGAGAGAGAACAGGAGGAAAGGAGCGGGAGGAAGGGAGACATGGCTTCACTCACTGGAGGCTGGCTGGTGCTAGGGAGCCTGGGGTAGGAAGCAAGGAACTAGGGATGGAGAAATCTTCTGGAGGGGGGAAGTGGAAAGGTGCCCATGAAACCACTTTAGAAAAGCTCTAGGGGAGATGAGAGGTATCCTAGAGAGAGAAAGAACAGCAGCCAGGGATGCTACACTGCACTTCTCAAAGACTTTCTCCCAAGTAAACTGTGTTTAGGAAGCCCAGGTCCCTAATGTGGAACATCAGCCACCCAGTGAGACACTGCCATGTCTCTCACCAATGGTCTAGGCAGGTGGCTCCTCTCCAGAAAGACCTTGGCATTCATGTATTCCTGTTTATGAATGAGACTCTATGCTTTGAAGCAAAACTGTAGTGTGTGTGTGTGTGTGTGTGTGTGTGTGTGTGTGTGTGTGTGTGTGTACGTACATGACTGAACCATGAGCTCATTGTGTCAGCTAGACTGGACAGCAAAGCCCAGAGATTCTCTTGTCTCCAGTGCTGAGGTTAGAGATACATGTGTCTGAGCACTGTGCATCCAGACTCAGGTCCTCATGCTTCTGCACATGTTCTTCCCAACTTGGCCATCTTCACAGTCACAAATGGTTCTTAATGGCGTTTGCTTGAGCTTAGATTTGGGGTTTCCTCCCAAAGGCCAGGCATTGAAGGCTGAATGCCCAGCCTGTGGTGCTATGCAGAGGCCATAGGACCTTGAAGCAGTGGGGCGTAGGGAAAGTCTAGGTCTTTAAAATGTGCCATCAGATGTGCCCTGACCTCTTCTCAGTTCTGTTTCCAGCCACAAATGGAGCAACTCCACCACGTGCCCTCACCATGATGGACAGACACACCCCAGACTCTAAGCTACAGGCCGTTGACCTGTAAAATCATCAGCCCCCAAAATCACCCACCAGTTTCTCATTTTTTTGTGTTTATTTTTTATTCTTGTGTTTTATTTTGTTTTGGAGACAGAGTCATGTAATGTAGCCCAGCTCAGACTTGTATGGAAGTCTCAATCCTCCTGTCTCAACCTCCCTCAGCTCTGAGATCACAGATATGTATCAGCTCAACCTTTTCTCTTTATAAATAAGTCAACTGTGTCAGGTATTTGTTATCTCTAAGGGCTACGATTTGTACACAACACCAGGAAAGCAAAGTCTCTATAGATTCATATTAGCATGTGCACCTAAGGGAAGGAGGTGGGATGGGGATTTTTCTGTCTTCCTTTTTGTATTAAACTTAGAACCTGTGTTTGCCAGTTTCAATAAATAAACTAGATGGCAGCTCCTCCCGTTGCAGAGGAGAGTAGTTGATGGGCTGAGTGGAGTCGGCAGGGCATGAGTCATCCTCAGGAGGGAGGAGCCTGGACCACAGGGGTGGAGAGGTGAGGGAGTGGAAGGCAGCCAGGACGGAGGGCTGAGCTCACAGATCTGCGCCTGCCTGATAGAGGGGCTGAGATAAGCTATACCCCCTGGAAAGCTATTGTCCAACATGCCTTTGTGCATGATGACAGCAGAGACAGAGGCACAGAGCACAAAACACCATTGATATGGACAGTCTGGCAGCCCCCTCTTTTGTGGAACTTCCCCCTACTGCTTACTACTTTGAAGGTCTCTGGATATTCTCTGGATATCCTCAGCAGACCTGCCTCCCGTGGCTGTAGGCAAATACCTGATGCCGTGGAGTTCCACCTAACAGTCCACGTCACCTGAGGTGAGAAATCACCTCCTACCTGGTGGGTGTGGGGATCATTCCCACAAAAACCAAGCCAGAGACCAAAGCTTGCAGAATGCTTATGACTGAGCATCTGACTTCTGACTGAAATGCAAATATCCTCAGCAGAAGTGACCGGTAAGAAGATATAACCCATGGTATAGCTTGGCGTGAAGTGCACCGAAGGTCTACTACTCAAGGCTTGGTCCCCTGTCCTGGTACTTAGGGGCAGTGGTGGGACCTTTAAGAGGTGTGGCCTGGTGGGGAAAAGTTAAGTTCTGGGATATGAGGAGATTTTGAGATGTTGTACTCTTCTGTTTTCTATTTTCCAGTCATCTAAGGGTCAACAAACCTCTGACATGTGCTTCTGCCATGATATGCCACCATCAACCCAAAGCAATGAGGCTGACCTGCTTCAGACCGAAACCTTCAACACTGAGTTCAGATAAACCTTTTCTCTTTGCAAGCTGATTATCCTGGGTGTTGATTATGGTGACAGAGTCAGCTAGCATGGTCCATTCAATGTTAAGGGCAGAGCAACCCTGATCTAACTGTGAGCCCTACAACACAGTCTCACAATATCTGCCTGGGCCAGATGATGGGCATCTGAGCACAAAAGGACAGAGAAGACTTCTAGCCTGTGGTAGCTGCATGACTATGTGCAATCCTTAAAATCCATGAATTTGGGAGCTAGGAGATGGCTCAATTTGGTAAAATGTCCACCATGTTGAGAAACCCATGCTAATTAAGGTCTAAGTCTACCATGTTGGGATAGCTCCCATGATGTCAGTGCAAAATGGAAGACTCCCTTTCCCAGCAGGGCTTCCTCTGCACTGCCTTATTTGCCTAAACCCCACACTTTACCTAAGGAATGTCAGGTAATCCTTGGCAGAAATTACAGGTTCAACTTCCTGGAACATCTCTCCATGAAATGAGGTATCCCCAGAACATTAAACCTCAGTCAAAGAAACTTCAACTTAAGAAGAATCCCTTCCCACTTTCCTAGGTTTATATCGCTAAGTTCACCCCAAATAGTGTATGTGTACAAGCCCACCCCAAATAAAGGTACATACACAAGTTAAGATTGTCTCAGAGAGCTGTTTCTATTAAGATCTTTGGAGAGGGACTTCCCCTAACCCCGACACTCATTCCCAACCTGACCAGACTCTGCTTCCTCCTCCCAGTCCGTTGCACTTCTTCATCTAGATACCCTGAGAGGGAGAAAATGGAGAACACCAAACAACAGCTGGACTCCAGTACACACACCACACACCACACACCACACACCACATACCACACAAGTATAAGAACCAAGTTTACTCCCCGCACCCATACAAGAGCCAGATACAAGCACATCTGTTACCTCACCATCCAAGACACCCAGGAAGCAGAGACTGGAGGGTCCTTGAGGCTTGAAGAGCAGCCTATGTGAACCACTGAGCTCCAGATTCAGTGAGAGACCTTGTCTCAGAAAATCAGGTAAGGAACAAAAGAAGACTTCTGACCTCTGATCTCAACATACATGCTATCACAAGTGTACATGCACACACACACACATGTGCATTTACACATGTATACACATGAACTGCATTGATTTGTATACGCACAAGCATAACATTCACTCATTGTAAATGACACTGCAGCAAACTGGACTCAGAACCCATGCTCCGGGCTCTTCAGTGATCTCAGACTGGGAAGGCTATGAGCCTCTGTGACTGTGTCTCCCACTGCCACTCATTACCTTCGCCCCTCTGTCCCTCCAGCGAGGTTCACAACCTTCTTGTTCTTTGGCCCCATCATCTCGGCGCCTCTGAGACCCCACCAGGGAAGAAGGCAGAAAGGTTTGACAGGAGGAGCCCTTCCCTGCCAGGAGTTTCACAGGGTTTTGGGGGGATGGGGCAGTTAGTAAAGGTCTGAGCTCCCTTGAGACAAGGCAGCCCCTCCTCACCTGCCTATTTGGGAACTAGTACAACTTAGCTGAAATACAGTGTAAAAGGTCCTGCCTGCTTAAATCCCCTTTAAGGAGCATAGTGCAGTAATACAGGCTTGTAATCCCAACACCAGAATGCAGAGGCAAGAGGCCTGGAATACAGAGTAAGACTTTTTTTTTTTTTTTGGTTGTTTGTTTGGTTGGTTGGTTGGTTTGTTGGTTGGTTGGTTGGTTGGTTTTTGAGACAGGGTTTCTCTTGGATGTCTTGGATATGCTCTGTAGACCAAATTGGCCTTGAACTCAGAGATCCACCTGTGTCTGCCTCCCAAGTGCTGGGATTAAAGGTGTGAACCAACATGACCCAACTGAAACTTTTTCTAATTCATTAGTGAATCCACTTTCAGTTCTGACAGCCACTGGAGCTATGTCAGACTAGGCAAGACTCATTGGCCAGCCAAGTCTTGTAAGTCTGCATCACAGCCTGTCAAGATATAATTCTAATAGTTTCAACACCCAGGAAGTCTAGGTCAAAGAGGTGAAGTCTCTTCCATGAGATACACAGCATCTGTGGGTCTGCCTAGACATGGCCAACATGGCCATGCTCCCAGGACAACATGCTTTAGGAGATAGGGAAAGTGTGAATGGTGGGCAATGAGCAGAAGCGTGGCATTAGCCAGGATGGGCAGTTCTCCAGACCTGAGCCTCTGGATTGAGTAAGAGGCTCATAGGAATAGAGCCAATGTGGGCAGCACAAGAGGGGGACCCTAATATGTCAGCAGCGCATCATAACTTCCAGGGAGCACAGAGGAAAGAGGCCAGTCTAGAGAAGCCACTTCTTGGTGGACAAATAAGCCTTCTTGGTGGACAAAGCTTGCAGATGCCCCACAGGAGTGGGGGAAGTTTTGAGACAGAGATGAAGGAGAAGGAAGAAGAGGAGGATGGGGGACGGAGAGAGGGGGGAATCCAGGCAGTCTGTAATATGCAGGTCCAGACAAGCAGTTTCCAGCCCCCGAAACAGGAAGAGGAAGGAGCAAATGGATGAATCTATGAATTAGCAAGTGTATACTCACCTCTGCTCACTCCCAGTGTCTGTGCCAGACGCCTTCTCTCATCGTCACTTATTTAACTTTAGTGAATGAGCCCCCATCAAATAAGTGTGATCATTCTCCAGCCCTCGCTCATCTGTCAGAGCACTTGTCATGCTCTGGGCCAAGACTGAGCCTTGGAAGTAAAGATGAATGAAGTCCACAGAACTCAAAGCCAAGGCTTGTATCAAGGCTGCACTGAGAGCTCAATGGTGTGACTTACAGCACCCGCACCTCAGTGCCCTCATCTATGAAGTGGGCATTGCAGTAACACCAAGGTCTGGCTGCACGAGCATGGCCTGAAACCTACTCCTAGCTGATTGAATGAGTGGTGATGCCTAACATGTAGGGAGCCAGTCCCTCTGGTCAGAAACCTGGGCTAAGAAGATCAGCTAAATCCTTTCCTCCTGGAAGATGGACATATGGAACAAAGAACACCATTTGCTCCAGTGTGAACAGAAAGGTTGCAGAAAGATGAACACTTCCTTACTTTGGAATACTACCTCACTCACTATTGAAATTGTGACTTTAAAATATCCAAAGTCCTTCAGTGGCCAATGTACTCTCCTACCTCACATCCCTGGGAGGTAACTGAAGGGAGTGGGCAGAAGTCATCTGTCTCCTTAAGCATGGGAAAACTGAGGCTCACAGAGCAGTGTAACTAAGGTGGCAGGAGGGCGGTCCATGCCAGCCCATCATCTCCATGGCAGGCTTCTAGTCTCAAGAGAAAGGGAGAGAGAAAAGCTCGTTCACTTGGTAGTTGAGCAAAAACATGTTTAAAGTTAAAAATATATGATTGTCACCCTTGAGATATGCTCGAGATTGGAAACGAATGTTCTTTCCATCTCTCTTAGTAGGTGGTTCCAATAAAGGCCACATACCAAGCAGCCAGGGCTTTGTCTTGGTTCCCTTTGCCAACAGAGGGCTGCCAGCTCTCAATGAGTAACTCAGAAACTGGGCAGTCTCAGAGCTCTGAATACCATGTGAGGGTCTTTTTCAGTCCGTTAGCTATTTTAAGATTCCTTTAAAACTCATTTTTCTTCTGTTCTTCCCGAAGTGTATGTCATGGCTTTGGAGATCTTATCTAAACTGCTTAATGTGGCCTCTAAATTCTACAAATAAACACATCCTCTTTAGTCTTACATTACATAATCCAAGAGCTAGCCTATCGCAGCTAGAAGCATGCTTCAAAATGTATTCAAAATGTATTCGACATTTGTTGAGCACCTATAAGGTTCCAGATGAACATTAACTGGCTCCCAAAAGTTGCTACGGTAGCAGATAAATATTTACTGAGTACCTATGAGGCAGCAGAGTGCCAGACGAATTCATATGGAACACCAATGAGATTCCAGGATGCCAGTGAGGAGACAGTGACAGTCCCTATGGTCACCATGATGCCCCCTGAGCCTGTAGCCTGTAGTTGCTGAGGAGTCATGTTTGTTAATACAAATCTGTAACCTGCTGTGAGTGGCTGAAAAGTGGGCAGATACTAGATAGGAATTTGGCATTGTTAGGGGTGAGGCAGGTAAAGAAAGATCCTCAGAGAATACCTTACTCACATGCAACTAACAACCATCTTCCTCCTGCTACCTATCACTGCCTCCCATGCACCTGACCCTTATACCTCATCAGTCCTCCACCAAGCCTTCCTGGAAACAATGTGTTTTTACTTCTACTTCTTCTTCTTCTTCTTCTTCTTCTTCTCCTCCTCCTCCTCCTCCTCCTCCTCCTCCTCCTCCTCCTCCTTCTCCTCCTCCTCTTCCTCTTCTTCTTCCTCTTCTTCTTCCTCTTCCTCCTTCTCCTCTTCTTCCTCCTCTTCTTCTTCTTCCTCTTCCTCCTTTTCTTCTTCCTCCTCCTC
>NW_021620584.1:1137117-1143320 GCF_004785775.1 Grammomys surdaster
TTCTTCTTCTTCCTCTTCCTCCTTTTCTTCTTCCTCCTCCTCCTTCTTCTTTTTCTTTTGGTGTTTCAAGACAGGTTTTGCCTATGTGGCCCTGACTATCCTTGAACTCTTTCTGTACAACAGGCTAACCTTGAATGCAAAGATCTACCTGCACCTCCCTCTGTGTGTCAAGTGATGGGATTAAAGGCATACGTCACCACCACCTGGCCTTTCTTTTCTTTCTTTAATGTTTAGAATTGTTTTTATTGTCAGGCAGTAGTGGCACAAACTTTTAACTCAGGCCTTTAGTCCCAGCATTGAGAGGCAGAGGCAGGAAGATCTCTGAATTCAAGGCCAGCCTGGTCTACAGAGAAAATTCCAGGACAGCTAGCGCTACACAGGGAAACCTTGTCTTGAAAGAACAAAGTAACAACAACAAAAAATGTTTTTCAAAACATGGTTCCTCCTTTGTAGACTTGGCTGGCCTGGAACTCAGAGATTTGCTGAGTACTGACTCTCGAGTGCTTGGATTAAGGATGTGCACCATCATCGCCCAGCTCCAGTTGTTTCTACTACTATTCAGGGCTGCAGGAGGCCATTTTATGCCAGTATATAATGTATTTTGACCACATTTCCCCCGTACCTCACCACTCCCATTTTTACCCTCCCTCAAGTTCTCTCTGTTCCTCAGACAGTTTCATTTCTACTTGCATGGCATCAGTACAGATATGCCTTAGCATATCCATACTGACAAGGACTCATAAATAAAGGAAAGCAGGTCCTAATTGGCTCTGTAGGACCGACTTGGTTGGTTAGTACACTCATCTCTGTAGGAGGATATTTTCTTGCTACATTGTATTTGCATTGGAGATCGGTGATTGGGCAGTAGAAAGGAGGAGAAAGGAAGAGGAAAGGGAGGAGAAGGAGAAGTGAGATGACAGGAGATGTTACTCTTGTGTCTCTAACAGTTATCATATCAAAGTTAAATAATTTGGGTTAACAATTCTAATTGTGTGGGTATCTTGTGTATTGAGTATTTGCTAATATATAAATCCATTGGGTAATCTTTAAGCATTAAGTCTTCTTTCTACCGGGTACCACGAGCATGGCAGTTATTGTCTGGGGTTGAGCCAAGCACTATGAGGGTGGCAGAGTTGTCAGGGCCCATGCCTAGAATCATGGATGCCATGGAGCTGACCAGTGGAGGCAACAGCCACGCCAACGTCTTGTGGGTCCCAGGCTGACACCACTGGAACATGGAGGCCAGGCCAGGAGCTAGCTGGTCCAGCTGCTTTTTCTAATACCTCCCGCTACACATCTCCAGTTTCATCCATTTTCCTGTGAACAATGGAACTTTAACTTCATTCTTTTCTTAATTCTAAAAGGATTCTACTGCACATGCACACCACATTTTCCTTATCCATTCCTCCATCCTTGGACGCCTAGGTTGGTTCTGAAACTCAGCTATTGTGAAGAGGGCTACAGTAGACATGAATGTGCAGGTGTTTCTGTAACGTGTCAATGCTGATGTTTCTAACACCCACACTGACCATGCCTTTCTTCTGTGAGTGGCAGTCGCCTCTCTTGAAATGAAGTTAAAAATCCTTCCATACAACCTTCCAAGCTGAGCACCAGGGGTAGCAAAGCCAGAAGCCAGCAGAGCTAGAAAAAGGGGAAGGGCGGGGATCCTCACAAGGGAGGTGGACCCCATCCCACACCTGGCCCATAGATGGGGTCAGTCTATGAGCTGCCATCTTGGTTGAGATCCGGTGACAGCTGGGATTCCTCACTCAGCATGCCATGTCCTCTTGCTGTAGCAGCCACGGTGTTCTGAGGCAACCAGTGCCCTGTGCTCACATCTCTCCTCTACTTAGAAGCTCCTCAGTCACCTGCTTCCTGGCCTTGCCCTCCCTCCAGCTTCCCCTTCATCCTGCAAGAAACAGTCTTGAGTCATAAGGAATCCTTGAAGCTCCCCCAGCATCACATGGCTTACTACTCCCCTGGAGGCTGAGCCTCTGTCCTTGCTGCTGTCTTTGACAGCACTTCTCAGAGCTGCTCTGAATGCCCAGCTCAGGGCATGTGGTTCTCCTGTGTCCTTGCAGCACCCACAGCTCCTCACTCACCCTAATGTAGCATCACTAACTGCATCCTTGTTAAGTTTTCCAGACAGTCTGTGGCATGCATGAGGACAGCGCCTCGGCCACCAGAGCAGCCACAAGGATTGGTGCCACTCATGGCTGCTCAGTGGTCAGTGAGGAACAGACGGACAGGAGAAGGGAGGTACTGCTGGAGTGGGCATGAGTGGATGTGTCATGGAAGACGAGGAAAGTCAGTGACAAGGCAGATGAACACTGAATGAACGGATGCTGGGCCAACAAGATCCGTGGGCCCATCCCTCCATTTTGTGGATTATTGCCCTTGCCCGTGCTGTTCAATAGCTCTGTGTCTGTTTCTACGTGGCAGCATGGAGCTGATGGTAAAGTTTCCTCTTGGGACACAGGCTAACCATTGCCTCCATATGAGCCACATTATTGTTATGGATCTGTGGCATGCAGGCCATCCGGAGCCAGGATAGTAACCCTCCTTAGAGGAGAACAGAGCTGCCGAATCCCAGACAGAGTGACCATCAGTGGAGATAGGTGTATTTATCTACAGTTATAAACAGCCATGATTCTGCTGCCATTTAATGAGGCAACATAAGTGTCCTGGCTGGATGTAGGTACTCTGGCAGGCAGAGCTGGCTTCATCTCCCACTTCACCACACAGTGCCCCCAAGTGAGAGCCTGACCTCCACTAGGCATTGTCCTCCTGCAGTTCCTAGGATGTGTCTCCTCCCTCATCAGGGATCCTAAGCTGGTGAGGGAAGAAGTCCCTGAGAAGCAGGCAGGAGTACGGGAGAGAGGGAAGATGAGATGGGCTGTGTGGCCGTGTGGCCGTGTGGTGGGTGGGTGACCAGCAGCTTCTGAGCTGGAAGACACTTGAGAGAATGTGCAGCGCCAGTGTGAGGGGAGCATGGAAACCGGATCTAGACCTTGGCAGAGAGAGGCTGTGGCTGCATTGTAGATTGGAACGTCTGGGGACGGTGTGATAGATCAGTCCACTGATGAGGTGTCAGCTGCAGGGCCAGGCCAGCTTCTCCTCATCACATATACTGCTCAGGAAGCCAAGGAGACAAGTCTGTTTTTAATACCAGACTCCTCACAGATAGGTTAGCCCCACCCCCACCCCACCCAGGGACCACAGTCTTTCATCCAGTCCATGAGCTGATTGAGGAAGGGGTTTTCCCCCAGGTTTGTGTTCTGAATGAGGACAAAACTAGGGCTCAGAAGAGATTAGTCATAGGGTTTGGGGGGAGCAGGGAAACACAGGCCTGCCTATCACTTTACCCTCTTCCAAGTCCTTAAACTCGGAGAAGAACCCCCAGCTCCAGGAAGGATCCATAAGACCTCATGGGGGAGATTCCTATAATGGAGGAACATTTGACAGAAACAGAGTCGTGTGGCAGTAGAAGGCTCACATGTACAAAGGCCCAGAGAGCACAGAACTTCTGAGTAGTGATTAGATACCTAGAACAGACAATGTATCTGGGGCAGTGGTGACACCTGAGACAGAGGTCACACCAAAGACAGAGAGTACACCTGGGCAGAAGTCACACAGAACAATGATCAAATCTGCAGGAAAGATCACACTTGTGGCAGGAACCAAACCTAAGACAGAGTTCATACCTGGGTAGGAACCACACCTGGGGCAGGGATCACCCCTGAGATGACACTGAGGGAAAGCATGCAACCTCTATCTGCCGAGGAAGCTGGGCTGCAGTCTGGGGTCTGGAAGACACAGAGATGGGAGAGCTGCAGACACTAAATCCTTGGAATAGAGACAGAAGAGCAGCCTCTGACCTAAGTGGTTGCCTTTTCTTTCTAGGCTGCTTCTCTGGTCAGGGAATGGAAACTGTCCAGAACCATAGAGCTTAAAAGCTCAGGACCAGGAAATGGACTGACCTCCCTTCCTGAGTCTGCAGCCTTGTGAGGAGCTACTCCTGGTGTGGGATGGCTTAAACAACCTGGACAGCCTGAGACCACAGTTCCAGTGGGAGAGGAGAGAATGGCTACCTGGAGGAGGGTGAGGACAAACTCAGATGTGGCTCTCCCAGGCTACCTGCAAGGGTCTAGAAGGGAACCCCTACCCCCAAGAAAGCCTCTCTATTCTTCTAGGGACATGGTTCTCAACCTTCCCAATGCTGTGACCCTTTCATTACAGTTCCTCATGTTGTGGTGACCCCCAAGAATAAAATTATTTCATTGCTACTTCCTAACTGTAAATTTGCTACTGTTATGAATCATAATGTAAATATCTGATATAGAGGGTCTGATATGAGATCTCCAAAGTGGCTGTGACCCACAGGTTGAGACCCGTTGTTCTAGGGCATAGCTTCATTTCCTACCTCCTAGACTGCCTTCCTAGGCCAGCCCTGACAACTGGCCCTCTGCCCTGGTCCTCCTGCCTCTGAGAAGTCCCTGAAAGGGGAACAAGGACTCCTTCAGGGACGCATTCCCAGAGATGTGATAACCATGCTCTAGATTGTTGTGGCCCCGAGAAGACTTAAAGCAAACCAGCAGGAGTCCTGCCTTCTCTGTGTGTCCCTGCGTGCAGGCAGAGGCAGAAGTGATCCATACAGGGACCTCAGGAGCCCATGTGACATGAAGCAGAGTAGGGGAAGCAGTGACCACAATTTTAAGTTGGGCTTTAAGGCTGGTGACATCTGAGCCTTCCCCTGGCTCTTGGCAGCCCTCTGAGGCAGCTACTGTACAGAGGGAGAAACTGAGACTCAGTAGAAGCATAGCCTCAGGTTGCTCAGCTAACAAGTGAAGGATCTTGGATTCAAGCCCAAGTCCAGTTGAGGACAATGGGCCTGAGAAAGGAATACCAACCCAGCCACCTCCCGCCTGAGCCTGGAGTTGCCACTCACCACTCTGTGCCTCAATTTCCTGTTCCATAGAGTGGGGAAGAGACAGAACCTGGTGGATCATTGAGAAGATTCAATTGAATGAGGAACATATCTTTGCTGACAAGTGTCAAGAGCCAGGAGTTTCAAAAACATTACCATTATCGCTACCATCTGCTGAACCCACGTCCAGGCCCTTGCCCCAGAGCTTCCAAGGATACCTCACTGCTAAGAGTCTGGCATGGTTGGTGGCCTGCTCTTCTGGTTCTGTCCCCTCCCTGGGCTGATGAAGTATAAATGATGTTGTGAGTCTGCAGAGGCCTTGCTGCTGGCAGTCAGAGGCCCCCAGGGACTGCGATGGATGAGCCTGATGACAACTGCAGAGGGAGAAGCTGGGAGCTACCATGCCAGCTCCCTCACACCTCTGAGCTCCCTACCTGGTCCCCTAGCTCTTGCCCTCCAAGGCAAGGTCCCACAAGAGCTTCCAACCAAGAGGACTTAAGAGACAAGATCCCACTTGGAGTCTCTGCCTGTTGTTTCAGGGTCTGGCAGCGGCCTAGCCAGAACAGAACTCACTTTAGCTAGCAAAAGCTCTGGGTATCACACTTCCCAGAAGTGTCTGGCCAGTTCCCCAGGAGCATGGACTAGGTCAGCCATGGTGGGCCTACAGAGTTTGAGGAGAAGTCCAGGCCTGCTAACTTCAGGAAAGCCAGATCAGCCTGCCGTTTGACGATCTTGTCCTCTCGTCATAATTGTGCTCATCATTGACAAACCTCCCCCTTGTGGGGACATCTAGACTCTGGTACCAATGGCTTCAGCTCCATCATCTCAGACTGTCATTGACTCCAGGGCCCTTACACCCCACCATACACATTCCTGTACCCTACTTTTGCTGCACTGGCTTTATTCTCCTCTCTGGGCTGTATGCATCTACTCCCAGGGCCTTTGCTCAGGCTCTTTCCTTGATTCTGCCTGGTTGATATGTTCTCACCCTCAGTCTCCAGGAGACATCATTTCCTCAAAGATGCCTTTCTCCTTAAATCTGAACCTCCTTTCTGCCCCCCTAGAACCCCTAAGATGGAGTCCATGTCATCCCAAATGATAACTGTACATTCAAGTACATTTAATTTTTTTTTACATTTCTTTTCTCATTGTGGGCTCATGTGTAGACCCTGTGTAGGTCTCCAGAGGGCATGTGTGAATGTTAGAGGACATCTTGCAAAAGTATGTTTTCTCTCTCTCTCTCTCTCTCTCTCTCTCTCTCTCTCTCTCTCTCTCT
>NW_021620584.1:1143330-1145039 GCF_004785775.1 Grammomys surdaster
TCTCTCTCTCTCTCTCTCTCTCTCTCTCTCTCTCTCTCTCTCTCTCTCTCTCTCTCCACCATGCAGGTCTTAGTGATTGAATGTAGGCTGTGAGATCTGGAGGCAAAGCATTCTTCTGTCTAAGCCATCTTTCCAGCTCTAAACCACTTACTCATGTCTCTGCTTGCATTCTAAGAGCTGAGGTTGAAAGCATGGACTCAAGGTACACTGCCAGGCTCACAAGGACTTCGTTCTGTCAGCTATGTGGCCTGAGCCACGTATGTCATCTGTTTGTGCTCCAGGCTCCTGACCCATGGAGCAGGTTCAGGAAAGTTCCCACCATGGGATTGCTGAGACAGTACAACACACCCGTGCATGGAAGTTCCTATGCAGGTAGCCTTTAGTGGGGAGCTACACACACCCACCCATCCTGCTCCTGTTTCTTGTCAGAGGCCAGCCCCAGCAGCCAAGCCCTGATCAAGTTTTGTGCCATTTTATCCCTAACTCCCATCCTGGAAACAGCGCTATAAAGGAAGGGAGGAAGGAGGGAGGGAAGGAAGGAAGGAAGGAAGGGAGGGAGGGAAGGAGGGAAGGAGGGAGGGAGGGAGGGAGGGAGGGAGGGAGGGAGGGCGGGAAGGAGGAAGGAAGGAAGGAAGGAAGGAAGGAAGGAAGGAAGGAAGGAAGGAAAGAAGGAAGCATCTCCAGTTATTTTAACTTCAGAACTTTATCATTTTAAAGAACTTTATAGATTCTGCATAATCCTGATTTTTCTAATGCTGACTTCACTGAAATTTTCTCAGTGGGAACTGGAGTCAAGTTTTCAGCAATTCAGGAATAGTCTTAATTTCATGGTTTTTAAAGATTTATGTTATTCTTTTTCTTTATGTGTATGTGTGTGCCAGCATGAGCATGTGAACGCAGGTGCCCACAGAGGCCAGAAGAGGTCATCTGATGCCCTGGCAATAGAGTTACAGGCAGTTGTGAGCTACCCAGCATGGGTGCTGAGAAACGAACCTGGGGTCCTAGGGTCCCCTGCAAAAGAAGCAGGTGCGTGTAGCCACGGCTCTATCATCTTGATTTCTCTCAATAGCTTCAACGCATACTTACAAAACAGCCTCTTGGGGACAACAGGCTTTCTACTATCTGGTCTACAGATTTGTATGGATTCAAAGAGCAGCAGGGTCTACATCTGCTCCTGCTGTACTCAAGGGACCATACAGGAACCCAGGAGGGTTGGGCTGGTGCAGGAACCATGGGACATCTTGGCTCCTGAGCACTGCAGCAGGACAAGGTAGGAAGGTACCCACCACGACAGGGATCGGTGGGAAAGGGTGGAGTAGAGAGGAGCTGTCGTGTCACTAAAACTTGGACTTCTAGAGTCATCTAAAGTGGCACTGAAAGCAGCTGTGTAATGCTTTAGAGGTGGGGCAAAGTCCCAGATGGAGGAAAGCAGAGACAGGCCCTGGAGCTTGAAGCAGGAACCTCACTAAGAGGAGGAGGACTGATGGGGTCATCTCCACGAGAATAGGAGGACAGGGGCACTCTCTGTCCTGATAGGCCTGTTTCTCAGTCTCTCTGTCTCTCTGTCTCTCTGTCTCTCTGTCTCTCTGTCTCTCTGTCTCTCTCTCTCTCTTATAGGAGACCAGGGTCCCTTTGTATCTTTTTGTACTAGCCCAGAATGAGAGAGAGAGAGAGAGAGAGAGAGAGAGAGAGAGAGAGAGAGAGAGAGA
>NW_021620584.1:1145049-1148500 GCF_004785775.1 Grammomys surdaster
AGAGAGAGAGAGAGAGAGAGAGAGAGAGAGAGAGAGAGAGAGAGAGAAAGAGAGACAGAGAGACTTACTGCTCTAGAAGCAGTGGGAGCCAATAAATGAGGAGGATAAAGTTCTAAGTCCGAAGGAAGCCAACTTTCTTCAGAGCATCAGACAGTTTATACTCTGAGGGTTGAGAGGAGTCACATGAGTAAAGTGTACAGTCACAAGGGCAAGCTGCTTGTGGGGAGCAAGCTGTACATGGAGGTAAGCTACACACAGCAAAGCCATGCTTTCCCATAAAGGCATCTAAGCTATCAGCAACAGCCAGGTGTCGTGAAGTAAACTTGCCCTTTTCGCTACACCTGGAAGGAGCACGAGTGCATAGTCCAAGAACATTTCTGTGGTTTTTTTTTTTTTTGAAAAAAATGAGGTCATAATACTCTTGTCTTGGTTTCTTGGAGTTTTCTCACAAGCAGTCAGAAATCTCTTTATATGACTCTGCTCTTGACTGTATTCCAAGAAGGCAGAACCACAGGAAGGCAGGTTGGGTCCACAGAGAGCCCAGCTGCTTTAGGAAGGGTAGGAAAGCATGGCTGTCTTTGAGACAGGATAATGGATGAACATAACCTCATATATAAATGACCCAGCACCATGACGACCACAGAAGGTTCCTGCAGGTCTGTTTCCTATTTGTTATCTGGGATCCCAGAGCAGCCGCTTCCTACCTGAAGCCTTGGATAGTGACAATTCCTCCAGGCCTCTGCTGGGTCTGGGGACAGGATTCAGAGGATAGACCACCATGTGCCAACACCTCCCACCACTCTTCCCTCCCTGTTTATTCCATATTTTCTCCTCCCACCCCTCTCTCATCAACAGAACAGCTAGCCACATTGGCCACTAGGAGTGGAGAAGTCACAGGGAGCTCCCAGCTCCCCAAGGGCAGCCGGGAGAGAACTGAGCAGAGCCTTCAGGAGGCTGGTGTTTCCCCATACATAATTCTCTGACAGCGTCACCAAGATGGGTGGCCATCCTGCAGTGGAGAAGCAGGCCTGAACTAAAATATGAGGTCAAAACAACTGGGAAATCTTTCATTATCCAAGCCTAATGCAGATCACAAGGCCCAAGCTGGCTTGTCACCAATAAAGGTAACATCAAACACTTTGGGAGTCACAGCATGAATATCCTGGTATCCACAAGCCAGGTCTGAGTTAGAACTTGAAAGAAAAGACTTAGGCAAAACTAGAATCAAAGCCCTTGGTCCCAGAGTCTTCCATCCCCAAGGGCCATAAAAGCCAATGTGATCTCAGGATAGAGAGAAGAAGGAGCCTCAGGTCCTAATGTCTGTGTTGAAAGCCAGCCTTTGCCATCCACTCACTGTGTGACCCATGGGCAAGCTTCTTCCCTTCCCTGTGACTATTTCTCCTGACTGTGGGAACCATAAGTCCTGTAGGTGCTGTTAGCTTGTGCTCTCAAGGCAGTAGAATCTGCCAGGGTCTTTGATTTCAGGGACTGGTGGATTGCATTTCTCTTACCTGAGCCAGCCCCAAGGCTGCCCCAATGGTGGAAGTAGCTTGCCCTTCCTGCAGCACCCAGCTCACTTTCAGACAGCTCTGTCAGAGGTGGGGTGTCCTTCCAGGGTCTCTTTGCCCTAGGACTGCCCATATAACCTTTCTGCCTGCTCTTCCAGTTTGTGGTTATAACTACATACAGTAGATTCTCATTGCTGTTAACCTGAACTGACAGAGGTCCCTAGGGGCTTCAGCTCCACACTAACTGCCAGATGGATAGACCAGGCAAAGTTATGCCTGTTACACACCTTGGGATCTGTTCATTCATTCATTCATTCATTCACTCTCTGAACAGTGCCATGCTCCATCCTGGGTGCTGAGGAGAGACTGGTAGGTAGGCACATGCTTCTTGCACTTGGATAGTAGAATGTCTAATGAGAAGCATGCCATTAACAGAGTCAACACATTGAAGAGTGAGGGGGCTGAGGTCACATGGGGTGCCGCAGGGGAGCCCCATTTTCTGGACTAAGGAAGAGTTTCCTATGTGATATTTTGCATCACTCGGCTTCCCTGCTGTGTGAGCGACTGGGAAGAGGACAGTCCTAGAGATTGGACGGGTAGTCCTGCCCTCCCCGCCTTTCCAAGAGGCAGCAGGCAGGCTCTGTCGTCTGCTGCTCTCCTCTTGACTACCAAAGTCTTCTAGAGTAGAATTACATCCAACCCAAAAGATGAGTGTCAACTGGTTCAAGGTGATCATGGCAACCTCTGTCCTTTGCCATTCTTTGATCTTGAGTGAGCATTCTCTAGAGTTTCACTAATACAAATCAATTCTCATTGGTGAGTGGCAATATACAATAATGTGAAAGGAATCTCACTGGGAAGTGTGCTTCAAAGTCAAGGCTTTCCTGGAACTCAATGAATTCAAATGGCTTCAAAAGAATAAGTTCCTTTTGTTTTCTTACTTCTCTTCCTATCTCAGACACCTTGTGTGACTACAATAGCTAAAGCTGTGGGAGACATCCTGTGTCCATGCAGTGTCAAGCTTGAAGACGAGTGACAACATGCTGAAGGCGTAAGAACCTTGGGCAACGGGGACATTGTTGAGCTGCAGAGTCTGGATGTAGATCCAGAAACATCACTAAGTAAACATCAGATTGTTAAGCTACTGGTGGCTGCACTTTCTGTTGCTGCAGCCAAACACTTTTAAAAAGCACTACTCAACCTTCCAGGGCCAAGTCAGCATCATCACCTTCATATAGTCACTCAATAAATGTTTGCTGATGATCAACAAATATTTATCAAGCACCATATGGCTCCTGCTAGGTGTTAGGTATCAGGCTACTGGAATCGGCAACGAAAGTTACTTGGAGAACTGAAGCCCTAATGGTAAATTGAGAAGAGCTTTGTACACTGAAGAATGGGCACCAAGATCAAAATAAGGTCCTTTTGGCTATAGCAGTCCTGGAGGACCTCCCAGAGGAGGTTACATTTCAGCAGCAGCCTTCCAGAGTACAAAATGCATGTTGTAACACTTCAAGGAAGTAGGCACTGGCAGGGCAAAGGTCTTGAGGAGGAAACATCTTGTGTTTGAGGACCTAAAATAAAGTGGAGTAGTTAGAGAGGCCGGGGGGGGGGGGGGGAAGACAGTGAGGACCAGGAAGGGGAGAAGTGGAAGGAGGGGAAGCTGGAAGTGGAGAGGAGGGAAAATGAGAGAGAAGGAAGAGCAAGAAGAGGAGAAAGAGGCAGAGAAACAGGAAGAGGAGGAGGAAGGAAGAAAAGGATGAGGGAGAGGATGAGGTGAAAAGGCAGAGGCACCTGAAGGACAGAGTGGGAGTCTAGAAAGCAATACATCTGATTTTCACTTTAAAAAGGGGCATGCCTACAGAGATGGACACCCCAAGTCCTGCAGCCTCCCCAGCTGCGCTCGCTCTCTCTCTCTCTCTCTCTCTCTCTCTCTCTCTCTC
>NW_021620584.1:1148600-1165056 GCF_004785775.1 Grammomys surdaster
CGCTCTCTCTCTCTCTCTCTCTCTCTCTCTCTCTCTCTCTCTCTCTCTCTCTCTCTCTCTCTCACACCTCCACTCTGAGCCATGCATGCTTGCCCATTCTAGACCCTAGACTACCTGGGGATGGGACTGACCCTAACTCTTCCTACCTCGGCACTACACTGGTGTCCCGAGCACCTTTACGTTTTTCCACAGTATCAAAATTTACTGAGTAATAAATTCATACAGTATCTTAACCTTATTGACTTTAGTACACCAAGTACTATTTTTAAAAGATTTTTTTCAGTTGGGCATGGTAGCACACACCTTTAATCCCAGCACCCAAGAGGCAAAGGTAGAGTTTGAGGCCAGCCTGGTCTACAGAGTGAGTTACAAGACAGTCAGGGTTATACAGAGAAATCCTATCTTTAAAAGGGGTGGGGAAAGAAAAGTATATTTGTGTGTGTGTGTGTGTGTGTGTGTGTGTGTGTGTGTGTGAGAGAGAGAGAGAGAGAGAGAGAGAGAGAGAGAGAGAGAGAGAGAAAGAGAGAGAGAGAGAGAGAGAAAGAGAGAGAGATGTGCACAGAATGCAGGTGCCCTCAGTAGCCAGAGGTGTTGTATCTTCCTAGGGCTGCCATTTACACGCAGTCGTGAGCTGCCTGACATGACAGGTCCTGTGTGAGAGAAGTGCATGCTCTCAACAGCTCATCCATCTCTTCAGCACCAAGCACTATAGATTCAACTCAACAGACAGGGCCATTGGCCATCAGAGGGTCTTTTATCTTAATCACTTATATTAATTCTCAGGCACACAGTAAAGTTTCATCCAGTAACATGCGTGCACCTGACTCACTCAAACATGTTTGTCATTGCTAAGAGGTCATTTGCATCCATGAACTGTTGCTGTGTAGCTCAGAGTTTCCTGAGGTGGATGGCAACTGTACACTTGTGCAGACAAGATGCAGTCATGCTTACCTCAGGCTGTGCACTCAGAATGCAGTCCGAAAGACTCCCTGTAAGACAGAATCACAAGAGGCAAAGCCTGTCCTGTAAGCAGCTGCTTTTTACAACTTGGAGAACAGGACCTAGCCTAGTCACCACTCCTAGGCCAGTGCTGCTAGCTGGCTCCAAGCCTGGATAGACCTCTGCCCCTCCATTGCACCCTGCACTTCACACAGCAGTGGGTGAGCAGGATGGACCTTCAGGGTCTGAATTATATCTGGGTTTTCTCAGAGCTTTACAACTGTGCCTGGGCCCATTGGTGTCACCAAGCCAAACTTTTCCTTTCTGCTCACTGCCCCAACTCCCTTGCCTCTTCCTTTCAGATGGAGTCAGGTTGTCCAGGGAATGGGATAGAGAAGAAATGAGTTCCTTTTTTCAGAAAACACCACTGTAGGGAACAGGGGCTACAGGGCCAGGTGGGCCCAAGCCTATGTCCTGAGCAGCTGGCAGCCTCTGCTATCAAGGACAAGACAGCTGACAGCTCTGGGGCACTTGGGGTGAACAGGCTCTTGGGGCCCTGAGATGGGAGATTTGGTTCCTCCCTCTATAGCTGGCAACATTCCTCCCCTTATGACATTTGCTGCCCTGGACCACATATTTCAAACTTGGAATTCCAGATCCTAGAACAGTGAGCACCTCAGAGAGCAACTCAGGCTTCCAGCCTCCAGGAGACAGGCAGCTCGCCCAGACCTGAGACCTGTCTGTCCCATTGTGCTTAGAGATTTACCCCCAGGGGCCATTGGGTAGCCTGTAGATCCAGATCCAAGCAAGGCTTTCAGAGCAGACTCAACAAGTGTGCCATCTGGGTGTAGGCCTCTGTGTCTACATTTCAAAATTCAAGGGCCTTCATAGAACACAGACAGAGGTCATGCCACATAGAAAGACTTGGTAAAGCCACTGCTGTTGCTGTTTTCCTGCAGGTTCATGAGCCTGAGGAGGGCTACAGTTTTCCTAGTGACTAAGCAGTAAGTCTAGGCAGGTCTTCAAGTCTTCAAAGCAGGGTCCTGCAGCACACACATTAAGGCTTTGGTTAATTCCCCACTCCTGAGCTGGTACTTGTGGCCAAACCCAGGTACTTGCAGCATTTCCTCAAGGGACATAAGTTTACAGGATGGTCTGCAAGCATGCATGATGCTGAGAGAAGATGACAGTCACAAGGACAAGCACACTAGCTCACAGACACATACTTGTATGCCCATTTGCATGCACATACACATGTACATATGCACTTACACACATGTACACACGCTTACAGGTTCTGCATGCAGTCAGGTCCTCTACCCGCAACCCTTCAGTCCTCAGCGCTCCCTCCTCTCCTTCCACCATACACTTTGTGCGGCTGTTTTCCAAACCTCCCCGCCTATCGCTTGAACTGAGAGTCTCTGCCAGAGCCCAGCTCATCTGCATAGCCAGAGCAGCTTGAACTGAGGCTCTCCAGATGCAGGCGCCTTCTCACTCCCCAGCCCGGAGGTCTTCCACCTTAAGTACCATGAGGCTGAAGCTAAGACCTGAGGGACCAAAATGCTAGAAGTCAGCATGATGCCACCATCAGAACACTTCCCAGAGGCTTTGGGTAAAGGG
This sequence comes from Grammomys surdaster, assembly GCF_004785775.1. NCBI lineage: Eukaryota > Metazoa > Chordata > Mammalia > Rodentia > Muridae > Grammomys > Grammomys surdaster. The sequence continues at coordinate 1,151,160 of NW_021620584.1, forward strand.
TCTCTAGACATCCCAGTCACCCAGTCCTGGTTTCTCCATCATAGAATGGGAGACAAAGTCTCAGAGACAAAAAGAGACAGTGGTGGGGTCACACAGCAGAACCCAGCCTCCTCACCCCAACTCTGCAAGGGAAGGAGGGGATTCCTAAGCACACAGCTGACCCTGTCCCACAGCCCTCCCTTGCTGGCAAGTGTAGCTCTGACTCCCATGGCAGGGCTGCCACTCATCAGTGGTGGTCTCCAGACTCAGGAACCTTCCAGAGCTTCCTAATTTATCCCCTTGTCCTTTCCTGTTTACTCAATCCCTTGGCAAGAACTATAGGGGGAAGAATTTATGAGACAAGGCAGAGGGGGAAGAAAAGGGAGAACAGAGGCTGGAGAAAGAAGAGGAGAGGTTAGAAAAGCCACACAGACTGTGGACTCAGTGTGAGAAAGAGAAGTCAGAATGGGCTAGAAGCTCAGTGGTGCCTACCCAGACTGTGGAGGCCTTCTGCCAAGCTTTGGGACTAAAGTGCCTAGATCACGGAGGTGGCCACCCTCAAGCAGCTATACCAAGAACTTCCTGTCGTTCAGAGTCAGGCAAAACTGGGAGCCAGGCACCACAGTATGTGTATGCAGTAGGTACTCAGTAAATGCTTTGCATATCAGGCAGAAGACAGCCAAGTCCCTGGGTTCCTTGACGCTGTGACTATAGCAAAACTGTTCCTCTCCCTGGGTCTCAGTGTCCTCTGTCTAGAGAGATGACATATTGGTTGGTGGTGCCTAAGATTGCCAGAGAAATGTCATCTCAGTATGGCAGCCTTGACCCCAGCCTTCTTGTTTGAGATAGAGCAGTTCCTTCTGGAAGCTTCCTAGAGATGCAGACTCAGATCAGGTATCCCTATACCAGAGAGCCTGTTACACACACATGGGCAACTCTCTATTGAAGACACTTACCCTCTCCCTTTTCCCAAAAGCCTCTCCCAGTCCACATCTTCAGCTGTTCTCTCCTCTCTTCTGCATAAGTGTCACCTCAGAACTGCCCACTTTCTCTACAATTGCTACAAAAGCCACACTGTTGTGCCAGAAAGCTCCTCTCTCTGTACCAATCTCCCTGCCACTTTAGAAAAGGACACCCCTCCTCTATGATTTGGGACATTTATCTTTGACAAGTCTCTCAGTCCCAGTTAAAATTCATGTTACCCAAAGATAGCCCCATCAATTGCTGTTCTCACTCCCAGACTTCTCCCACACACCCTCACCCACCAACACGTGATCCTCATCCCTGTTCCCCTCCTCATCCCCTCTCCCACCAAGTTCCCTCCCTCCCTCCACCTCTGATGACTGTTTTGTTTCCTCTTGTGAGTGAAATTCATGCATTCTCCCTTGGACCCTCCTTATTACTTAGTTTCTTTGGATCTGTGCATTGAAGCATGGTTATCCTGTACTTTACAGCTAGTGTCCACTTAGAAAAAAAAAATACCATACGTGTCTTTCTGGGTTTGGGTTACCTCACTCAGGATGATATTTTCTAGTTCCATTCATTTACTTGCAAATTTCATGATGTCTTTGCTTTGGATCATCTCTGGAACTAGCCAGAGACCTAGGACGGGAGGTTCTGGGGAGTATATAGGGTTGACCCTAGCTAAGACTAGAGGTCCAGAGGGGAACATGGAGACTGAAATGCCCACCTCCTGTAGCCAGCTGGGACTTCTATTGGAGAGAGGTAGAAATGAACCCACCCACAAAACCTTTAACCCAAAATTTGTTCTGCCTACAAGATGCACAGGGATAAACATGGAGCAGAGACTGAGGGAACAGCCAACCAATGACTGGCCTAACTTGAGACATATTTCATGTGAGAAAGCCAACCATTGATGCTATTAATGATACTCTCTGCTAATGCTTGCACACGGGAGCCTAGCATACCAGTCTTCTGGGAGGCTTCATTTAGCAGTGGATCGAAACAGAAACAGAGACTCACAACCAAACATCGAAAGGAGCTCAGGGAGTCTGTGGAAGAATGGGGACAGAAGTGAGCAAATGGGACACAAGACCTACAGGGTCAACTAACCTGGGCCCATGGAGACTCACAGAAACTGAACCACCGACCAAAAGATTATGCATGGCCTGGATCTAGAACCCCTACACACACATGTAACAGATGTTCAGCTTGGTCTTCATGTGGGTCCCCTGACAATTGGAGCAGAGCCTCTCTGACTCTGTTGTCTGCCACTGGATCCCCTTCCCCTAACTGGACTGACTGGTTGGGCCTCAGTGGGAGAGGATGCACTTAGTCCTGCTGTGCCTGGATGTCTCAGGACGGAGTGGTATCCAAGGGGGCACTTCCCCTTCTCTGAGGAGACGAGGAGGAAGTGATGGCGGAAGGGATTTATAAGGGCACTGCCGATGATGATCATGGTGATCGGGATGTAAAGCGGTTTTTAAAAATCCACATCACCAAGACACTTACCCCTTCTCTGTTCCCTTGTTCTCAGCTCTCTGCTAGAGTTGCCTCTCCACCCCTGTGGAGCTGCCTGGTCTGGCTCTTCCTTAGGCATTCCCCGGGCCGCTGAGATCCTGTCCCTGCTATTCCTCCACTGCCTGTTGGAGCATATAGCAACCCTCTCCAGTGGAGGTTGCTTTGCGATCCTTTCTCCTTTTCTCATCAGACTCAATGTCCTTCCTGGACTCGGAGATTTTCTTAAAGCTCACTGTCTTACTGCAAACATCGTGGCCTCAGTACAGCTCAGTGGCCAAAAATGGCACACTCAAGTTCCAAATTCTCACAGATTATAACAACTTCTGCCACCACACAACAAATGATCCCAAATCTCTTACATCCAAACTTTCTCTGTCCTCCACTTCCAAAAGTCTCTTATCTCTGTGACTTTTCTACTTTTCACTCTTTAAAAAAACTTGACTTCTATGATTTCCTTGCTCTCTGCTCTAAAAACAAAAAACAAAACACAAATAAAAAGCTCTTAATACTATGCTGTAAAACTACCCCGGCATTGTAAGTTAATTGGGTATAGTTTAAAAAAAAACTTTATAACAAATTCTAGTTTTAAACTGGAACAAGACATAGTTATGTTTTATATATATGTGTGTGTGTGTGTGTGTGTGTGTGTGTGATTTTAATTTGCTACAACATAATGTGTGTGTGTGTGTGTGTGTGTGTGTGTTTATCAACTCTTATTTAGAATATACTGGATCAACTCTTATTTAAAAAAATAGATGTACTAGAAAAATAGACATTTAAAGTAGCAAGCACATGGCTTGCCTCCATCTTAGCTGATGACCTAATTAGGATGGGAGCAAATGTATGGCTGGCAGCCATCAAAGGGTACATGCCATGGCACTTCACCACCATCTTGATTAAGATGGTATAAACCAACTAAGGCAGCACTTATAAAACTACTTACTCCTACTGAGCCCTCTGCTTATTTTTGTATCTCCCTTTTAAACTAAGGAGACAACATCAGGTCTCTAAGGTATTTTGGGTTAGGATGGATTTTTATGTGATGATAAACTCCTAGGGTTATAAAAGTATATATACTCAGGTTAACAGAAACTTATATCTACTTATCTCTTTGCTAACTGTTCAATATTAGCCTTCTAGATATATTTGATAAATAAGGTTTATAAATGTCTAAAGTCTATTCAAGGTTAAATAAGAGAAATGACTTAAAATTATATGTGTAGCCTCTTTGTCTTTGCTAACTTTATTAAGCTTTAGTTATTTAGACAAACTAAGTCTCAACAAGAAACTTGATGTTCTGTAATGGTTCACTATAAAAACAGGATCAAGAGTTCCTAGTCTCCCTATAGACTGTGGTTTAAAGGTCACTGCATTGATGGATTGAAGTTTTATTTGATAAAAAAATCTTCAATTAAACTTCAAGCTGTGAAGAGACAGCATGACCATGGCAACACTTATAAGAAAAACATTTAATTGGAGCTGGCTTATGGTTTCAGAAGTTCAGTCCATTATCATCATGATGGGAAGCATGGCAGTGTGCAGGCAGACATAGTGGTGGAAGAGGAGCTGAGAGTTCTGTATCTTGACATGCAGGCAGCAGAAGGGGACTGTGTGACACTGGCCAGACTTGAGCACATATGACCTCAGAGCCCCACCCCCACAGTGACACGCTTCCTCTAATAAGGCTACTCCTCCTTATGTGCCAAGCACTCAAACACAGGAATCTCTGGAGGCCATTTCTATTTAAACCACCATGTGTTCCTTGGAGCAGTCATACCCTCATTCTTTTTTCATTGCCATGTGCTAAGCAAGCTAAAGCCAGAAGCCCTTGACTGAGTGAGTGCCAGCAGTGGAGCCGGAGGGGCTACAGAGCCCTGACACAATTCTGTGCCTCACTGATAGGTGATGCTTTGGTGACAGTTTCAGGAGCTATGGTGCTGTCTGGGGATGGAAACTTCTCTAAGGTATGTGTAAGGCACAGCCCCAGAAACTTCTTGCCCCAGCACTGTGTAGACGGTGCCTCTCCTCCCTCCAGTGGACAGCATCTGTGGAATTGCTTCTAAATTTCCGTCTCTTTTCCTTCTGCTAAGACCAAGCTGCTCTTGATTCATGTAGCCTAGGTTGACCTTGAACTCCTGATCTTCCTGGCTTTACCTCCCAAGTGCTAAGATTTCAGGCTCATACCATCAAGCCCAGGGGACATTCTCTAGCTTTGCTCAGGACCTTTGTTGGGTCCTCAGACCCAACTCACCAACAACTCAACCTCAGAAAGGAGATCCAGCCCAGAGCTTGGGGGAGGGACACAGGGTAGAAGGAGGTCTCTGCCCTCTCCCTCTTTCTGATCTCCATTCTCCTTCTTCTCATCTTTCCTCTGACTTTGTCAGAACCCAGACTAGGATCTGACATGGAATTACTGGGGAGAATGTCAATCCTGAACTGTGAGAGAGTTGTAATCTCCTGGTGTCCTTGCCCAGGGTCCCATCTTCACCTGGCCTGTGTGCACCTCCCAAGCTGAGGACAAATGCTGCCACTACCAACTCATCTTCTTCTAGCACCCCTTTTGGATACTCAGGGTATGGGACCCAAGTATTGTGAGAAGGTGTTCTTTGGGCCAGTGAGGTTGACCCCCATCCCCATCACTAATGTCCAGATGATTTTGAACAAGAAATGGATCCATTCTGGAAAACCATGTCTATGGTCTGGGGTAGCTGTTCTGGGTCTCAGCTCTTATAATTTCCTAAATGTCTCCTTGTCCCTCTGGGAGTTGCTGCCTGGAATGGCAAATCCAGACTTCTCTGATGTCACTTGGTAGTCCAGGCTCCCTGGGTCCCCCACCTTGCCTCTATTCCTGTGCTGCAGCCCAGGAGAGGAAGATCTGATAAAATCTCATGTGTGACCCATTCAGAGTAGAGTAAGTACTCATTTGAGGTAAACATGCCACATGCTGGGCTCTGGGAAAATAGTGTAACTTCAGTCATGGAAATGACCCCATGAGGTAGCATTCATGGATCCACTGTATAAACAAGGAAACTGAGGCCCAATAGGGTCAAGCCACTTCCCAAGGATGCTCAGCAGAGCCAGGATTCTTAGTCCTGGAAAGTGGTTCAACCTGTACCTCAGAGCTCTGGGGACTGGAGGCTCTCCAGGCTCCTGACCCTGAGTATGAAGAGTAAGAAGGAAGCTCAAGGCCAAGGGTACATCTGCAGCAGGTGAGCCAGTGAGCTCTGTCCTTCTCAGCCTCTTGCTTCAAAGTCTCTGTCACAGGTTCCAGGTCATGGCAGGGTCAGTGGGAGTATCAGCAGGTCAATAGGGTTCCATCACCACACAGGGAATCCTAAAGCCAGCCCAGAGCCCCGGAGGCCTCTCAGATGAGGGACAGGACAAACCCGAGGGAAGGCTGCTGAACAGACTGGCCAACTGAACTCCTCAATGGAAAATCATGACCAGCCTGGAGTGTGCCCTTTACAACTCAGGAGGCTGAAGCCAGACTTAGCAAGACTCTGTCTCAAGAAAATAAATAAACAAAAAGAATAATGAAATAATCTTACTGGCTCCACAAATAATCATAGCATGCTAATAAAAAGGGGTAGAGCATTAGCTGCTCTTGCAGAGGACCTGGATTCAATTCCCACCACCCACATGGCAGCTTACAATGATCTATAACGCCAGTCCCAGGACACTTGACACCCTCTCTGGCTGCTATGGGCACTGTATGCACTGTATACACGTGGTGCACAGGCACGCATGCAGGGAAAGCATCCATTCATACACATACAAATAAAATGGAAAAAAATTAAGATCTATTTTTATTGTATGTGTATGAATGTTTTGCCTGCATATGTGTCTACATAAGTGTGCATGCAGTGTCTGCAGAGGCCAGAGAAGGGTAGTGGGGGGCTGCTAGAAGGAGTTCAGTCAGTGCTTGCCAGCACTACAACAGATGCTATGCCAGAGTAGATGCCCAAGCCCTGTTTGAGGTTAAACTGTCAGTCTAAGAACACTGGAGAAATCAGCACTGAAGGTCTGAAGGCCCCTCCTATGGCTTATGTCATTTAGCCTCCTGACACCGGTGACATTGTCCTCAGTGGCAAAGTTCCTATACATGACAGTATTTCACAGCACAGGACTGGGAATAGTCTCACTATTTGCTGCTATTTTACTCCCCCAACCCTCTCGCAGCCGCCCAGCAGCAACAGTCCTGCTAAGCTTGCAGCACACAGATGACTCGGCCAAGAGGATCGAGAGTTTAGGACCAGCCTAGGAAACATACTGAGACTCTGTCTTAAAAAAAAAATGAAACAATAAAATCAATCCAAGGATGCATGGATGTAATGCAGATGGGGACCTGTCTCATGCCACCTGAACAGTAACACAGTGGAGAGTGCAGATCTCTCTCATCTCCACATGAGGACATCGTCTCTGATGGGTACATCTCAGACTAGAGTGCATCTCAGCCAGAGAGAGAGAACTCCTGCCTGCAGGCTCTTCTGCCAATCCATCTCCTACCCATCTCCTGGCCTTCACTCACTGTCATGAGAGACAATGGAAGAAACAGGGTCTAAACTGGATTCAGCCACTTGATGCACATAACATGCCCACACAACAGGTCCCACCATCATCCCTGAGCAGCAATTTCATTTTTTTCAACCAAACTTGTCTCTTGTCACTCCTCCCCAAGCCCTGAGGAACAATGATGGTGCTAGTGTCTCCATGCGGGATGCAATGTGCCTCACTCACATGGCAGGGACCATGGAAGGGGTTTCACCAATGGCCTGGCCCCAAAGCCTCACAAGCATTTTAGGGCATGTGTCTAGGAGGCTGACCCTCCTAGGCTTTTTGCTAGATGTGCTGCTTGGCTTCCTACTCTGCCCCACTTAGCCTCAGCCTGACGACACACAGCCTAGACATCCTAGATCCAAATTTCCTCCTGACTTGTCTGTCACCTGCTAGCAGAGGCTGAGTACTGCAGGAGCTGAACCGTGGGCTAACAGTTCCAGCCCATGGAGCCTCACCTTCAGCTTTAAGCACGTGAGGCAAGTAACGTATTCCCTCCCACCATCCTCATCTTCTCTGATGGGTACATACCAGGCTGGAGTGCACACAGAGCATGCTAAAGCCCCAGGTCCTATCCCCAGGTTCCCAAGGGCCAGGGCCTTACCTTACAGTCTTCTGTGAATAGAAATAGGACAAAACCAATCTAGTATCATGCTATGGCAAAGGCCAGCTCTCCTCATCTCATGGGAACCAGAGAGCAAAAGTTCCAAGAGGGCATTGAGTTCCCTGAGACCCACAGCCTGAAGTCAAGTTTCTGCTCACCAATAACAACCCACTACGAAATTATGCCATGAGGTGCTGGTAAGATGGTTCAGTGGGTAAAGTTCATGTGACACAAGCCAGGGGACCAGAACCCACCCAAATGCCAAGCAGACATGACAACCCACCCATAGTCTTAGATTCAGGAAGGAGAGGCAGACAGCCCTGGGGCAAGCTAGGTAGCTGGACTTACCTAATAGAGGGTCAGTGAAAGACATAACCCTGTCTAGCGCTCTGCCATTCACCTTCTGTGGAAACCTAAGATATCTTTCTTAATCACTGTGAGCCCATTTACTCATGTATATGAGGAATCTATTCTTATCCTGTGGAATGCCATGGGAGCTACTGGAGAGGAATGTGGTACCGTGTGCTCAAGATCCCCGGTAGATTCTCGTGTCATTCATTCCTCCTTCTAAACCTTGCTATTCCTGTGATCTAGGGATTCACTACAGGATTGGGAAAGCAGGAACAGGCCATTAGTGAGGTCTTTCTCTTTGCAGGGAGTTCCCCCACAGAGGTTCAGAGGGCAAATTCCCAGAAGGCTTGCAGTGCAGGGTGGTCACTGATCCTATGAGACTCAGTGCTGCCTAAGAAAGGAGTTGTCCTGCCTGCTGTGGCCAGGGACCTGGAACCTCCTTTGGGTCCACAGTCCCTCCCCTCTGCACATTTGGCTCTCAGGGGCTCTGGTCTTGCTGGAGCGGAGTTCCTGCAGGGCAACATGAGAGTTACCAAGCTTGCGGAGCACTCTGACCTAGTCCCTCCTCACCACGTGACTCTAAACCAGTTGTCCACCTCACTAGTGCCCTGTGCCTCTCCCTGGGTCACTGTTGAGCATGGGGGTAGAGTATGTGGCTGTATCGGCCACGGCCACGGAACTCCAGGGGAACACGGAACTCCAGGGGAACTCCGTAGGGACATTCCTGAAGCTCCCTGGAAGCTGCTAATTGAATCCTATTCTCTGCACCCTGGGAGGCTGACAGCTGAAAGAAGCTCAGCACAGAGATAATGAACTTGAGGCCTTGGAAGCTGCAGCTTTCACTGCATACAAAGAGCCCAGCCTCCATCACGCACTTACTAAAAAACTCCTGAAAGGTGGGGCCAGGCAGTTTGGCTCCAAAGGGGATCTGCCTGCTCTCTTCTAGGTCCAGAAGGGCAATGACTTTGGGGAACTGTGCTCATCAATGCATGTCTCCTAGGAGCTACCCTTGCTGGCACCCAGCACCCACTCAGCATCCCACTCACATACAGTGACATGCTGGGCGGAGGGGGCAGAGAAGAAATGTCAATGTGACTGACATGCCAAATGCCATGTGAGCCTTGGGATGCCATTCATCTGGGGGACTGAAGAGCAAGCTGGAGCTACTGCCCTGCCAGAGGGGACAGGTACAGCAGCTTCTGTCCTGAAAGATCCTTGCACTCCCCACCTCAATTTCTAGAGGGAAAGTGGGTCTCAGAAAAACAAGATCAGTGTGCCCAGGTTAGGGACACATGTATGTTCCTCTGCAATTCGTTGTCCTGTGATTGAATAAACCTGCATGGAGGTAGACCTGTAATCCCAGTACAGGAGTGGAGAAACAATAAGGAGCAGAAGGCCACCCTCCACGACATCGCAAGTTCCAAGCCTGCCTGGGCAACAGGTAGACTGTCAGAAACAAAGGAAACTCCTGGCTCCATCCCTATCACAGAATAAATAGCCAAGTGATTAAAAGGACTTCCTGGAATATCCATGGGGCCCAGTGTCATCACAAGGCTCTGCAGCATAAGGGGTGGCAGAAGAGGTCAGAGGAAGACGGTGCAGGCTCCTGGCAGCCAGTAGTGACTTGTAGAAGAGGCCGTCAGACCAAGCGTGCCGGTCAGATGGGCCAGGCAACAATGAAGTCAGCCACAACACACCCCTGGGAACACAGTGTGAGATACTAATGTGTGTCACCTGAGACACTGGTGGGTAGAGAGTCAGAGTGGGTAGGGTTAAGCCCAGGCTGAAAATGCCTGCTCACTCATCCAAACACCACAGTTCCTCCCAGGTCTCCTCACCCCAAGTCCCTAGTGTTAGCCTGTGTTGCCAGATATTTTGTGGGAAGGGCATTCTCTTTGTACATAGCTCATTGCCATCCCAACACTATGGCTGTCTTCTCAGTGGCCTTAAAAACAAATCATTCTAGACCTGGGAGATAGCTCTGTCATTAACGGGCTTGCCTTGCATAGGACCTGAGTTTTGACGCTCAGCACCCACTTAAACAGCTAGGCATTATGACACGGGCCTGTAATCCCAGCACTGAGAAGGGGAGACAGAACAACCCAAGAGTATCTAACTTTGTCAAATTAGTGAGCTACAACTTCAGTAAGAGATGCTGTCTCAAAAAATAAGATGGAGACCTGCCATTAACCTCTGACCCCACACAAATGTGCACATACATAAACATGCCATACACCCTAAATTTTTTAAAAAATCTAATTATTGATGATCCTTACAGTCATGTACCTCACAGCCAGTGTCAATTTGCCAATGTCTAGTGACACTTTTGGTTGCTACAACTGAAGGATGCTGCTGGCATCTGATGGGTAGACAAGCACCCTGAAGTGGGCAGGTAGCCCTCTCCGGCAGGGTGACATTTCTGGGTGTCAGTGGTCCAGAGTCTGAAAATGCAGTAGTTACTGGAAGCCAGTCTTTTTGTTTGTTTGTTCGTTTGTTTGTTTGAGACAGGGTTTCTCTTTATAGCCCTGACTGTCCTGGAACTCACTCTGCAGACCAGGCTGGCCTCAGACTCAGAAATCCGCCTGCCTCTGCCTCCCAAGTGCTGGGATTCAAGGCGTGTGCCACCACTGCCCGGCTCTGGAAGCCAGTCTTAAACACCATATCCATAACCTGTACATGGTAAGCCCCACCTGCCCAAGGGCTAGGTAACTTTCTGGAATGTTGAAAGTTGTAGTTCTTGAAGAATAGCAAAGCCTCATGGGAAAGTACAGTGGCCTCAAGGTTTTTTCTGCAACATGCGATCACTGTCATTTCAGCTGGGAAATTCCAGGGTATGGTCCTAACCAAAGTCCATCTCTTGGTCAATTCTTAGTATTTAATAAAGTGGGACTGGTGAGATGGGTCAGCAGTTAAGAGCACTGACTGTTCTTCCAGAGATCCTGAGTTCAATTCCCAGCAACCACATGGTGGCTCACAACAATCTGTAATGGGATCTGATGCCCTCTTCTGGTGTGTCTGAAGACAGCTACAGTGATTTCAAACATATAAAATAAATAATTCTTTAAACAAATATATTTAATAAAGCTTGCTTTAAATTTGGCCCAGAAAGGTGGAATTGGTTTTTCTTTAGCAAATCTCAGGATTAACAAAACCACTCAACAACTTAATAGAATTCATAGTGCAGAAAATAACTTAGGCTCAGAGAGGCCAAGGAACTTGTCCAAACTCACATAGTTCTTCAGAGATGCTGTTCTGAGACTTCACTGTGTGCCTGCAGAACAAAGAGGGTCCTCCAGAAGGTTCACACATATGCATGCACAGATTATGATGTGTTCTAGCCAGGCTCAGCATCCAAGGGGGCTCCTTGATGATCAAGCTTTGGTACCTCATTTTACTCACGGCAAGAGAAGTCACCAGAAAAGTCCTTACACGCTCCTGTGCCATGTGTCCTGCTCCTGGGAGGGTAGTGAAGAGACAGGACAGGAGACACTCAGGAGCTGTTCTCCCCTATGACATCTGCTTATTTAATGGAGAAGGCAACACTCCCCAGGACACCCTTGTGGGGTAAATATTTACTCATCAACAGCAGCAGGGCCCGGGATGAACCCTGAGACTGTCCCACAGTTGGAGGGTATAACAGATAGGGAGGCAGACAGAGAGAGAACATAGGAGCCTTCTCCGGAGTCTGTCCTCTTCAGCCGGATATAGAAGCCCACAGAGTCTCACGTGACAGAAGGTACTTCAACCTACAGGACTGTCTCTCATGGTCAGGAGCCCAGAGCCCTCCCTTTTCAACCCTCATGCAGTCTCCCAACCTCAGACAAGTGTTTCTGGGTCTGGGATAAAATGAGTGGCAGTAAGACAGTAGGAAGAGGTGGGGAAGATGACAACCCAATGTGGGGGCCAGCCTGGCCTCCTGAGTATCTCCATCCCTTTGTTCGTCTCTGACTGCCCCTCCATCACCATCCTTCTCTTCTCTATACCTCTTTTTTTTTCCTTCGAGACAGGGTTTCTCTGTGTAGCCCTGGCTGTCCTGGAACTCACTCTGTAGACCAGGCTGGCCTTGAACTCAGAAATCCGCCTGCCTCTGCCTCCCAAGTGATGGGCTTAAAGGCATGCGCCACCACTGCCCAACCCTATGCCTCTTTCTGATTCAATCTTTAAATCTCACCCTTTCCATCCTCCCCCCTCCCAGTGTGTATGTGTGCGTGTGTGTTCAGCACTGCCTGTCTCTTTCTGTCCTGGGTGCTCTTTGTCTATCCCTCTGTGTCTTCACTGTCTGAAGGGACAGCACTGAGACATAGCAAGGGAACAGAGCTCTGATAGTTGGCACTGGAAACCTGTTCTCCACATCTAGACTGTGTGGTCTGCAGGGAGGTTGGCCAGCTGTGATTTGCCCAGGACTGCTGGAGAGTAGCATAGGGTCCAGGGAGGACAAAGCCAGGCAGGAGGCTATGAGGCAGAAGTGGCACAGGAAGAGCCTTGCCAAAAGCAAGAAACTGCCATAGGTGCTTTTATCATCTGTCCAACCAGCTGCTCAAACTCAGCCCTCCATCTAACCACTTCAGTTTCTTCATCTGCAAAAGCAGGTTAGTGATAAGTCCCTGTCAGTGATGGGGAAGGTTCTGAGGTGGTGACATGAGGGAAGCCAGCTGTGGGAACATGTGAGCCAAGCAGCCTGGCCACGTGAGCCCACCCCTCCCTCTCAGCACATAAATATTTGCTAAGAGGGAACAAGTCCTGCACAAATCAAGAGTTATTTCAACTTCCGTCTGTTTGCACAAGAACTCACCATCCTGGGACAGGTTGGGTAGGAAGGAGGCCTGTTCCTAATATATACACAGAGCTCAGTGGAACTGTAATGCCTTCAGAGACAGACAGAGGTTCTATCCTGATGCCTCCTCTCAGTCCTACATGCCATATGGATCCACACACTAGAGACCATGAGACGTTTTATTTAACCTGGAGCAAGTATGGCCCTAAGTGCCCCTTGATCACACCCAAGCTGGAAGCAGTTACTCAATATGTTACCACTTAGTAACTACTTTATATCAAGCAGACAATCACAGCACACCAGCAACACCATTTCAGAGCAGACACCAGCGATGAATCTGGTGAACACAGGTGGTTGGCCAAGGCCAGCAGCAAGGCAGTCTGCAGCTTAGCAGGTATGAAGGTCCAGAAGTCAGCCTGAGCTGAAAGCTTCTGGCAAACCAAAAAGACACTCACTGGCCTGCTGCAGTCAGGGGACCATGATGGAGCGGGGCCAAGATATGCAGCACAAGTTTGCCCAAAAGGAACATAGGTGTCATGGTAAACCTTAGTCCCACTGCTTAGGACCTAGTTATCACATAAGGTTGTCACAACATGGCAGGGTGGAGGAGGCCAAAATAAAAGGAGAAAGGATCAAAGCCCAGGCTTCAGTGGCAGTGGTGTAAAACCAGACCCACAGAAAGGGAGTACTGCCCTAACAGGGGGTAGAGGGGACGCGTGCAGGTCTCTCTGATATTCCCCTGGTTCTTTCCATGATCTTACTTGCAGGATTGGCTTGCCCCATTCCACTTACACTGGATGGCCTTGGTTTCTCCTCCACACTCTCACTCTCCTCCTTCACCTGGCTGGTGGGCATCTCTATGTTCACCTAGCGGCCACCGCCAATAAGTCTAAGCCTCAGAAAGCCACTTGCATCCTAGGCTGAGACACACTGTCTGCAGACTGTCTACAGTCTTGGCCTTCAAAGGTAGGTGGGGCTACTCCCAGCTCTAAAACACTACTGTAGAATTGTCCAACAAGCAGCCCTGGAACCTGGTACATGTCCTTGCCAAGGATATTATTGTCTTAGGATTTCTATTGCTGTGAAGAGATACCATGAGCACTTTGACTCTCTCTCTCTCTCTCTCTCTCTCTCTCTCTCTCTCTCTCTCTCTC
>NW_021620584.1:1165066-1204428 GCF_004785775.1 Grammomys surdaster
CTCTCTCTCTCTCTCTCTCTCTCTCTCTCTCTCTCTCTCTCTCTCTCGTGTGTGTGTGTGTGTGTGTGTGTGTGTGTGTGTGTGTGTACTGTTGCTCTCTTCAGACACACCAGAAGAAGGCATTGGATCTCATTACAGATGGTTGTGAGCCACCATGTGGTTGCTGGGAATTGAACTCAGGACCTCTGGAAGAGCAGTCAGTACCCTTAACTGCTGAGCCATCTCTCCAGCTCCCACTTTGACTCTTTTAAAGAAAGACATTTTAATTGGGGCTGGCTTACAGGTTCAGAGTTTTAGTTCATTGTCGTCATGGTGGGAAGCATGGTGACAGGCAGGCACAAATGGTGCTGGAGAAGTAGCTGAGAGTTCTACACTTTGATCAGCAGGCAGCCAGAAGAGAAAGCAGCACCAGGCCTGACTTGAGCATTCCAAACCTCAAAGCTCATGTGCAGTGTCTCACTTCCTCAACAAGGCCACACCTCCTAATTGTGTCATTCACTATAAGCCTATGGGGACCATTTTCATTCAAACCATCACAGATACTGTCCCCACACTGAGACCACAAAGTTTGACTTAAATATTTCTGTTGCTCTGGCAACCTTCTCAACTGGTTCTTTCCATGATTCTACATCTCAAACAATGATGGGTACTTTTGCTTCAGTTGAAAGCTTTTGGTTGTCAAGGCCCCCTTATAGCACTCTGAGGGTGCAGGTGGGCTTCAGGTGAGGGATAGGGTAGATCTGTCTATTGTTGGCCCAAAATGGGCAATAATGGGACCAGATGAACTTCTGGGATATAGTGTGAGGGTAAGAGGGGCATTTCAGGGAAGAATAATGACTTGCCAAATATCTTCATTCATTCTCTCCCTCACGGGGGTGCCATTCATTCATTTATTCACTTGTCAAAATCAGCTAGCCAAGCACCCTTTCTTTTTACCTGAGGCTCAAATGGATGGGGAGACTAGACTAGACCCCCCTGCTGCATATGCAGCACCTCCACTAGAGGAAGAGGGACGCTGGCTTTGGACTCAGACAGGCCAGGTTCTCATCTGAACTCATTTGAAAACAGAACCTAGGAACACAGTTGTATCTGAAGATATCTGAAGTTCCAAGGAGATGGCTGGGCCAGGGGTCTACGTTTCTAACACTGAAACAGGGTCTTCCATTCCAGGTCTGATTAATTCTCCCATGAGGTGAAAAGGCTGATCCTCAGGGTGGGAAGTGGGAGGGCACCAAGGGCACTGAGCAGAGGATGGAGAGGCAGCAAGCTTGGAAGAAAAGTCCCATCTTCCCCAGGTCTATCAGGTACAAAGGATCCAGGATCCAGGGGCTAACCTCTCAGCTCTCTGAACTTCACCAGAACTTCCTTCCCATATTTTGAAGATTAGAGGTTCAGGGAGGTTGAGTAAGGTCACCCAAAAGTACACTGCTGCTGGGAATCCACCCGTGGGCTGGTTCTCCTTAAATTTCCTCATTTAATTCTGCCAGCGTCCCAGGAGGCGGACTGCATTATCTTTATTCTGCTGATGAGGAAAACAAACCTGATTCTTGATAGCTACTGGGAGCATAAAGCTACTGGGAGCGTGCAGCTCACCTGGGAGCACACAGCAGCTAAAGAGAACACTCGGCTATGGGAAGCACACAGCTCACCTGGGAGCACTCAGCTCCTGAGAGCATGCAGCTACAGAGAGCATGCTCCTCACCTAAAAGCATGCAGCTATGGTGAGCCCATAGCAACGGGGAACATACAAGTTTTAGGAGCATGCAGCTACAAGGAGCACACAGCTTACCTAGGAGCACATGGATCTTGAGAGCATGCAGCTTTGAGGAGCACACAGCTATGGGAAGCACACAGCTCAGCTGGGAGCACTCAGCTCCTGAGAACACGCAGCCACAGGAAGCACACAGCTTACCTGGAAGCATGCAGCTAAGGAAAGGCCACAGCTCTGGAGAACAAACAGGTCCTGGGAGCACATGGATCCTTGAAAGCACACAGTTATGGGAAACACACAGCTCACCTGGAAGCACTCAGCTCCTGGAAGCACGCAGCTATAGAAAGCACACAGACTCACCAAAAGCATGACCAAAGGTCTTGCAGCCTGAGACTCAAACCCACACTTTGTTCCCAGCAGTCAGAACAGCCTAGGCTGCAGAGTCCACACTGACGACTGTGTTTCCACTCCTCTGTCTCTTACATAGCCCTGCTGTTGATCCTTCCATCTACATAGCACCCTGAGCCTCCTTCTTCATCCAGACCTCTTCCTGCACTCAGAGCCTGCTCAGAGAGCGCTCAAGGCCCACTGTACCTGAAATGCCAGATGTATGGGAACAGAGGGTAAACACAGAGGGAGGGCCAAACTGAATGATGACACACAGAGTTCCTTCCTGTCTTCTACTTTTCCTTATGTTTGAAGTCTTCCACAAGAAGTATTTTTAATGTCAGGCTTAGTGGCACATCCTTTTAATCCCAACACAAGGGACACTCAGGAAGGAGGACTGCCACATTTCTAAGCTAGTCTGGACTGCATAGTGAATTCACGGCCAATCTGGGCTACAAAGTGAATCCCTGTCTCCAAAAACACACTTAAGGGTCTAGAAAGATGGTTCTGTGGTTAAGAAAGCATATGACTCTTGCAGAGGACTGGAGTTTGACACAAGTCAAACAGCCAACGAGGGCCAGACTGCAACTCAAACTGGGGCCACCCTGGTGTTCTCATGATAACTCTCTAATACACTCTTGCTTTCAGCTTCCTATTGCAAAGATTTATTTATTTTATGTATATGAGTACACCATTGCTCTCTTCAGATACACCAGAAGAGGGCATCAGATCCCATTACAGATGGCTGTGAGCCACCATGTGATTGCTGGGAATTTAACTCAGGACCTCTGGAAGAGCAGTCAGTGCTCTTAATAACCGAGCCATCTCTCCAGCCCCAGGTTCCTGTTTCAAAATGAACAGGAATTGCTGTAGGCTGGTGACTTGAGAACAAGACAATCCAGAAAGTTCCAAGGCAGAGATTCCAAGGAAGGTCTCTAGTTCCTAGATCTTCAGGCTTCTCAGAGCAACAGCTTCTCTCCTCAGGTACACTGGCTATCCCCTGTGCCTGCAAGTGGCATTCTGCTAGGACTGTCCTGTGTCTGTCCTCCCCTCCGGGTTATGAGCCATCAGAGTTGCTTCTTCCCCATCAGCCATTCATCTTCACAGAGCCTGAGCACTCTTTGGGCTGAACGCACAAAGACTGGGCAGGAAACAAGGCTTTCTGGACTACTGGTGTAAGACTGAGCTCTAGAATCAAACTAAAGGCTTTCCTTTGGCCCCATATCCAGACACTTGGGCTTGTTGGTAAAGAATGTAGAAGGTAAATTATTCCAGCTAGGTCCTTATAGAGCCTTCCTTTTGTGAGAGGGCAGCAGGCGCTCTTTCCTTCCCCTGAATCCTGCCTCTAGCACCACGCTGCTTCTTCCCTTGCTCGACAAATCTATTCTGTTCTTGCATACCCACTAAAGCAGAATTTAGGGTGCCTCCTCTGGCCATTCTGCCTCAGTTTTGTTTTTAATCATTTTTGTTGCTGTTGTTACAATTACATCAATGGGTGTGTGTGTGTGCACACGTGCATAAGATGCATGCTTGCTACAGTGCACATGCAACAATCAGAAGACAACTTACACAAGTCAGTTCTCATTACAGATGGTTGTGAGCCACCATATAGTTGCTGGGAATTGAACTCAGGACCTCTGGAAGGATAGTCAGTACTCTTAGCTGTTGAGCCATCTCTCTAGCCCCTCCAAGTCAGTTCTCTACATCTACCATGTGGGTCCCCAGGATCACAGGTCACAGGGTTTTTCCGAATAATCCCGGCTGTCCTGGAACTCCCTTTGTAGACCAGGCTAGCTTTGAACTCAGAGATCTACCTGCCTCTGCCTCCACAGTGCAGTGATTAAAGGCATGCGCCACCACTGCCTGGCTACTTTTTAATCTTTTAGATGTATTTATTTTATTTTATGTGTTTGAGTGTTTTGGCTGCATGTATGTATATGCACTAAGTGCCTGGTGCCAACAAAATCAAAAGGCATCTTTCTTCTGAAACTGGAATTATGGATGGTTGTGAGCCACCACGTGAGTGCTAGGAACTTAACCTTGGTCCTCTGGTGATCCAACCTGGGTCCTATGCAAGAGAAACTAGTGTTCTTAACTTTTGAATCATTCTTCAGCCTCTTGATTAGTTTTTGATTGTAGCTTGAAGAACCAGGCATAACGAAGTATGCTGAGTGAACCCTTCAATTTTGTTGGCTGGGTCAGCCTGAAAATGGAAGCATGCAGAAAAAATAGAGATACACAGGAAAAAAAAAAAAAGACAGCCTTATTGATAAAAAACTGCAGATCAGATCAGGTTTGGGTCCATATTGGCTGTTGAAATGTAGTGTAGCTGAGTGGCATTGTGAGTGCTCATAACAGGTTTCCAAACATGTCTCTCATAGTGTTAGGACCCTCCCTAGTGCCTCCAAAAATCCAAAAGGGCTGTGGAGCATACCAGGGTCCATAGGAGAAGCAGCTGACACCAAATGTGCCCCCTTAACGAGGTCACACTTATTCCTGCCTCACTGAAAGGCCAGCTGAGGCTCAGAAAGGTCACAGTACCAACAAGTGGCAGTCCTAGGGGCCAGGGCCAGGACAGTGTGACTCCTGGGTCAAGGCTCTCACCCAGACAATCCACTCCCTAGCATTAAGGTAGTCTACCTACTGAGCCCCTACTTCCTTTTCATTAGCAGAAGGTGGTCACATGGGCAAAGGAGCCATGGTGGAAGACTGTTCCCTGGATTGTCCCAGACACGCCCGAACTAAAAGGAAGCAGGAAAGGTCCCGATGGCTGATGGCAGCTCTGTTTCTCCTTACACTTGGTATTGGTGATAGTTGCTGTTACTTTGAAGATCCATACCTGCCCGTCTCTAGCACACCGCCTGCCCCATGGCGGCCTGGCAACCCCCCGTGCCTGCCCACCTACATGCACTCAGGCCCTCAGGAGGAACTTCCTAAGCCCACCTCAGGTTCAGGGCTTGGAGTTCTTCAGTGGGCTCTACCATGCCTAATTCTAAACATTTTTCAAGCATGGTCAAATGCACTGGATACAGAATTATGTCGCCCTAACAGCAGGCTCTGGATCACAGCAGGTGCTTTGTCTTTTGGAGTTCCAGGCTTACATCTTCATCAGCTGAGTCCTGCTACATAAAACAAAACATGACTTCTGCCTCTAAGCCTTCCAGTCACATGCTTAGAAGCCCTAGGTCCCTGGCCTCACACCCCTTCCCCATCACTTTTCCATTTGCCAGCCTCCTCTCCTATCTCTCCACCTCCCTTACTTTCCATCCTGTCTGACCCCTAGCTCTAACCAGTTCTACCCCACAGCACTAATGCCAGCTACAAATGGGACAGTACCCCTACTGCTTGCCAGGCACATCTCTGTCCCCATTTCACAGATGTAGCACTTGAGATACTAAGAGGCTTAGTAACTTGCCAAGATTGCTGCTTATGTGGTGTTAGAGTAGGGTTCAAGCATGTGGCCTGGCTCCCTCCTGCCACATGAACAGCCCGAACCCAGTGCCACAGACACTGTGGACAGCCAGCAAGCACCATGGTCTATTGTTGGGGGCTAGCCTTCCTCAGCTTAGCCAGCTCTGACTGCTCCTCTCAGTGGCTCCACCCTGCCTCTAGGCCACAAACCTTCCACCTGCTGCCCTGTGGATATTTCAAAGTGGTGGCTTTGTCCTCTGAGCTATCCTACCTGCAAGCTGAGCAATGTGATTCCTCTTCTTGCCTCTTTGTAGGCACTGCCATCCTCTACACAAGCCCTCTCTCTTTTTGCTCTCCTGGGCAGGGCCCTTTGGACACAGGCTCCTGTGCCACCACCTCTCTCTCCTGCTCAGTGCCAGGCTCTGGGGATAACTAGACAACAAAGAGATACCCACAAACAAAACGGTATGGCTGGCTCCACTGAGGCATGGGGCTCCTAGACTCTAAGAGTATTCTGTGCTTGAAGTAGGCCACCCCACATGACCCCGAGTGAACTGTAAAGTACCATACAGCATGTCTGGCCATGTCCAGTGCCACAGGAAAACAGTTCCATCTTCCCTCAGCCCCTGTGCCTACAGCATGTATGAAATAATCAGTCAATCCCAGACTACAGCCACTGAAGCTCATTGAGAATCAGGTATAAGCTAGGACCTGGAAGAGCATCTGGCTGGCATGCAGCCCCCTTCTGCATGCTTCCCCAAAAGGCCTTGGCCAACTACCCAGCCCTGAGGCCCCTGCACTGTCTCAGGCCTCTGTCTCCAAGCTAAGGCCCTACTGCTCCTGAGTTTCTGCAGGTACCATTACCACCAATTTAAGGGCTCTGACATGACATGAGTGAGGCTCAGGGACATGCCAGGCCTTATTCCACACTGTATTATCAACAGTTCAGAAATGCTATCTGTGGGGATTAAGACTGGGAACAACAACTGTGAAAACCTGCCAGTGGCACCTAGCAACAGGCAGTTCCAGGTGAGCCTCCCTTTCATGATGGTTAATGTCCACATGACACGATCTGGCATAACTAAGATTCCAACTAAGAGACAAGCCTCTAGGTATGTCTGTGAGGGAGTTTCTAGACTGGGATAGTTGAGGTAGAAATATGCACCCTAATGTAGGTTTATCACTGCATTGACCAGAGTCCAGAGTTTATAAAATGGAGAAAGATCCTGTATAGGAGACAACTTCCTGAACAGAACACCAATGGCTCAGGCTCTTCGAGCAACAATTGACAAATGGGACCTCATAAAACTGAAAAGCTTCTATAACGCAAAGGACACGGTCAACAGAACAAAATGGCAGCCAAAAGATTGGAAAAGGATTTTCACCAACCCTACATCTGACAGAGGATTAATATCCAAAATATATAAAGAATTCAAGAAGTTAAATACCAACAAACCAAATAACTGAAGTTAAAAAATGGGGTACAGAGTGAAATAGAATTCTCAACAGAGGAATCTTAAATGTCTGAGAAGCACTTAAAGAAATGTTCAATGTCCTTAGTCATCAGGGAAATGCAAATGGCAATGACCCTGAGATTTCACTTCATACCAATTAGAATGACTAAGATCAAAAAACTCAAGTGACAGCACATGCTGGCAAAGATGTGGACCAAGAAGAATACTCCTCCATTGCTGGTGGGAGTGCAAACTTCTACAACCACTTTGGAAATCAATTTGGCAGTTTCTTAGAAAACTGAGGGTGAGGGAGAGGCTGGAGAGATGGCTCGGCAGTTAAGAGCACTGATTGCTCTTTCAGAGGTAATGAATTCAATTCCCAGCAACCACATGGTGGCTCACAACCCTCTGTAATGGGATCCAATGCCCTCTTTTGGTGTGTCTGAGGACAGCACCAGTATACTCACATATATAAAATAAATCTAAAAAAAAAAAAAGAAAGGAAGGAAGGAAGGAAGAAAAGGAAAGAAAAGAAAATTGGAATAGTTGCAACTCAAGACCCACTCCTGGGTATATGCCCAAAAGATGCTCCACCATACCATAGGGACACTTGTTTAACTATGTTTATTGCAGCTTGTAGAACCCCAAAGGGCTGCTATGCCCTGGCTGAACCTTTTCGTACGCTGCTGTCTACTAAGTAACATTCTGCGGTTCCTCTAGGATCCAAACATCCTGACTAAGGCATGGTGCCCCAGGAAGGGAATTTACTCTTGACATCCTATTGCCTCCCAGTTGAGTTCCTGCTTTTTCACATCCTGACTAATACATGGTGCCCCAGGAAGAGAATTTATACTTGACATCCTATTGCCCCCCAGTTGAGTTCCTGTTTTTTCCTGAGTTTGTATTTTTCCTTCCCTGGCTTACTGTATATATATTGAACCTGCTCAGTAAAGACATTGGCATTCTTTCACAACGAATGACCGGAGTCTGAGTATTTCTTTAATCCCCCAGGCCTATGCCCAAGCTCGGTACTGCGGGCAGTGCCAGCGCTGTCGGCAGCTTTATTAGTAATAACCACAAACTGGAAACAACCTAGATGTCTCTCAACTGAAAAATGGATAGAGAAAATATTGTACATCTACAAAAGGAATACTATTCAGCTATTAAAAACAAAGACACCATGAATTTTGCAGCAAATGGATGGAACTTGAGAACACCACCCTGAGTGAGGGAACCCAGAGCCAGAAGGACATAGAGAGTATGTGCTCACTTAGAAATGGACATTACCCATAAAGTGCAGGACAACCATGTTACAGTCCACAAAGAAACTGGATAATAAAGAGGTCCCAACCCCTGCCTGGTCCTTTGGGACCTGGCAGACACAGAGTTGGTCTGCTCCTGTGGAGATACTGAATCCTGAGACATCCTAGAGGACCCACTGCACTCAGAGCAGCCAGTAAGAACTCCATCTCACTCCCTAAGCCCCAGAGATACATCTGGGAGCCAGGGACATTCAGGACACACCAGCTACCCAAACCCCGCTCCTCCAGAATTCCACTTCCCTTCTGCCCCTGCCTGGTCTTTTGGGCTGGGGCAGACACAGAGTTGGTCTGCTCGTGTGGAGATACTGAATCCTGAGCCATCCTAGAGGATCCACTGCACTCAGAGCAGCAGACACCAAGCTGGTTTACACTTGGGAGACATCGTATCCTGAGCCATCCTAGAGGAACCACTGCACCCAGAGCAGAAGGATTTCCAGATCCAAGAGGTGGCCTGAGTCCCAGGAGTTCTTCCACATAGGAGATTAGGATCATAAGACCACAGAGACATCTGGACTCTGAGGAGCTCTGCAACAAGCAAGATAACTGGAAATACAGACTCCAGTCTTACACAGTGAGGACAGGTAACACTAGAGTTAACCAGATGGTGAAAGGCAAGCGCAAGAACATAAGCAACAGAAACCAAAGTTTCTTGGCATCATCAGTACCCAGTTCTCCCAATATAGCAAGCCCTGGACACCCCATCACACCGGAAAAGCAGGATTCAGAATTAAAATCACTTCTCATGATGATGATAGAGGATTATAAGAAGGACATAAGTAACTCCCTCAAAGAAATACAGGAGAGTACAAGTAAACAGGTAGAAGCCCTTAAAGAGGAATCACAGAAATCCCTTAAAGAAATGCAAGAAAACACAAAGAAGGAATTAAACAAAAACATTCAGGATCTGAAAAATGGAAATAGAAACAATAAAGAAAGCTCAAAGGGAGACAACCATGGAGATAGAAAACCTAAGAAAGAGATCAGGAATCATAGACGCAAGCATCACCAACCAAATACAAGAGATAGAAGAGAGAATCTCAAATGCAGAAGATACGGTGGAAAATATTGAAACAGTTGTCAAAGAAAATGCAAAATGCAAAAAACTCCTAACTCAAAACATCCAGGAAATCCAGGACACAATGAGAAGACCAAACCTAAGGATAATAGGTATAGATGAGAAGGAAGATTCCCAACTTAAAGGGACAGTAAATATCTTCAACAAAATTATTGAGAAAAACTTCCCTAACCTAAAGAACAAGATGCCCATAAACATACAAGAAGCCTAC
Source organism: Grammomys surdaster (assembly GCF_004785775.1). Classification (NCBI taxonomy): domain Eukaryota; kingdom Metazoa; phylum Chordata; class Mammalia; order Rodentia; family Muridae; genus Grammomys; species Grammomys surdaster. Next base: position 1,174,638 of record NW_021620584.1, read on the forward strand.
AGAACACCAAATAGACTAGACCAGAAAAGAAATACTTCCCATCACATAATAATCAAAACATCAGGTGCACAAAACAAAGAAAAAATACTAAAAACAGTAAGGGAAAAAGGTCAAGTAACATACAAAGGCAGACCTATAAGAATTACACCAGATTTCTCACCAGAGACTATAAAAGCCAGAAGAGCCTGGACTGACATCATACAGACCCTAAGAGAACACAATTGCCAACCCAGATTACTAAACCCAGCAAAACTCTCAATCACTATAGATGGTGAAACCAAGATATTCCATGACAAAACCAAATTTGCACAATATCTCCCCACAAACCCAGCACTTCAAAGGATAATTGATGGAAAACATCAACACAAGGAGGGAAACTACAACCTAGAAAAAGCAAGGAAGTAATCTTCCAACAACCCCAAAAGAAGATAACTATACAAACATAATTCTACCTCTAATAACAGAAATAACAGGAAGCCACAATCATTTTTCCTTAATATCTCTTAACATCAATGGTTTCAATTCCCCAATAAAAAGACACAGACTATCAGACTGGATACACAAACAAGACCCAGAATTTTGCTGCATACAAGAAACGCACCTCAGTGACAAAGACAGACACTACCTCAGAATAAAAGGGTGGAAAACAATTTTCCAAGCCAATGGTCCCAAGAAACAAGCTGGAGTAGCCATTCTAATATCAAATAAAATCGACTGTCATCCAAAAGTAATCAAAAAAGATAAGGAAGGACACTTCATACTCATCAAAGGAAAAATCTACCAAGGTGAACTCTCAATTCTGAACATCTGTGCTCCAAATGCAAGGGCACCTACATACATAAAAGAAACTTTATTGAAGCTCAAAACACACATTACACCTCACACAATAATAGTGGGGGATTTCAACACCCCACTCTCAGCAATGGACAGATCATGGAAACAGAAACTAAACCGAGACACTTTGACATTAACAGAAGTTATGAACCAAATGGACTTAACAGACATCTATAGAACATTTCATCCTAAAACAAAAGAATATACCTTTTTCTCAGCACCTCATGGTACCTTCTCCAAAATTGACCATATAATTGGTCACAAAACAACGCTCTACAGATACAAAAAGATTTAAATAATCCCTTGCATCTTATCAGATCACCACGGACTAAGACTGGTCTTTAATAAGGACAAAACCAATGGAAAACCCACGTACACATGGAAACTGAACAACTCTCTACTCAATGATGACTTGGTCAAGGAAGAAATAAAGAAAGAAATTAAAGACTTTTTAGAATTCAAAGAAAATGAGGACACATCATACCAAAACTTGTGGGACTCCATAAAGGCAGTGCTAAGAGGAAAACTCATAGCTCTAAGTGCCTACAAAAAGAAACTGGAGAGAGCACACACTAACAACTTGACTGCACAACTAAAAGCTCTAGAACAAAAAGAAGCAAATACACCCAGGAGGAGTAGAAGGCAGGAAATAATCAAACTCAGGGCTGAAATCAACCAAATAGAAACAGAAAGAACAATACAAAATATCAATAAAACCAGGAGCTGGTTCTTTGAGAAAATCAACAAGATAGATAAACCGTTAGCCAGATTAACCAGAGGGCACAGAGACAGTATCCAAATTAATAAAATCAGAACTGAAAAGGGAGACATAACAACAGAAACTGAAGAAATTCAAAAAATCATCAGATCCTACTACAAAGGCCTATACTCAACAAAACTGGAAAACCTGGATGAAATGGACAACTTCCTAGACAGATACCAGGTACCAAAGTTAAATCCGGAGCAGATAAACCATCTAAATAGTCCCATAACCCCTAAGGAAATAGCAGCAGTCATTAAAAGTCTCCCAACTAAAAAAAGCCCAGGACCAGATGGTTTTAGTGCTGAATTCTATCAGACCTTCAAGAAAGACCTAATACCAATTCTCTTCAAACTATTCCACAAAATAGAAACAGAAGGAACACTATCCAATTCATTCTATGAAGCTACAATTACACTCATACCCAAATCCCACAAAGACCTGACAAAGAAAGAGAACTTCAGACCAATCTCCCTTATGAACATCGATGCAAAAATACTCAATAAAATTCTAGCAAACTGAATCCAAGAACACATCAAAACAATCATCCATCATGATCAAGTAGGTTTTATCCCAGGAATGCAGGGATGGTTCAATATTCGGAAATCCATCAATGTAATCCACTATATAAACAAACTTAAAGAAAAAAACCACATGAACATATCACTAGATGCTGAGAAAGCATTTGACAAAATTCAACATCCCTTCATGATAAAAGTCTTGGAAAGATCAGGAATTCAAGGCCCCTACCTAAACATAGTAAAAGCAATTTAATTTATAGCAAACCAGTAGCCAACATCAAACTAAACGGACAGAAACTTGAAGCAATCCCACTAAGATCAGGGACTAGACAAGGCTGCCCACTCTCCCCCTACCTATTCAATATAGTACTGGAAGTCCTAGCCAGAGCAATTAAACAACAAAAAGAAGTCAAAGGGATACAAGTAGGAAAGGAAGAAGTCAAAATATCACTATTTGCAGATGATATGATAGTAGACTTAAGTGACCCCAAAACTTCCACCAGAGAACTCCTAAACCTCATAAACAACTTCAGCAAAGTGGCTGGTTATAAAATCAACTCAAACAAATCAGTAGCCTTCCTCTACATGAAAGATAAAGAGGCTGAAAAAGAAATTAGGGAAATGACACCCTTCACAATAATTGCAAATAACATAAAATACCTTGGTGTGAATCTAACCAAGCAAGTGAAAGACCTGTATGACAAGAACTTCAAGTCCCTGAAGAAAGAAATTGAAGAAGATCTCAGAAGGTGGAAAGATCTCCCATGCTCATGGATTGGCAGGATTAATATAATAAAAATGGCCATCTTGCCAAAAGCAATCTACAGATTCAATTCAATTCCCATTAAAATCCCAACTCAATTCTTCTCAGAGTTAGAAAAGGAAATTCTCAAATTCATATGGAATAATAAAAAAACTCAGGATAGCGAAAACTATTCTCAACAATAAAAGAACTTCGGGAGGAATCACCATCCCTGACCTCAAGCTGTACTACAGAGCAATAGTGATAAAAACTACATGGTATTGGTACAGAGACAGGCAGGAAAATCAATGGAATAGAATTGAAGACCCAGAAATGAACCCACACTCCTATGGTCACTTGATCTTTGACAAAGGAGCTAAAACTGTCCAGTGGAAAAAGGACAGCATTTTCAACAAATGGTGCTGGTTCAACTGGAGGACAACATGTAGAAGAATGAAAATTGATCCATTCTTATCTCCTTGTACAAAGCTCAAGTCTAAGTGGATAAAGGACCTCCACATAAAACCAGATACACTGAAACTAATAGAAGAGAAGGTGGGGAAGACCCTCGAATACTTGGGCACAGGGGGAAAAGTTCCTGAACAGAACACCAATGGCATATGCACTAAGATCAAGAATTGACAAATGGGACTTCATAAAATTGCAAAGTTTCTGTAAGGCAAAAGACACTGTCAATTGGACAAAATGACAACCAACAAATTGGGAAAAGATCTTTACCAATCTTACATCTGAGAGAGGGCTAATATCCAATATATACAAAGAACTCAAGAAATTAGACTCCAGACAACCAAATAACCCTATTAAAAAATGGGGTATAGAGCTTAACAAAGAATTTTCAACAGAGGAAACTGGAATGACCGAGAAGCACCTAAAGAAATGTTCAGTATCCTTAGTTGTCAGGGAAATGCAAATCAAAAGAACCCTGAGATTCCATCTCACACCAGTCAGAATGGCTAAGATTAAAAACTCAGGTGATAGTAGATGCTGGTGAGGGTGTGGAGAAAGAGGAACACTCCTCCATTGTTGGTGGGACTGCAAGATGGTGCAACCACTTTGGAAATCAGTGTGGCAGTTCCTCAGAAAACTGGACATAGCATTACCTGAGGATCCAGCTATACCACTCCTAGGCATATACCCAGAAGATGCTCGAACATATAACAAGGACATATGCTCAACTATGTTTATAGCAGCCTTATTTATAATAGCCAGGAGCTGGAAAGAACCCAGATGTCCTTCAACTGAGGAATGGATTAAAAAAATGTGGTATATTTACACAATGGAGTGTTACTCAGCTATTAAAAACAATTCGAGAGTTTCCTAGGTAAATGGATGGAACTAGAAATTATCCTGAGTGAAGTAAGCCAATCACAAAAGAACACACATGGTATTCACTCACTGATTATTAGATATTAGCCCAGAACCTTGAAATGCCCAAGATGCAACTCACAGGCCACATGAAGCTCATGAAGAAGGAAGACCAAGTGGGGGTGATTCGGTCCTTCTTAGAAGGAGCAACAAAATACTCAAGGGAGCAAATATGGAGACAAAGTGAGGGACAGAAACTGAAGGAGGGGCTATCTGAAGACCATTCCACCTGAGTATCCATCCCATGTGCAGTCACCAAAGGTAGATGCTGATGTGGAAGTCAGGAAGTGCATGCTGATAAGAGCCTAATATAGATGTCTCCTCAGAGGTCTTCAAGAGTCTGACATACTCAGAGGCAGATGCTCACAACTAGCCATTGAACTGATAATGGGGTTCTCAATGGAGGAGTTAGAGTGAAGGCCATTGGAGCTGAAAGGGTTTGTGGCCCCATGAGGAGAGCAACAATACCAACCAACCACAGCTCCCAGGGTCTAAACCACCAGCCTGGGAACACTTAGGGAGGGATCCAGGGCTTCAGCTGAATATGTAAGAGTGGAGGGCCCTGCCGGGCACAGGTGGAAGAAGAAATCCTTGAACTCATGAAGGCTGGACGTCCCAGGGGTCGGAATTTTGAGGGTGGGGAGGTGGGAGTGGGGGGTAGGTAGGGGTTACATCCGCAGAAAAGAAGGAAGAGGGGTGAGGGGATAGGGGATTCCTGGGTGGGTGGGGGATGGGGTAAGGGGACAATATATGAAATGTAAATAAAACATCCAATAAAAAAAAAAAAGAGGTCCCAAGGGAGGAATCTCTAATCGCATTCTGAAGGGAAACTAAATAGTCATCAGAGGTGGAAAAAGAGAGGGAACCATGTGGGAAAGGGGGTGAGGAGGGGAGCAGCAATGGGAATCAGGTATGGGGAGAGGGGAGGCGGGAAAGGACTGGTAGTAGGTAAGAATGGAAATCAGTGGAGGTATCTCTGGGACTAGTTGGAGGCCTGGGATGGGGGAGAATATGGGGAGTCTATTGGAGTGACCCTAGCTGAGAGTCTTACCAGAGGGGGATATAGAGCCTGAAGTGACCACCTCTGTAGCCAGGCAAGAATTCCAGATGAGGAGGTATATCAATCAACCAACCAACAAAACCCTCAACCCAAAATTTGTCCTGCCTACAAGATGTGCAGGGATAAAGATTGAGCAGAGACCGAGGAAATGGCCAATCAATGACTGCCCCAACTTGAGACCCATTGTATGTGAAAGCACCAACCCCTGACACTATTAATGATATTCTGCCATGCTTGTAGACAGGAGCCTCAAATAACTGTCTCCTGAGAGGCTCCACCCAGCAGCAGATGGAAACAGATACAGAGACCCACAAGCAAACATCAGGTGGCGCCCGGGGAGTATGAGGAAGAGTAGCGGATAGAAGTGAGCAAGTCAGAGGGGTCAAGGACGCCACAAGACAACCCACAGAGTCAAATTACCTGGGACCATGGGGCTTCACAGAGCCTGGGCCACCAACCAGAAAGCATGCAGGAGCTGGACATTTGCAACAAATGTGCTGCTTAGTCTTCATGTGTGTCCGCTAATAAATGGAGTGGGGGCTGTCTCTGTCTCTATTCCCTGCCATTGAGACCCCTTCCCCCTACCTGGACTGCCTGGTTGGGCCTCAGTGGAAGAGAATGTGCCTAGTCCTGCTGGGACTAGATGTCCCAGGTTAGGGTTTATACTCAAGGGAGGATCCCCATTCTATGAGGAGATGGGGAAGGGGCAATGGGGGGGGGGGGGGATTTGTAAGGGTGGGACTGGGAAGAGAGGTGGGAGGGGGGTATGATTGAGATGCAAAGTGAATTTAAAAATTTATCGGAGAAAAAATAAAAATGTCTATTTAAAAAGAAAGAAATGCAGAAAAGAAAGAAGGAAAAAGAAAAAGAAAAAGAAAGAAAGAAAGAACAAAAGAAAGAAAGAAAGAAAGAAAGAAAGAAAGAAAGAAAGAAAGAAAGAAAGAAAGAAAGAAAGGAAGGAAGGAAGGAAGGAAGGAAGGAAGAAAGGAAGAAAGGAAGAAAGGAAGAAAGAAAGAGTGAAAGAAGGCTGAGCAACCCATGGGGAGCAAGCCAGTAAGCAGCGCCCCTCCATGGGCTCTGCATGAGCTCCTGCCTCCAGGAGCTTACCATTTGAGTTCTTTCTCTGGCTTCCTTCAATTATGGACAACATTGTAAAAATGTAAGCCAAATAAACCGTTTCCCCCTGCACCTCCACAAAAATGGAGATCCTGTACCATGTTCAACTCTCTCTACTTCCTGACCACAGGTGTAGTATGAGCAGCTGCCTCAAGTTTCTGCTGTCATGGCTGCCCCAGCATGAGAAATGGTGCCATGGAACAGTGAGTCAAAACAAAGCCTTCCTTCATTAGGTGTTTTTTTTGCCAGGTACTTTGTCACAGCATGGGAAGGTAACAAGACGCTTTTCTCCCTTTGTCTCAGTCAAGGTTACTATTGCCGTGATGAAACATCCTAACAAAAAGCAACCTGGGAAGGAAAGGGTTTATTTCTATCACAATTCCATATAAACACTTCAACGAAAGCAGTCAGGGCGGGAACCTGGAGGCAGAAGCTGATGCAGAGGCCATGGAGGAGTGCTACCTCCAGGCTTGCTCATCCTGACTGCTCAGCCTTTCTTAAAGGCATGGCACCCTGACAATGGGCTAGGCCGTCTCCATCAATCACTAATTACGAAAATGTTCTACAGCCAGATGTTATGAACTTACTTTCTCAACTGAGGCTCCCTCTGCACCTTATAACTCTAGCTTGTATCAAAATGGCATAAAACTCGCCAGCCCATTCCTCCCTTTCATCTGATTCACACACTGCTTTCTGATGGACAGACTCATTTTATTCACACACTGCTTTCTGATGGACAGACACAGAGAGCAGGGGGCAGCCCAACCCTTTGCCTACTCTCAAGAAGAAAAGCTAAAAAGGTGTCCCAACAGGCCTGATGGGGGTGGAAAAAGGCTGCAGGCATCACATCACACCCACCCAGGAGAGGGGCCAAGTTTGGGAGGACAGTAGGAGGATTCAAGAGGCCTGCTGTTAGCCAGGGCTACATCTGGCCCATACTGCTGTGCCTGGCCATCAGGGGACAGGCTCACAGGATAAAAGCTACAGCAGGGGTGCCAGAGACAAGGCCAGGGACAAAGCCATGGCTGTGTAGACCAAGTTCCAAAATAAGCCCTACTCACAGAGTGTTTGGTCACCATGGCAACAGTAAAGTTCTGCATAATCTGAAAGACTCACCATCAGCAGCTTTCTTCCCTTCCCTAGGAATCAATCTTCTGTCTCCAGGAGCCTGCCCAGGTCAGGCACAAGCATATAAACTTCACACTGTACTGAAGACCACTGGGGTCTTCTGAGGTCACCCTCATCATCCACAGCCTGCAGGTCTAAACACTGAGGTTCTGAGACAGAAGCCCTGGCTGGGTCACACAGCCCAGTGCTGCTGGAATTCAGGTCCCAACAATCGTTTGGAGGCCTAGACCAAGCTCCTGTCTTTCTCCATCTATTTCAAGTTCCTCATTCCTTCTAAGCCTGTTTCCTTTCTCCACCCAAAACACAGCTGAGGTGGAGATAAGCAGCTCTTCATCCTGCCTGAGTGCAGACTTGGCAATTAGGGATGCTAGCAAGTAGGCAGGGACACCAGCTCCTGTCCTCAGGTTCAGTTACAGCAATGAAGCCCGTGGTGTCTATTAGTCATTCTTGTGGGATGATGATGTCAGAGACTGTCAGTTAATGCCCCAGGATTTCTCATTACACTTCTGGAGACAAGCCCTGCCCTGTCTGGACACAATAATTTTAAGTGATGTAGGCTTAACCAGTCCTTTGTTGTGGATTGTCTCTCTAGAAGCTGTGACTAGTCCAAGAGAAATGAATGACCCAATCAGAGTCAGATATTGACAGATGATACTGAATAAAGCACCTCTTTTTCTCCGCTGGGGTTCATGCACTTGAGATTTCCAATGATTTTGTTCTCTACATGGAGAGAGGGCACTTCAGTCACCATTCATGAATCAACTAAATCCATGCCGGCTAGCTGAGCAAGATGCTAAGTGCATATGCTTCTGATAACAATGGCCCCTAGCCCACAACAGACCTGGACTGACAAAGCTGAGTGGCTCCAACTGCCACAGCAGAGTTGTAGCACTGGGACATTACCTCCAGGATCATTCCTGTCCCCCACCACTGACCACACAATGCTCTGTTCCCTGAATTTCTCTCCCTGCTAATCTTAGCAGATTTAGAGTTTAGCCTGTGTGTGAGCATCTGATTGCATGACTTAGATGCTACCCAGGTTGCTAGCTGCACAGGGATCTCGGAAAAGTAGTAAAAAATTTTCCAGGCAGACATCTCAAGTAAGGGGTGTGGCTATGTTGCCTGCACACAGAGGCTGACCTTACTTCACTGTGACCTTCATTGTGATCACAATCTCTCATGCTGGCCTGCAGCTATCACAGGGACCCCACCACAGGCTCCTTGTCACATCATTTCTCATCTTGGGGCCTCATACTGTCCATCTGCAATCTGTCCTGTCCTCGGTTCTTCTCAGAGTTCTCAGTAGGATCAAGGCAGACAACAGAAGGGAAAGGCTTTGTACACTATAAGGAGCTGGACATCAGGGAGAGCATTGCTTTTCAGCAGACTGTTGTTAAAAGTGAATCTAGAGATGGGAAAATGGCACTCAAGGCAGCTCCTCAGCCAATCAGCAGCCTAGAACTTGAATTTGTGAGTCCTGCTCAGGCCTCGGCGCAGTGGGAAACTGAAGCAGAAGGGGAGGACAGCTGGCTCTTTAAAAAACAGTGGTGAGTGAATAAGATCTCTGTGGCTGCATAGCAAATGTCTCAGTAGCTTGAAACTGGCAAATACTCACTACCCTTGGTTCCTGGGGTTAGCTCAGCCTAGCTGGAATCTCTTTCATTAAGCTGCAGTCTCCTAGGAAAACTGGATTGAACGAGGACTATTTCTCATCTCCTTCACACAGCTCCTGAGCCTCGGATCTCACTGCTCTGCAGAAGAGGCACACCCAAGCAAGTTTGAGATGCAGTGAGGTAGCAGGGTACCAGCTTTCAAGATGTCTTGTCTCTTTCCCCACCCCTCTGGCCCCTCCACTGCCAGATGCTAGTCACTAAACCGTGGCTTACAACGTATAGTGACCAGGAGGAAGGGTTTTTATGGCCAGTTTAACAACTATCTAGACTAGAGCCAAGAAAAGGCATCGCAGGCTATAGTTGTAGGTCAAGTGCTTCAGAGAAAGGGACAGACAAAAGGGATGGAGTGGGCCAAAGAAAACAATACCCTCAGCTCCTTTGCACCAAATGTACCCCGGCCTGCCAGTGCTGGTGGGAAAGCTCACAGGAAGCCTCATTTGGCCACTATTCCATTCCCTGCAGGGTCACCCCATGGAAAGGTAGGACAGAGACAGAGAAAATGATGCAGCGGTCTCACCGTAAAATGAGGGTCCCAAAAGGCAATGTGGTATCACCCAAGAAGCCTAAAGGCTTTCATTCATTTTCTAGTCCTGGGGATTACATGTCTGATTAAATGGCACGCCCTCTCTAGGCAGCCACGTGAGGGAGATGGGAAATAGTCCTCACTCAATCCAGCTTTCCTAGAGACTGCAGCCTGAAAACAGCTAGGTTGTGCTGAGCCAACTCCCAGGAACCAAGGGCAATGAGTATTTGCTGTTTCAAGCTACTAATCTATTTGCAGCCCAGGAAAACAATCTGATACAGGGCCAAGTCTGCTCTGCTACAGGGCCAAGGTTATCTTTACAATGCCAAGAGCATGTCCCCATTATCCATAGAATGGCACCTTCAGAGGGCCCTTTCTCATAAACAAGTGTTGAGCATCACCAGAGGCACGGCCCCCAGCAGTCCTTCCTTCTCCTCCCCTCCCTCCTATGTTTGACTTCCTATGCCTAATCCCACCTTGCTATCTTCTCTTCAGGAAGCCCTGCCAGCCCTTCCTCTACTCTCTAGACCCTGAGTCAGATATAAGAGGCCAGACAGGCTGGGCTTGAGCAAGGGACTGAGCAGTTCCAGGTTACAGAACTGCCAGGTTTAATGCTTCCAGACTCCCATGATGCTCCCTTCCCCGCCTAGCTCTGCAGCTAAGGAGCATGTCCATGTGGGGGCTGTGAACAGAACTGTCAAAACAGTACCCTGGCTCCCAGGCTGCAGGCTTATATAATGCAGCCTGCCTCCCCCACTCCCTGCCAGTCCCTTGGCGGCATCTCAAAGTACAGGGCCACCAGGAACCCACACCCAGAGCATTCATGGAGTTTCATTGCCTTGGACTCACAAGGCTCTTGGTGGCAATGCTGACATTCTCTCTGGATCTTTTTCTCCTGCTTTGTTCTCTATCTTCAGTATCCAGGACACACATGGCAGCCAGGCAAGTACAGATGAATGAACTAAAAGCATCAGTAATACTTAGACCTCAGAGAAAATGCCCTGGGCCCAGCATGACACATTTAATCCTAACCTCTCACAGTGTAGGTAGTATTAGCCCCAGTGGTGTAGACTGATGAGAAGTTGGGTGCAGGCAAGCATGAACGGACAACCAGGTGGACAGATACCATATTCTCTCCCTGGAAAGGGAGAAATAAAACCCACCCTTGGGTAGAATACCAGGATGTTAAAGAACAGGCAACAAGGAATAAACTGTTGCATTAAAAACATGTCTTTTAACTATTCTAACAGGCTAAGGAGGAAGTCTAAAAATATTGTCAAAATCACCATTTCTGATCAGCATCAGTCAGGATAAATGAGGTTAAATAAGTAACAAAGAACCCACTATCTCAGTGACATAAACTATGGCGTATTTGTAGGGGCGAAAACAGATTTCCATTCATGTTGTCCTTCCTAGGAACTTACCTGGAATGACTCTGGTTGCTGAGGAAAAGCTAGAGAAATGGTACATTAATTATTACAGGCTGTGGACTAGCTATTGGCCAGAGCTAGTCACTGGATCACTAAACATGTAATCTTCAGTAGGTCCAGATGAAGGGACTGTGAATTTGGAGGAAAGGTAAGATTCAGGGCTTGTCCTGTGCTGAGCTCAGAGACACAGGATACTTAGCAAAGCCTTCCCAATACCCAATGCTCCATTCAGATGGAGAAAGAACAGGAGCAAACTACAGCTGGGTCCTGACAGAGGGCAACCTGCTTACATTATGATGGCCTCAGAGAGAAGCTGCCCAGACAGAAACCACACCCAGACCATACAACCTCATCAATTAAAAATCCTCCCTTCCAGGGCAACCTCATAGAGAAGTCTGCCTACAGCAACCCATAGCTCTTTTAATACTTAATTCTCCTTTCCTAAGGCAAAAAAAGTGGATCTTCCAGGATCAGCTGTGCCTAAGGGCTCCCCAGAGGAAGGAGGAATAAAGGGGAACCAGATATAGCCCAGTCTCCAGCTACTAAAGAGGGTGTCACCCTACCATGCCCTGAGTAGATAATTAAAGGGCCAAGAGAGATGATGATCACGCAGGTCTTGTCCATAGTGCCTGCTGGAACCCAAGGGCTGGGATCTATATCCATTTGGAGCCAGGTGTACAGGCTTTAGAAACTGTGCCCAGTTCTAAGATTTCACAAGTCCATATCAAGAGATCCAAGAAACTGAGTTTCTCTAGAGGGAAACTAGGGATCCTGGTATGCCTGGGAAGAAGTGAGGCACACCTGTCCCCCGCCTTCCCCCATTCACATATGTATTTGCATGCATATAAATCAAGTGTTCTGTTCACCTATGTTGTTAGATTTTAACAAAAATTGCTAAGATGTCTCTAAGTAGTCAGCAGACTTGGAGACCAGGTGTCCTTTGAATGGCAGCTTCACTCAGTGCTATAGACTTTAACCTCACTGTGCCTCAGTTTCCTGTTCTATAATGGAGATACTTATTTTCTTAGTGGAAGAAAAAAGCAATATGTCAGGTAAACCCCAGTGTGTGGCAAAGCCTGTGATCACATACAGGTGGTGAGTTCCTGGACCCACTGGGTTGCTGAAGCCCCCTGGGGAGACTTACTCAAGAGCCTTGGAACAGGACAAAATGGGCTGTGCCTGGTGCTCTGTCGCCCCCTCATGGACACCATCCTCCTAACACCCTGAACCCACTTTCAACAAAACGTCTTGTTTGAAAAGGGCATAGGGTACATGTTAGTAATCCCAGCACTCAGAAAGTAATAAGAGACAGGTCTCTAGATTTAGGTCTACCAAGAGTGTCAGGACAGCCAGGTCTAGGTTAGAAGCTGCTGAAAAAAAAATTAAACTAAAACAGGGGGTAGGAGGTGCAAGGCTAGATGTTAGGGACAGGTAAGAAGCTACTTTGGAGCTTCTAACCCAGGATTGGAAATCTCTGGATAATGGAGGCTCAGGAAAATCAAGAGTCTCCCCGTCCATTCTCCACACAGGTCTCTCAACAGGTCTCTGGCCATTCTCTCAACAGGTCTCGCCTGTTCCCAACCATTGCTGCCCCCAGGTCTGTGTCACACACTCCCTCCTTCCAATGACAAACAGCCTCACACAGGCTCTGGCACTACCAGGGAAGCAGAGGTGAAGCTTCCAGTAAGCTGATGCTCTTCCCAGGCCTAGAGGCCTCCAGCCATCCATGTTCCCAGGACATGGCTGAGTACCAAGGCAGGTCTGCATGGACCTCTGCACAAGCTTCAGAAGCCTGAGACTTCATCTTCACAGAGGCCAAAGTCTTGCTATCAATTCACTGCCCTGATATACACAGGGTGAGAGCTGCCTGCTACTCAGGAGTTGTAACTCAGAATTGTAGGGTAGGAGCCACTGTAGAATATGTGGGTATCTAGTGTAGTGCTTGACACACAGTGAGTACAGAATTCACTACTCACTCATAAGCAGGTATTGAGAAAGCCCACCACCCGTACATGGATTCCAAAACATCTTGGCAGAGGAAGGCTCCAAAAAGCCCTGGACCCTCAGTGAAATGCTTTCCCAGAATCCTTCTCCAAATCCTGTCCCAACACTACAGGAATATAAACTTGGTTCAATGTGTCCAGAGGTTCTTGACTCCTGAGGCACTTTGCTCTCCATATAATGCCTTTTTTGTCTTTATGGTGTCTGACAATTTCCCCTCTGTTGGCAACAGGGGCTTGCACCCCAGCCCCATCTCACTCCTCCTGTCCTAGCAAGCCCTGTCCCCACCCCCCCACACACACACACCAAATCATGTCAAAAAAGCCCTAGACACCAGCATCTCAGACCTGAGTACAAAGCTGTAAGGTAGTTATGGAACAGGTATGGTAGCACTTTAGTCTTTAATTCCATTATTAGTAGAGCCCTGTGGGTTTATTAAAGTGGGCCGTAATCTAGCCTGATTGGTATCCTTCCATTAGTATAACCTGCACGCGTACACAGAAGCACGTGCATGTATACACACACACACACACACACACACACACACACACACACACAACCAGGAACTGAGGAGATTAAGACATACTGCAGGCCAGATTTCAGATTCCAACCCTGCCAACCATACCTTGTGGACTTACGGCTACTACGAGTACACATTTGACCTGGCAAACCATGGATGCAACTATTCACCTTTATCTAGTCCACCCTTTGCTGGACTGTGGGGAAGGTACTAGTACCAACTCATCCTCATGGCTGTTCTCTTAACCTCAGCCTGATCTCTGAGAACAGGAAAACAACTGAAAGGACCCTAAACTGCCTATTGCCTGGAACTTAGTTTCCTAATAACTCCAAAATTTGCTGCTGTTAGGGCAGCTCAGTCCCCAGCAGAGCCTGCCTGCCTCGTCCTTAAAATGATGCTCACATCTTTTTTTTTTCCTTTTTCTTTTTATTCAAGACAAGGTTTCTGTGAGCCCTTGTCCTAGAACTTGCTCTATAGCAAAAGAGATCCACTTGCCTGAGTCCCTAGTGCTGGTGTTTAAGGTGTGCACCAAGACACCCAACTCCCGTTTCTTAATAGGAAATTAAGGCTGGGATAGGTACAGTAAGTAGCTGAGTTACAATCTGAACCCAGGTCAACTGGGTCTGAGTCCAGACTTACACCATAACTGTACCTTACTGCCTCATATTTCAAGTAAAAGAAAAGAATGTCACTGATTTAACTAAAAACCACGTTAATACCCTTTTGAACCATGTTTCTGTGGTGCTAGGAGGACTGAAAGAAAGCCTGGCCTCATACACTCCAGGCAAGCTGTCAACCACTGAGCAGCAATCCTTGGCTCATAAATAACAACCTACCACCGTTCATGTTTAAGTACAAGGCTCTGTATGGCTCAACAGGTAAAGGTGCTTGTCACACACATCTGATGACCTGAGTTTTCCCAAGAGCCCATGTAAACATGCAAGGAGAGAACAGGCTCCATGCAGTTGCCCCCTGAGCTCCACCCATGTGGCATGCTATTCAGAACCAACACATACACACACATGTACACACACGATATGATTTACATCTAAAACCACAACATACTTAATATAAATGAAAAATCTAAAACCACAAAATTACCCTGTGAAGTGTGCATCTTCTGCCACGATCACCTTAAGGCTGAGAAAACTAATCTTTTGCATTTCTGAAATTCCTTGTTTTTGCTGTTTCCTTTGGTGTCAGGGTGGAGTTAACTTAGCATTGAAAAGCACTGGCTTCTCTTCCTGAGGACCCAGGTTCACACTTCTTAGCACCTACACAGCAGTTCGCAACTATCTGCAAATCGAAGATCCAACACCTTCGTATAGACATACATGCAAAACACCAATCCACATAAGATAAAAATAATTTAAATATAATAGAATTGGTCTTATGATACTTGTAAATGTTCCTCTAAAACAGTATTTTCACTAACATTCTTATGTAGATTGTTTTTGAAACAGGACCAACCTCCTGTATCCCAATTTGTAGCCTTGCACACTTTGAAAATGAAGACAATCTTGAACTCCTAATCCTGCTTCCACCTCCTAAATACGGGAATTACAAGGATGCTAACCTCCATATCTGGCCTGTAATCTTCACTGTACGTACGACTTCTGTGGTGGCTACAGTGACCAGAGTCTGTGATTCCCAACAGCTTGTCATTAACAGCTGCTTAGGATTTTGCCAGAAATCCTCTTTCCACACGGTATCCATTACCACCCAGTATCCATTACCACACGGTATACATTACAGCAGCAGCTCGTCTCCCACATGCAGTCCGGGTCGGACACTTCGTGACGGTAGATGCAGCAGAGCTCAGGAGCTGGGAACAGCCCATCGAAGCCCATCTGCACCCGTATCAATCTTGTCACTGCATGACACAAGTATATGACTAAGGACAAATATTTAAGCTGAAAGACCAACCAGGGGACATGAAATGTCTATACCTTGGGCAAGGGACCAGCAATCACCAGGCGGCCCAAGTATGCCAAGGCAAAACCAATGAAAATCAAGCTGCTGTCAGGGGAAGCAATGAAAGCCAGCTCCTTTTAGCACAGCAAGGCGCAGGGCTGATGATCTCCTTGGCTGAGTCCTCGGAGCACTGCTTCAAATCCTACTTGTCTCAGACGCTCATGTTCATGAGAAAGGGAGGAAAGAGGGGAAGTATGTGTGCCAAGCCTATCTTGGCCATACTTGCAGGGCTACAGTAACATAGCCACAGCAGCTCAGGCCAGTGTCTTGTAGAATTAAAGGTTAGGATCCAGTTCAGATTCAGAAACCAACCAATCCTCAATTTCTAGATATTTTCCTGGGCATTTTTCCTCATGCTGCTACACATCAAGCACTGCCCACTTCCTGTAAGCCAAGCTTGTCATCTCCCTCAGCACTGTGCCTGCCAGCCATGGTTTACCAAGAAACAGGTATCATACTGGTATCTCTCACTCAACTAACCACTCCTGTAAACCTGCATGTCCACGCATCCTCTTCAAGGCCTCAAGTAGGATGAAATGTTCTTACCAAGCCTGCCTTCCAGAAAAGCACACTCCGGTCCAAGTTTGCAGATCAATCATAAAGAAATGGCTATGGTCATTCATCAGGAGCAAGTACATTTCCAGGAGGTAGTGAGAAGCAAACACCCCAGGCAACAGTGATTTCAGCACAGGAAGTCAACTATGAAAAAGAAGGCCTGTGTATATATTTCCTGTTCTCTGAAGCCTTCCTCTTACAGTTGTTTTTTTTTTTTTTTTTTTTTTTGGTTTTTCAAGACAGGGTTTCTCTGTGTAGTTCTGGCTGTCCTGGAACTCACTTGGTAGACCAGGCTGGCCTCGAACTCAGAAATCCGCCTGCCTCTGCCTCCCAAGTGCTGGGATTAAAGGCGTGCGCCACCACCGCCCGGCCTCTTACAGTTGTTTTACGGTCAATGACCGAAGTTGTTTTCAGTGATAGTATGCTCAGTTAATTCAATGCTTCCCATTTATAAATGTACTTTAAATAACAAACTTTATTTCACTGACTTTCCCTTGATTTTGTTAATTCTGGATTTCTAAAAGCACAGTTTTCGGCATTTTGGTAATACAAAGTGTTGGGGTGTCTTCCTTTAACAATGTCACTAGTACTGCCAGGTCCTCACAGCTCCTTCACTGATTAAACCCTGAAGTCTGATTCCTCCCCCAGTGATACACACACACCACCGAGGCCCACTTGCTGTAAATAAAGCCCTGGAGACTTTCTACATTACAGCCTGCTTGGGATTTCATTGACAGCCATTCACTCACTGAGCTCAGCTTCGTCAAATCTGTTTACAGATTAGGAAACTGAGGCACAGACAGCTCACTGAAGAATCCAGTTCTCACATCAGGTGCTGCTGAAGAGATCTCAAAGATTCAGCCTTGTACCCCACACAGTACTGCTGTCACACTGGCTCCACTGTCCTTAGCAGCCAGGGACTCACTCACTTTATTTCCTCTGTACACACGAAGAAGCTTGGCAGTCAGTGGCCCAGGAGCCAATACACAGACTCGTCTACAACCAGGCCTGTTCCTGCTCCAGACACATCTTGCTGAGGAGACATGACAGGGGCTAGGCAGCCAGAGCAGAGAGAGCCCTCAGACACCCGAACACAGTATATGAGGCCAATAGACCAAAGTACATTTCCAGGGGCTGCAGATGTGCTACAGACAGCAGTCTGAGGCAGAGAGGCAGGGGAAAAGGTTTGGAGCAGTGCAAGAGCACTGACTGGGAGGTGGGTGGTTTGTGCACTGCAGGTTTGAGGGTTGATGGGCAGTGGACTCATTTGAGGCGATAGAGCACCTTGCGCTGCATGCGGTGCTGGATCTCACCCCTGCGTAGCATGAGCTGCAGCACCTTTCGGATGGCATGCTCTGGATATTTCTATAGGAAGAAGCACAAGACAGATGCACAGGTATATCATTATGACCCAAGGGAGTTGATGCACGACCCCCCCCCATCATAGATAATTTTAAACAGACAAAAAATATCCACCTCCATTCTGCTTTGACTTCAGAAAGCCTCATATATGATACCTCCTGTGTACTAGGCAAGTAGAGTCCTATATCGACTTTATGGACTTAGTATTAGAAATAATCTCATTTTATAGAGGAAGAAATAGGCACAGACTGTCACCTGTTTGGGTCATATAACAATTAAGTAAGATAGGACTTAAGTCGCTGTAACCCTAGAAATCAAGCTTTCTCCAGCCCCAGCCTCAGTTAACACTAGTGTCTTCACTTATAGAGGGCCAGTACCCAATACTATATAATTTACTTCCAGGAGCAAACTGAGAGGATACACAGGAAAGGGAACAAAAGACAGAAACCAGGGACATCCTCATGATTTTAAAGGGCCCAGGCATCTCCTGGCACCCCAAAACAGTATCTCCTATGCTGGAATCAGTAGCCCTCTCCTTAATGAGCTGAAAGGTTCACTCATCTGGTTCAAGTCTTTCCTACCCTAAAAGGATCCAAACAAGGGAAAATCTAAGAGATGGGGAAATTAGGTATTGGTTTCTCCAGACCCGGCTTCCTCCTTTCCTATAAATAACCAACTCCAACTGTAGACTGTAGCAGTTAGCTCAAACACCCCCATCCCAGCACCCCTCTGCTGAACATGGAACACTGTATGTGATGGCTGAGTGGGAACCAGACTAAGAGAACCAGTAGGATACCCTCTGAATCCTGGGCCTGGCTTACAGACCCAGGGTTAGGAAGGCTCACCTGCTTGGTGAAGTCCTGGACAATGCTGTGTTCAGACACCTGGGAGCCTATGGCAAAACGGCGCTTGAGTTGCTTCTCAATGCGGCTCAGCATCTCCTGGTCCTCCTGGGTAGTGAAGCCCTCCACTCCTGTGAGAGTACAATATGGAAACTGGGCGCTAGAAACCCCAGTTCATTCATACTGGGAGGGCCAGAGATGACAGCCTCTAACTAGAGTGGCCTGAACCCATCCCCAGAGAAAATTAAAGACAGAACACCATGTGACAGTGGAGGCCTCACCAGGGAAGTGAGAATCAAGTAATATGGGGAAGAGTTCTCTAAGCAGAGGGAAAGGTAACAGAGGCCATGCAACAGGCACAGAGCTAGGTAGCAGAGACACCGTGGTAACTGAGAGTCAGGTGCCATAAGACCCTGTGGGCTACACATACCAAGACAACAGGAACACCCACAGAAAAGACTTTGAAGGAAGCAATTTTTATTTGGTTGGGTTTATTACTTCATTACTTTTGAGGAACAGTGTCGTTGTATAGCCCTGGCTAGCTTCAAACCTCAAACCCAAGAGATTCTCCTGCTTCTGCACCATCATGCCCAGTGGAAGTATAGGTTTTGAGTTAAAGAGAGCAAGAAGGGAGGGAAGGCAGAGCCCTCTAGAGTACAAATCTTTGAGAAGTACTATCCATGAGAAGCCCTGGGTAAGCAGAAGGTGTACAATCTTACCAGATAAGAAAGAGAACCATTCCTTCTCCAACATACCTGGCCCAGCTGTCACCACCCCTCTTAATTCCTTTCACTCACTACCTATAACAGCCTCCTCACCTATCCCACCAAGAAAGGTTGGAAAGCCTGTGGAATGGGTAGGACAGGAACCTTGGGAACTACTTGCTTATAGCTCTGTCATCTAGACAGTGATTGGCAAATGCTAAGTCAGATTTACTGCCAGACTAGGGTGGATGTAACTCTAAAGAGGCTGGCATATCACCAATCTCAGAAGACTGGCTGAAAGCAGGCAGCAAACATTAAGGCTCAGGGCCAAGAGGCCTGTATTCCACCAAGACTGGTGACCATGACACCACAGAAGCTGTCAGTCTCATCTCCATGACAGGAAGATGTGGCTGGTATGCCAGACATGGCTGTCAAAAAATGGAGGCCACAAATTAGGAAACTCTAGTTCTTAACAGGAGGGAGGGCTGACAGCCACTCTTTACAGTGATAGGCCTACAATTACTTTTAATGAACCAACTCAAGAGGTCTATGGAGAAGGAAGCTCCTTCCTCCTACAATAGTTAAAGCATCCAGGAGAGAAGCAGGGGAAAGGCTATTATCAAAACCACATCCAGGCAGCACCCTACAGGCCACCAGCTAACTAAATCTCTATCCTAGAGTCCAAGACCACAGTCCAGCACTTACTCACCCGACAGGTTGCCAGACAAAGCAGCATCCAGTGTGGACACCTGGAACAGCCTCAACGCCTCCTCTACATCAGCCTCGGTGGCAAAGGGCTGCAGTTTCATCTTACTGAGGGCCTCAGCAATGCGCACAATAGCCTCCAGCTGCCTGTTGGAACAACAAAGTACCCAAAAGGCTCAGCCCACATTCCTTCCTCTGATCCTCCAGCAAGGACCATGGCCAAGGTAGTTAGGACTACAGGGGAGTTTGCTGGCTATCTATTACCCTTTATTCTTACTACTGGAACCCAATCTTTTAAAAAGATTTATCTATTTCATGTATATAGGTACACTGTTGCTGTCTTCAATCATACCAGAAGAGGACATCGGATCCCCATCACAAACAGTTGTGAGCCACCATGTGGTTTCTGGGAATTGAACTCAGGACCTCTGGAAGAGTAGTTAGTGCTCTTAACCGCTGAGCCATCTCTTCCACCCTAGAACCCAATTTTTATTCCAGCACATGCTGCCTGCTAAAGAATATTTCCTGCCACCAGGTGGTGGTGGCACACACCTTTAATCCCAGCACTTGGGAGGCAGAGACAGGCGGATTTCTGAGTTCGAGGCCAGCCTAGTCCACAGAGTGAGTTCCAGGACAGCCAGGGCTATACAGAGAAACCCTGTCTCGAAAAAACAAAACAAAACAAAACAAAACAAAACAAAAGAACATTTCCTGCCTTTTTGGTCCAGGTGTGGCCCATAAGTTCTAAATCCATGCATCATATGAAAATGTCAGAAGTGTCCATAAAAAAACCATGTCTTCTTCCCACTGTCTCTTTTGGTGCTCAAAATGTGGAAATGATGGCTGTAACTTCTAAAACCATACAGGGCTGAAAGGCTGGCAAAGGTGAATGTAATGGAGCCCAGGGTGACAGCTCCAAAAAACCACCATAAACTACCACCTACTTCCTAAAGTTTAATAATGAAAATAAACTTCCACTTAAGCTACTCTCTTTGGGTTTCTTTATACACAATCAGATCTACTTGTAACCAATATTGATTAATATTGAATAATATGGCAAGTGCTTCTCTGCTACTAGAGGTATAATTCAACTGTTACTAACTCTGTTGTCTATAAATGACAACCCTAGTAGTAGAAGTATAAAGAAGAATTGAGACCCAGTGAAGATCTGTAGAATTTCCCTGTAGTTACATAGCCGGTCAGAGGCTAGGACAGAGTCCTCCCCTTTCTTCAGGCTGCCTCTCAAAGAGGGAAGCCAGGCAAAATACAGAAGTGAGAATTACCCAGGCATTCCCCAGCCTCAAACACACACAACAAAATAGATAATTAGGAAGCCACAGCACATGATCTCAGATGACCCCTTGCCCAGTCCACCCTGGGCCTGCATTATGAGAATGGCAGTGGCTAACTGGCCCTGCTCTCTGAGGTAAGCCCACTTGCTCACCGCACAGTGATGGGGATGCTGGATCGACGGTCGCTGTCCCTCTCATGCTGACGAGCCCCACTCCGCATGATGATGTAGCGGTTCTTCAGCTTCTCTGCTGCCTCTGCTGATAGCCGAGGTCCACATCTCCTGCAGATTGCAGAGCGAACTAGAGTAAGGTCAGAACAGAATCCAAGGTTGCCCCCACCCTGTTCCCAGGCCTCTACTGGCTCGCAAAGATGAATGTTCCCAAATACAGCTTCCTGCTCATGATATAGCTATCAAGTCATTTGAAAGAGATTTAAGAAAAACTGGACCTGGCTATCAGCAGGTATCAGAGATCTACATGGCACCTCTCTGAGAAAGTAGGAAGCGAGAGTGTGAACTTAGGTGCAGAAAACTAGTCTTGTTGCTGGCTGCAGTATGCTGTCTGACCACCAGGTGTACACTGCTCCAGTCACTGAGGGCCACACAGGAGCAGGAAGCCCAACAGGGAACAGGCTTCCCAGCAGTCCAGCTTCTCCACTCCATCTCCCTGACTTAAGAGGATGAGAAAATTGAGGCCCAGAGATAAGATCTCCCTGAAGGCTTCCCAAAGCTCAAAACCACAGCAAAGACACAGGAACTGTTAACGCCTACTCACTGTGGCAGAAGTGGTGCATGCATGAGGGGACCACTCAACTGCTACAACTGATGAGTACCCCATTTTTGGGGCTTCGCCCTTTCAAAGATAAACCCTGAGAATCTGAATAAGAAGGTTAAGAGCACAGCCTCTGGGAACTGTTACAACTACTTTCCGTATACGGCCTTGGACAAGTAATCTGACCTTGCACCTTAGCTTTCTAGAACAAACTTATAGGTCATTTATATACAAAAAATAGAATCATGTCTAGTACAGAAGAAACACCATGTGTCCCAATGACAGTTTACAGCTGAAATCTACTAAGTATAAGGCCTGGTGCGGTAATATACCAAGAATTTAAACATAAACTTTGAGAAACTGGGGCTCAGAATGCTTGAGCAATCTGTCCAAAGCCATAAACTTAAACTCATGGAGAGGGTCACAGTAATGGGTAAGAACAGGACAAAGTTCCAAACAGGGTTACCAGGTAATCCTGGGGAAGGAGCAGAACAGGACTGGGCTCTCCCTCCATCCAAAAAGCTCATGCTACCCCCAGCACTCACGCTCGGCAGTAGGCAATGAACTTCTTCATCTTAGCCAGGTCGATCTCACCCTCCACAGCCTGTGTCTGTGTCAGTGCACTCACATGCAGAGTGATCACGTGCTTGGCCAGCATCTAAGGAGCACAGGGAACACTGGGTCAGCTCACAGGTTTAACAGACAAGATGAAATAATATGGCAAGTGCGTGTGTTCCAGTCCCTTTGGCCTGTCTGCCCTAACTACAGCAAGTATCTACTTAAGCATGGACAGTGGACAATATCCGAGCCGTTCTGACACTTCTATCAAAACTACTAGAAAAGGCTTCTTCCTCTTCCTTTCAGGAGAGTTAAATCAATAGCTAACATTGCAGGATATTTGATCACACTGTGAACCATGAGATTTTTTTTTTCTTGTTGTGGTATGGCTCAGCCCTTTAACCCCAAACAATGAAGGTAAAGTTAATTTGTAGAAGGAAACACCCATGTTTGAAAGTGGTATCTAATTGAGTGGCAAACAAACTGATGAATCAGAGAAAGGTTTGACAGAAAAGGATATGCCCAAGTCTCATAAGAAAAAAAAAAAAAAAAGAGAGAAGCTACTTAAGGGGCAGTACAGAGAAAAGGAGGAGCCCGTTGTACTGAGACAACTGTACAGAGACAGGTTACAGGGAAAGAACAAGCTGGACAGAGGTGAAGACAGAACAAGCCAGAAAATGAGAAGGAGCCAGAAAATTAAGACATGTTGCCAAAGTTAGTTTGAGGCCAAGCAGAGCAATTCAGAGACGCTGAGAGGCACCAGATTGAATCAGTCATCTTGAAGCTGAGTCTGAGACAGACAGCCAGAGTTCAGAAAACCTGCACCCTCAGCCTGGCCAAGACAGGTTTTGTCTTTACCATCACAGAAAGCAACTGTCTAAGAATAAAGCCTCCAAAAGGGAAGCAGAAAGAGACAGCTGGTCCAACAACCTAGATCCTCATGGGCATTATACCTATGGCCTTACCAAATTCCATAAGCTATTTTCTTTCAGAAATTTACTAACAAGGGTGAAGGGCAGAGCTCAGATTTTAGAGTTCTTGCTTAAAAAAAAAAAAAAAACAACAACAACAACACAGCACCTCCCTCAGGGCATACATAGGACTAGGTCTTAGGACTGTAGGTTCCTTCTCTCCAACACTCCACTAGCCACTAACAAGTCATTGATATGCTTCCTCCTAGACTATCTGACCACTAGCATTTCTGTGGCAAAATCTCTTATTCACCCTCATGACCACGAACCTATCTGTTGTCACCAGCCTAGCCCCTGAGACATACCATGTCCCTCTCCTCATTGTGCTCATCTTTGACGATGAAGATCATGTCAAATCGGGACAAGATGGTAGGCATGAAGTCAATATTGTCCTCCCCTTTTGTTTCATCCCATCGGCCAAACACTGAGTTAGCTGCAGCCAGAACAGAGCAGCGAGAGTTCAAGGTGGTAGTGATCCCAGCCTGAATTAGAAAGGGAAGTAAACAGAGCAAATCACCAATTATCCTGGGACACGCCTCTCCATCATATATGAACATATGAACTCATACATTACATACATGTATGTAAGTGTGTATATGCTTACATGTGTGTGCTCTTGCTCCCCTACTCACAGTTCCAGGCCTGCTGCTGCTACCACAGTCTTGGACAAAAAGGACTTGGTTACACCCATCAGAGCAACCTTAGGAGGACTGAGGATTGCTGAAGGGTGGCTGCCACTCACCTTGGCAATGGAGATGGTCTGCTGCTCCATAGCCTCATGGATTGCTACACGGTCATCTTCCCGCATCTGCATTGAAGAGTTTGTCTATCAGAATCCTCACCCAAGAAGGGGAGAGTGACAGAAAAATAACTAGGAATGCCACCATTGTGTAGTAGACTTTAGGCCAGCCAATAGCAGATAATCACACAGGCTTGGCTTTCATTCTCCCGAATTTCCAGAGTACCCCGAGGAGGCAAAGCAACCTAGCCCAAGTTCCCCCAGAGTAATGGGCACAAGTCATTCAGAAGTGGTATCTGCTACCACACCTTAGGCCACACAGCCCAGTCCTGTGTCTAGAAGACGTAGACTCACTTTGTCAAACTCATCAATACAGACAACCCCACCATCGGCCAGAACCATGGCTCCACCTTCCATGATGAAGTTTCGAGATGAGGGGTCCCGCATCACTGAGGCAGTCAAGCCAGCAGCACTGCTGCCTTTCCCAGATGTGTACACCTGGAAGAGACAAAAGGCATCAGTACTTTGTGCTAGCCCCAAAGGGCAAGATCTCAGAGGGCTGTGACTTACCCACATCACACTGCAAAGCTGGTTGAACAGTACAGAACTCAACACCTAACTGGGCCTCAGCCTTTCCTTCCTCTTTGGAAGGCTCACCTGAGCTACAGCACATCCCCTGTGATGTTAAGTATTGATCCCCAGAAAGAGAGAGAGAGAGAGAGAGAGAGAGAGAGAGAGAACACGCGAGACAGTGTGGAGATGGAGGCGGATGTTCACGTGTCTGTAGCAGTCAAAGGACACTGCATGTGCGTGCATGGTCCTCAAAAGGAAGTTAAGCCCCAGATGCTATGCTCAGCTCAGTGCTCTGGAGCATCAACCATCCACCTCGAGACATTCACTGTCCCTGGAAGTCACCTTGGAATCCAATTGGCAACTTCAGTAACTACGGCTCTCGTCCCTCGTCTGACGTCTCCCTCTTCCTTGGCCCCTCCCCCTTTCATCAAGGGGAGGGGCCGAGACGGGTAACATAGTTATCTTTCCCCGGCACATCCAGATCCACAAAACCAATTACACATTAAATGAAAATAGATCAAACGGGGTCTGCGAGCTGACTACAAGGGGCTGAAGGACCGTGCCGTTCCGTCAGAAGAACGGTGCCCACGCACACCTCCAGACACAGGCAGGCACCAACGTCAAGACCCACTCATGTTCGAGCCTTCACGAAGGCTCTGCTGTCATCCCAAGAGTGTCCGCCACGCCTTGCCCAAATCATTTCTGGCCATCATGCTTCATGCTGTCCCCTCTGTTCCCCTTAACAGCAACCTAACCCCGCCACGCCCACTCCTGTAACCATAAGGAGTCTTCTTTTACTAAACCCAAGGTGAGCCACAAAGCAAGGACAGACAGTACAGAGGCCACGCCCACCTCTCAGGACCATGCTTCTCTACTGGAGACTTCACCTCTCAGCTCACCTGCTTTGCCACTCTCTGGTCACGTCAACACCGCCAATCACCCTTAGTTGAGTATGAGGGTCCAAACCCAGCTCCTACCCATGTCCCCATCGCTACTGCTCTACTCTGTCACCTTGCTTTTAACCTCTGTGTCAATAAATTCCACTGGTCAGACCTCAAAAAAAAAAAAAAAAAAAAAAAGTATTGATCCCCAGAAAAGGACATATTTGAAGCTGCCCTCAGGGCTGGGGACTCTTGGGTTTTAGGATGCTTAGGATGCCTGAGTCCATCATCTGTGAAGACCTGTATGCTACATATTGCCAGACCCCTTGAAATATAGTAAATCCTACCTGAGGTACATGTAAGTGAGACATATTCAGATCACACTGTGCTAACATGAATGCCAAGGATTCAATACTTGCATGTAATAGGCCTGGGATGTACTTAAGTGGTAAAATATTTGCTTAACATGCACAAGATTTGGGGTTTATCTACACACACACACACACACACACACACAGCTTATATTGAACCACAGTATAAGCAGATTATACAAATTAATTCCACCTATTCTTACTTTCTAAATGTGGCTACTATAAGATTTAACATGACACAACTTATATTTTCAGGCCTTGGTATTTCTTTGGGACAGTGTCAATGTGTTTAACTTAGCACACCTCCTGTTCATCCAAAACCACCACTTTCCAAACTGCACAGACCAGTCGGTTGTCACATCCACCCTTTCCCTGATCCTCCCAGACCCAGGACACCTGGGTCATTAGACACACTGGCTTGAACCTTGTTCTAAAGTTCCCCAGCAGGGGGATCTTAAGCAAGACACCTTACTGCTCCGCCCCTACATCCAAGGCATAATATGAGCAGTAGCACATGACCACAAGAAGACAGTTAAATGAGTAAAAACTTGGCAGGTACTTTAGAGCCCTGGCTGTCCTGGAACTCACTCTGTAGACCAGGCTGGCCTTGAACTCAGAAATCCATCTGCTTCCGCCTCCCAAGTGCTGGGATTAAAGGCATCTGGCCCTTTTTTATTCCAGCTATTATCATAAGCAGTGTTATTACTTAGCAAATGGGTGAGCTGATGCTCAGGGAATCTAGGCTACCTCTCCCAAGTCCACATGCAGCTACTGCAAGGCTGAGAAGCAAACCAGGCCTGACTCAGTCCAATGTTCTTACCATCCACCCTACACACATACACCTTCCTTCTCCAACCCCCTCTGCCATCCTGACCACAGTCAAGATGAATGAGGAGGAGGATCTGGTTGAACCAGATCCCATGCATGTTCAGGAACTAGGTAAATCTACTCTGTAGCCTTCCTCCCTGCTGGAACACCTAAGCCATGAGAAAGCTGTCCCCAGCCACTTACCCCAATGGGAGAGCACTTCTCCACAAACTTCAGAAGCTGAGACTTGGCTGTACCAGGATCCCCCAACATTAGCAAGTTGATATCACCTCGGCGAGTGAGTCCATCTGGTAGCCTAGAGACAACCAGTAGTTAGAAGACAAAGTAAGAATCTACTTGAGGGCTATCTTCTGAACTAACTCATGATCGTCCCACCTCAGTCTCTTGGCTTTATGTGGGCTGGTCACCCTCCCCTAAGAGTCTCACAACAGGTGGAAATGACAGAGTCTGGGCCAGAAATAAGCTCACACCCAGTTCTCTAGTTCCTAGCCTAACACTGGAGGGTAAGTTATTTCTCAGATAGGAAAGTAACAGAAATGGCACCAAGGGCTGTGCACATTGCAGAGTAGCTACAGGGCAGAATCCTGCCCAACCTGTTACCTGAAGCAAGTCCTTTCGTTCTCTGTGCCTCAGTTTCCTCATCTATGAAATGATAGACTGCTGAGAGGACAGGCTGGGTTCAGGACAGATTAAGCACTTACAAGAATGCTCTGAACATACAAAAAGCATATTAAACAGTAGCCACTAGTATATACTGTCATTGCTGCTACTGTCTGATCTCAATTAGTTTAGAGTTTCAAACAGACATAGGAAGCCAGGAATGGTGATCAACACCTGTAATCTTAGAATCTGGGAGTCTGAAGCAGGAGGATCATGAGTTTGAAGGAC
The DNA here is from genome assembly GCF_004785775.1 of Grammomys surdaster. NCBI lineage: Eukaryota > Metazoa > Chordata > Mammalia > Rodentia > Muridae > Grammomys > Grammomys surdaster. The sequence continues at coordinate 1,202,346 of NW_021620584.1, forward strand.
AGCTTGATTAAATAATAAGACCTATTTAAAAAGAAAAGCCAAAAGAAAGAAAGAAGGAAGCAAAGAAAGAGAGCTGGAGAGATGGCTCAGTGGCTAAGACTGCTCTTCCAGAGGTCCTGAGTTCAATTCCCATCAACTACATGGTGGCTCACAACCAATCATAATGTTATCTGATGCCCTCTTCTGGTGTCTGAAGAGAGCAACAGTGTACTCATGTACATAAATAAATAAATCTTTAAAAAAAAAAAAAAGAAAAGGGAGAGAAGGAAGGAGGGAGGAGGGAAGGAGGGAAAGAGGGAGGGAGGGAAAGAGGGAGGGAGGGAGGGAGGGGAGAAAGGACACATGACACTTTCTAAGTGTCAGGTATTTCACATGTCTCATTCATAGAAACTTTCAAGGTGACATCTCTCACACTAGATCACAGTCTAGGCCAATGGTTTCCCACTGTGCTCCCCAGTGCCAGTAGGCTGAGGGACCTAGGAGACATGGAAGAACGACTGGTCCTCATCATTCAGATGTCCTCCTGCAGCAGCCTTGTCAATCAGCACCCTCCTCCCAGACCCCTCACCTCTTCCGGGAACCTCCAAAAAGCAGGCAGGCAATGGCCTTCTTCATATCCATGCCCCCAAAGATGGAGGGGGAAATGCTCTTGGAGACAAGCTCATATATGTTTGGGAGGGCAGCCAGGCGACGAAATTCCTCCTCTTCCTGTGGGCTGACAGACCCAGCAAAGCTGCGGCCTATGACAGAACAGGAGCATAAGTGAGCAAGGTGCATCTCCTTCAGCCTATTGCTGGGTCTAGCCCTAGATCAGGAACACCCTGACACACACACACACATATACATACACACACACACACACCCCCATCAACATACATACACCAACAGCTCTCAGCACCAGGAAGACACAATCTCACTCAGTTAAGTTAGGGCACAGGGCTATACCAGTCTTTCAAATTTCAAGGGTCCAGAGAGGAAAAGGAGGTTCCAAACAATCATGCCAGATCACAGAGCCCCTGGGAACCACTGGAAAGTCTCTCATAATGCAAATAAAGTAAGTAGAGAGCCAATGCATTGCTTGATCAAATAGAATGGCTCACTTGAGCTGCTGAGTTATGGAGAAGGAGGACCGAGTGAAGAGGGTTGGACCAAGTGGCAGAGGTCTTGAAAACAACCCAGGAGAAAGAGTGGGACTCAGAGCAGGGAGGTAAGAAGTGGCCAGCCCTGGACATGAAGTAGAGCAGCCAAACAGCATGCTTACTGGGACAGGGGTGCTGAGGAGGATCTGGAGGGTTTGCAAAGGAAGGGAAAGGAAGGGTAAGGAAGAGCCAGCTTCAGAAGATGAGAAATACATTGATATGGTAAGTGTTGTAACCAAGGGAATTTCTACCAACATGGAATATGGACACAGTACTGAGACCTCTCATTCTTGGGCCCAATCCTCAAGGTGGTTCCCACTGCCCCTGGATGTAAGCATGAGCTCTCTACTCCATCTGAGAGCTGAGGCCATTCACTTGGCCCTACCACTCAACCCAACCCCTACTAGAGATCCTCTCACTCACACCCCCAGCCCCACGAGCCTTTAGTTCCCACCAGCTCTCCTTTATACTTGAAAAGACCCTCCTTCACATCGCCATCCTTCAAAGCCATTGCTGACACTCCTGACAGATGAGGCCTTCCCACAATGCTCTAGCTCCTTTTCAACACTTCAATGGAATTAAAGCAGTTCAGTGTCAGATACTCGTTCCTTAGGGGCTCTTTTTTCCAACTAGATCCTGTCTGTTCAACTCTCATGCACTTTTTCCTCTCCACCTACTAAGATGTAGCACAGGACACACTACATCCCATCTACAGCACTGAGTCATGCAACTCAATTATGAGTTTAGGCAGCAACCTCAGGGCAGGAGCTACAACTATACCAATAGACATTTTAGGGCAACAAATTTTTGCTTACTGTAAAAATGAACACCCTAGGATAGGGAATATAGCTAAGTGGTAGAATATTTGCCTAGTACCCACCATACACATATACACACACACACACACACACACACACACACACACACACACACACACACACACA